>NW_009258629.1:698352-735691 GCF_000687185.1 Egretta garzetta
TTTAGTTGTTGCTGAGCAGGGCTTACACCAGTCAAGGACTTTTCAGCTTCCCCTGCTCTGCCAGGGGCACAAGAAGCTGGGAGGGGGCACAGCCAGGACAGCTGACCCAAACTGACCAAAGGGCTATTCCAGTCCATATGATGTCATGCTTGGGGGGACTTAGGGGGAGAGTGATCGCTGCTTGGGACGGGCTGGTCAGTGGGTGGTGAGCAATTGCATTGTGCATCACTTGTTTTGTGTATTCTGTATATTCTATTACCATTATTATTATTACTATTGTTATTCCTTTCTCTTATTAAACTGTCTTTATCTCAACCCACGGTTTGTTTGCGTTTTTTTTCTGATTCTCTCCCCCATCCCACTGCGGGAGGGGGGGAGGGAAGGGGGGAGTGAGCAAGCAGCTGGGTGGTGTTCAGCTGCCTAACAGGTTAAACAGGCATCTAACAAAATATGCTTAGCTTCAATATTGACCAGCTCCTTCCCCACCACAGCCCCCCATCTTTTGTTACACATCTCTTCCTGTAAACCAATAGCATTTAGATACTGTTAAAGAAAAGAGAGAGAATTTCTGGGATGATCAAAAAAATAAAGGAGTGAAGAGACTAATTTCACTGGGGGTTTTTCCCATTCAAAAGAGAAAAAATGTTTTTAACATGTTTTAAAATGTCTATATTATTTAAAATACTATTTAGAATATTTAAATCATATTCTAAATGTTTGATAAAATTTGCTGCAACAACCATGCTCATATGAGAAGACAGGCACAGTGCAAGTTATTTCCCATTCTTAGATATAAGCTTCTTGGTAGTCATTTCTCAATTGATAACCAACGTTCCCTTTTTCTAACCTGTTATCAAGACCACACGAGATGACATCAGAAACCAGCAGTTTAGCAGCCGATTTATTGTAAATTAACATCTTATGAGGTAAAAAGGATAAGTGGTCTCAACCTGCCAGACCTAAAGTTAGCAACCACGTGATTTATGAACACCAGATGAGGTTTTAAAAATTATGAGAACTAAAGACATGACAGTTTCACATTCATTTCCAGAGATACTTGTGGCCCTGTTAACTTTGCCTATCTCGTTTCATGCATTTGATCACAGCTTGATTTTCCATGGGCTGACACTGCTCTATTCCCCTAATCTCCCATTCTTCTCCAGCTACAGAAAATATTCTAAATAAATTTCCAGCAGACAATAAAAGGAATCCAAGCAGTATGAGTTTCTGAGCTCATAGGGGTTTTAATAGACAAATGCAAGAGTGAATCCTTACTCCTGTCTCCCTTAATTCCTAATAATGAAGACAAAGCTCCAAAAATGTCTGTGGATAGAACACACTTTGAATAGCACTACTGAGTTGCATCTGAACAGCATCTGAAGACCAATCCTGACGTCCTTACTTAGCTGTTGACAGTGTACAAGTCTTACACAGGCAAACTTCTGTTAAAGTTCAAGAGGTTTGGTCCTTGTAAATAAAATTCATGAGAGAGACAGCTGCCAGGTTTGCTGACACCCAAGAATTATAGAGGTACTCTTAACGGATGAATGAACCAATAGTTGTGTTTGATCCAAACAGCATGCTTCTTTGACTATGTCCATCTGGCTTATCAATCAGTTGATTACACAATTATGCATAATAATATAATTACTAGGCAATTATTTATATTTTCGATCATTGTCAAACACAGTAGGTTGGTCTAAGGAAAGGAAACAATTCAAAATCCAAAAAACACAGTTTTCTAATTAAGCTAGCTATCATTGCTGCACTGGGACCAGTACTGTTTAATATCTTCATCAGTGAGATAGACAGTGGGATCGAGTGCACCCTCAGCAAGTTTGAAGATGACACCAAGCTGAGTGGTGCAGTTGACACACCTGAGGGAAGGGATGTCATCCAAAGAGACCTGGACAACTGGGAGAGGTGGGCCTGGTGTGAACCTCAGGAGGTTCAACAAGGCCAAGTGCAGGGTTCTGCACCTGTGTCAGGGTAGCCCCCGGTATCAATACAGGCTGGGGGAAGAAAGGATCAAGAGCAGCCCTGCCGAGAGGGACTTGGGGGTACTGGTGGATGAAAAGCTGCACATGAGTTGGCAACGTGTGCTCACAGCAAAGAAGGCCAACCGAACTCTGGGCTGCATCAGGAGAAGCGTGGCCAGCAGGGCGAGGGAAGTGATTCTGCCCCTCTACTCTGCTCTGGGGAGACCTCACCTGGAGTCCTGCATCCAGCTCTGGGGCCCTCAGCACAAGAAGGACATGGAAGTGTTGGAGCGGGTCCAGAGGAGGGCTACTAAAATGATCCGAGGGCTGGAGCACCTCTGCTATGAGGACAGGCTGAGAGAGTTGGGCTTGTTCAGCCTGGAGAAGAGAAGGCTGCGGGGAGACCTGATTGCGGCCTTTCAGTACCTAAAGGGGGCCTATGGGAAAGATGGGGAAAATCTTTTTAGTAGGGCCAGCTGTGTCAGGACAAGGCGTAATGGTTTTAAACTAAACCAGGGTAGGTTTAGACTGGATATAAGGAAGAAATTCTTTACAATGAGGGTGGTGAAACACTGGCACAGGTTGCCCAGAGAGGTAGTGGAGGCCTCATCCCTGGAAGCATTCCAGGCCAGGTTGGACAGGGCTCTGAGCAACCTGATCTAGTTAGCGGTGTCCCTGTTCCCTGCAGGGGGGTTGGACTAGATGACCTCTAGGGATCCCTTCCAACACAAAACATTCTATAATTCTATGATTGCCACCATAAAAACAATGAAATATTCCCAATAAATCAGTCCTATTTAGTTACAGCTATGTATTTAACCTAGATCTCTAGAAATATTTAGACAGATTCTGTACCATCTTCTACTTGATATATAGAACAATACAGTCCCCTAGACAGGTCTCTGCTGATCCTAGCCTTTGAATTATTTAAGGCAGTTTACACAAATTGGCATGTGCTTCCCAATGAGGACACTAAGATGATGTAAAATTACTTACAAGAATCACAGCTAAAAGCAGGACCTAAGACTTTATGCTGGCACTTGACACAAGGTGGATTCCATCCATGGCTGCTAGTTTAATGAAAATAAATATGGTGTTATTCTTCAGAGTTAGAACATTTTTCTAACTAAAAATAAGTAACACAAGCTACTAACATTTCATATGATGGGCTGATGGGGAAAATTGCTTTCTCTTGAAAAAATTGTACTATCTTTTGCCATGTTTCCATTGGAAGGAACACACATATTTTGAATTACTGAATGGGCTAAATACATTCAACCACTTGCTTTCAAGGAAAAGCAGTCATAAGAATGAGCTCAAATAACCATTAGGAAAAGCCTTGCTGCTGTGCTTGCTCTCCTCAGTCTCATGGCATTTCCACAGACAAGCTATCCCATCAGCTGCAACAGAAAAGACCCTGCTCTGATCTGGGCTCAGGGCTACATGCAGGACTCTCCCTTTGTGACCTGTAAAATAAAACAGGTACAAAAAAAAAGGAAAGATTCATCACAATTCTACATTGATTATGATAGTCACTTTCACCACCCCCACCCACACTACGGCTTGTTCCACTTTTACTGTAGCAGCAAAACATGCTGCATAGCATGTGGGAAGCTAGCATTATCTATAGAATATTTTCACATTAAGAAAAAGCCGAAGGCAGTATTTTCTTATTAAGCATCAGGATTTAACTGCCAGGACAGCACCATATTGAGAAGACATTTCTGTCAAAAGAGAACATTGAACCTGAACTCTTGATTCTCCATGCATTTACAACATCAGTCTCATCTGTGTTTGGTAATGTGTCTCACTGCTGAGCATTCCCATCTGACTGCACACGCCTTGCAGACAGTTTGCAGCTGATCCAACAATAATGACATAGTGTCTCCAGCTGCTCAGTTATTACTGTTGAGGAGATCTTTTAACAGCAATCCCACTAAATAATTTATTGGAATTGTATATTGATTTTGTCTGCAGTTGCAGTAAACTTTGGGAGCTAGACACTGAAGGCCAGAAGCTACACTAGTCTAGCAGCACAAAGAACATACAGAACTCATTGACCTGGTCATACAAGAATTTCTCACAGTAGAAGCAACTCAGTTTGGATTAAAGGCAGAGTCTGGTACTAAACTGAGACTGTTGAGATCTGTATTTACCTCACTGCTCTGCCATAGACCTATTGCATCATCTAGCACAATGTCAGTGCTAAGCAAAACCATGAGGTTTTTAGGCATACTGGGGCATGACAAATTAGAAGCCTTCTTGCTCTAAGTTAGTGGCCATTGGCTTCTCTGGTTGAGTGGGTTACTGACAATCATATAGCTGAGCTAGTCACTCAAGGGGAAAAAAGAAACTTCTGAGACACCGTGTACCTCATCTAAAACAGACCAAATGAACCACATCCTAAAAGAAGGTATGAAGGTATGAACGACGTCTTGGGTGACCAACTTGAACAAATGTAGGTGACCGATGTCATCCCATCATCTTTACCTGAGTTCTCCATGCCCACAATGGTATAGCACTCCTCTAGCTTGAAACAATTTTATAAGGATAAACATGTGAGGAACTGTAAAGCCCTCTTGAAACTATGATACTTACCATAATGGTACCTGATGAAGATCCGTAGGACTGTTGCTGTTGGACAGTCCACCCTATCTTTGTGAAGCTGCTGCAATGGCTCTCTGGAGCCAGTGAGACTAAAAGCAAGTATGTGGCGTCCTGGTGTGTCCCTCCTAAACTTTGTGACTACAATTTTTGACACCACCACTAAATTATTTCAGCAGAGATTAATGCTCAGACTTTGCTTCTTCTCAAGTTACTGAAGTGTACCCAATCTTCATCAATATTTAAGACCATGAGCTTGCACTCAGTGAATTATTTACACTGTCTCTGTTCAGTGTCTGTAATGACTTTGAAGGAAGAGCTGGGGATGTAGTCTTTGGAGGCATCCAAAACTATCCACAACACTGGCTGAAATTTGATTAATAGTTTCAGTCAAAAAGAAGTGAAGGGGGATAGGGCGAAACCAGAAAAGTTGAAATTATCAATTTCCATCTTTTCTGAGTGGATTTTTCTAGTTTTATTTCATCGTTTCAAGATCACATTCAGATATTTTTCAAAACAATTGCATATTTTGTTTGCTTGTATGTTTTCCTTGATCTACAACTCTTCTAAGGGGAGGGAATTTACATCCAAAATGAATCTTTTTTTCTGGTAGATTATTCTAATAGTTCTATCAAAAGTATCTCAAAAATGGACTCAGTGCTATAAAAAGGTTACTGTCTTCCAGTTGGTTTTCTGTTTTGAATATGCTCGGTAACAGGCAACCTCAATTACTAAAGTACGCAACGGTAGCTGACGGTGCTTCACTGTTAGCTGAGGTCTTCAGCATTTTGCAGGAGGGTTAAACAATGAGGTTCAGTTATGATTTATCTGTTCATTTTTTTGGGTGTAAAACTCATGTGGTTAAGGGTGTCTGAGGCTGATTAAGAACCACAGTATTTTTTCTGAACATGTTTTGATACGTTCACAGTTTCTTCCAACATTCAATTGCTTATAGTAAGGTATTAAGAGTCTCCATAAGCAGGAACATATATGTTTAAGAACTACATGGTCCTTTTGTTCACAAAAATTAGTTTCTCCTGCAGATAAGTAAACTGAATAGGAAACAGGGTGATAAGTAACCCTCCAGCTTCACCAAATTACCACTGCATTTGACTCATATGGTAAATGTTTTATGCCATACACTATTCTCAAAGGTAAAATCTAGGTTTCATTTGAAATAGTATATTCAAGATTTACAAAGATTTGAGAAATCTCAAACTACAATGGTTAAAACTAACGATCATGTCACTTTTGATACCATTTCGCAGAACATCACAAGACATTGCTTTAAGAGCTTTGAGGAGCTCTAAATGAGGAGGGACAAGGAAGGAAAAGCAACACAGACCAGGAGCATTACAAAAGGATAATGTGTAACCAGATCCACATATGTCTCTGCTGTCCTCATTCTTCTATCCATCTTTGGTTTGAGTCTCCTGTGCTTTCCTCTTACAGCCTAGTGTTGAAGCCAAGTCCCTGATTCCACCCAAGACCCTGTTTCCAAGGACAGCATCCCAGTATAGCTGGGATTTAATAAATTCCTTCAAATGTAGCAATAGGGTACAAAAAGTATTTGTAAATACCAGCTGTCAGGTTTAGAATCCAAAGCTTCTTTGGCCATATCTTGTCAGTGAGTGTGAAAAAACAATCATACTTGGGAAAATGCCACCAATGCACAAATAATTTGTTATTTTCCTTCAACTTCAGATGCATCTATTAGATCACTCCAGTTAACGCTGAAACAAGTAAAACTTAATGGATAGGAGTGACAGCAAGCACCAGAAACAAGAACGCTTAATAGCAAGGAACAACTTCTAGTGTAGCCCTACAGCATCATGGACCAACACAGAGATGCAAGGAAACTCCACTCTCCTCTAGCTGTCAGCATGGTAGAAGGGAAACACGCTGCACCTGATGGCTTCACAGCAAAAATCATTCATTAAAACCCAGACAGCTCTAAATGACACACTGAGATTTATTTCAAACATCACTTGGAAGCTGGGTTGGTATCCTTGCATGATGAGCTGCAAAATCAAAGAGCCACATCTAGTTTGTGTTATCTTGACGGCTATCAGCCTAGAATACATCGGAAGCAACCTAACATTAACACACTCAGTCCAGGCCCAGTAAGCCTTAGGGAGAAGTGGAAACCCACAACCTGAACCTGGGATGGCCTTGGGAATTATAGGGCCCTATCCCATCATTAAAAGCAAGGAATCTCACAGAAGCAACTAATCCTATTATCCTAGTAAGTCAACCTTTACAATCACATGAATCAGGATTGCGCACATGAATGCATGCGTGTAGGCACAGGGAGGATGTGTAGGTGACTGCTCTTTTAACTTTTTTTATGTAAATGCATAAGGTATGCAATTGCAAAAACATACTGATTAGACAGATAGTTAACTATTTAGTTAAAACAATTAACTGAAATACTTGCCATAGAGTTCTGATGAATTGATAAGCATGGGATACTTCCATATTTTCATCTGATTTGCAGGAAGGCCCTGTCCAGTCATCAGTTCGTTGGTTTTGGGTAACCAGAGCAAGGAACAAATCTATTGCAATTTAAAATTCTGCTTTAGTTTTCAGAAAGGGTCAACATACACCATTCAATAGATTTGAAATGTTACCTACAATGTTTAAACAAGCTACTGAGAAATAGTCCCAGCTGAATATTTACTTGTTTAGAGGGATCATTTCATTCCTTACAACACTTCAAAGTACAGTTGCATTATTGTCCTACCAAAACATGGTAACAGTCTATCAGTATAAAACCAAGGCCCATCAAGCACATCCTCAGCTAAACTGTAATAGCTCCAGGAAAATCAGCAGCTATGGTGCTTTACTCCAGCTGAGAATCTGCTCCTCCGTCTCCTAATACTCAAACTCCAGAGACGGATGTTTGCCCTCTGACTCTTACACCTCTTCTCACCCCAGCACTCTGGGAATTTTCCCTCCCCCTCAACATTCTCTGCACATCAAGAGTTTTGGCCAAAACTATTATTTCCAGTAAGGAAAAGATGATGAGAAGTGTCTGGCTGCGAGACCACCTCCTCTTAATCACTTCTGTGTGGAGACAGAAGTGGTGAATGAGAAACAACAAACTCCCTCTGAGTCCAACCACACACTGCAGTGCTGAATGTAGCACAACTGCACATCCAGAGAAAATCCTGCTGTTCCTCTGACCGCAGAACCACCCTCAAAGTCAGTGGGAGTTTGCCAAATGAGCACAGATATACAAGAAGAGCATAGCCTAAGTATGCAGACATTTCATCATTTCACCTGAGAATCTGTAGCTGCACTTTGGATGATTTTCTCACGATTTATGTCCCAGACACGCAAAATCCCATCTTTCATTCCACCCCCTGTAGCAAGGACTTTGGACTGCCAAGGACACCAGTTCATAGCCTGAAACAAAAAGAAAACAGATGCCAGAATAGACTAGGAGGTTAGCTGGAAAAACAGAATAGTTTTTGCTTAAAAGTCTAGCGAGAAAAACGAATTGCAAGAAGCACCCCAAATGTACACACACAACAATGTAGGATCCTGAAACTCCAAATGCTGCTTCCCTTGTCATTGCTTCAGAGTAGCCTACACTGTCCCACATATGCTCATAAAACTCCAGCTTCTCTGCTTACCCTTCATAGGCCAGAGACTCACACCTCAGTACCAGAAGAACCCAACAGGACAGAGTCTCACTGCCTAAGCCAAGCCACCGCAGAAGCCTAAGCAACGTGACTTAGAGGGCTTACAAGAGACCTGGTTTCTTCTAAGATATTTCCAGGATATGTCTCAGGCCCAGACTCCACCTGAAGAAAAGCCAGTAAGAACTCAATTCCACCTGTGTCAATAAACTCATCTGACCCTTTAACTCCAGTGCTTCACGCCAGTCTCAGACTCTCTGGTGAGATAAAGAGCTTATAAATGCTGGACTCCCCTGCCTCTTACTGCTAATACCTGTCCTCTCTTCCACACAGACTGGGACTTCATAAAGATGAAGAATCTTAAATTGTCTCATTTCCAGTTTCCTACTTCAGATTATTTGCACTATCAATGACATGAAAATATGGGCAGGAAGGCAAAAGAAGCTTCTTATTTAAATTAACTGCAGCAGAGAGAATTTTCCAAAGCTCCAAAAATTGAAAGATCTTGTTTGTTAACTTGTAAGTATTGCACCACCAAACTTTTCTGTGCAAGGCATAAAGATTAAAGAGAAGGCTGTAAATTTTACTTCTATTTGGCATTATATTTACAAAGGCCTACTAATTCAGTAAAATTTCCTAGTCAAAGCCCTAGCAAACTTATCTGTGACTTGGAATGAGGAGCACTGGTTTAAAATTAACTGTGTTACAGATAGGGAGAAGAAACTAATAGGTATCAGTGAGATAATTTGAAAAATTTCCTAACTGTCCACACCAACGATGTTATTTCACGAGAGCAAGTATAGAAAAGCAGACATTCCTTCTCCATATACCTTAACTGCTGAGGAATGAGGTATGGTTTTCAGTGGCTGTGACTGCAATTTCACACCAGGATCAGTAGGCCAGATATTCAGTATGCCATCACTAGACCCACTTGCCAGCAGCTGGTTGGTTAGTGACCATTTCAGGCTGCAAATGCTTTGTTTCCTTTGGCAAAGAGTCCCAACATGGTGCTGAGCAACCCGAACATCATGATGATGAATAGATCCTAGTCGTGAACCACTGTAGATGAGACAAGACGGCAAGGGTTTAATGTTAATGACAATAAGCTACATCATCACACTGATGTTTCTTCAGTGGTTTCAGAAGCAAACCACATTAGAGCGAAATGTGTCTGCAGAACAGTATTTCAGTAAGAGGAAACACAAACCAACTATCAAAAGCACATCCTGACTGTAGAGGTGGCTGACAACAGAAAGGAGCCAAGCAGCTGTTCAGTTCAAGCCAGGCAGAATACCCGTTCTCTCTCATGGTTTTCATTTCCCTGAAGATATGTTGCATTGTATGCCACTAATCTGTACCCTCCTCAACTGTCAAGCCATTTAATGTAAACTATTTCCTGTTCTTCACAAAAAATCGTTTTGCAAGATGATTTTTGCCAAGGCCAGACATGACTCCATGCCCAACAAAGAGGCAGTGTAAAATTGCATTGCTCTGAGAAAGGAGTTACTAGAGAGTAAGAGCGTGTTGGTTCCTTCCCTCGTCTCTTTTCTCCCTCCCACCTCCAGGCTCAAAGAAAATCTGCACAGCTTGACACTGTTGCACTCATTGCCTGTTAGGCAATAGATGCATAGTTCTACAGCCAGTACCATCAGTTTACCAAAGGAAGACAGAAATACCCGGCCTGCAAGCATAGCTACTGTTACAGCTTACCTTCCAGATATGGGGTTTACACATCAATAGTAGAATTGAATTGAAAATATTAAAAATACCTTGCAGTGCATTTTCTTTTCCTGCCTTTCTAAGGTTATTACCTACATTGAACCTATGATAAAACAGAAGACCTTCCTGCTGGAAATTCACTCTTCCAACTATGATGATGACACTAAAAAAATCATCAAGTTCAATACCATCTTTTGAATATCTGAGAAACAGATATCTGACATTACTGCAGATGAACTTAAGGCAATAAAGACTGGTGACTTTCCTATACTGGCTCTTAAAGATTTTTCAGATGCAAACTAAGTGATTTTGAAGCTCTAAAAATCCACACAAAAAATGACTGATTGCAAGAAACGTCATTCTGTTGTGTTTGTATTACGGACTTGCCAAGCCCCTGAAGTTCACAAAAGCATGAAAGATTCCAACCAAGCAGTGCTCCAGTGAATATTAAGCACATCTTTATGGAAAATACCTATGAAAATACATAGGAATATGCGCATTATATGCAAAGGCATCAAATTTGCCTCCTGAAGATTTATATAGATTTTTCCTACTAAACAATAAGCAGAAAATCTAACCAAGGGTATTGGGCCTGGCTGAGATGGAGTTCATTTTCCCCATAGCAGCCCTCATAGTGCTGTGCTTTGTATTGGTAGCTAGAAGGGTGCTGGTAACATACCACTTTTTTGGCTACTGCTGAGCAGTTCTCCCACAGCATCAAGGCTGTCTCTCCAACATTCCCCCCTCACCAGTAGGCTGGGGGTGGGCAAGACCTTGGGAGGGAGCACAGCCAGGACAGCTGACCCCAACTGACCAAAGGGATATTCCATACCATATGATGTCTGCTCAGCAATAAAAGCTAAGAGAAGGGGGAAGGGGAGAGGCATTCATTATTATGACATTTGTCTTCCAGAAGAACCGCTATGCACACTGAAGCCCTGCTTTTCGGGAAGTGGCTAGTCATTGCCTGCTGATAGGAAGTAGAGAATAAATTCTTTGTTTTCCTTTGCTTCCACACACAGCTTTTGCTTTTGTTTTATTAAACTGCCTTTATCTTGATCTGCAAGGGTTTTTTCCATCTTATTTTCTCCCCCTCCATGTTTGTGGGCACCTGGCATCTGGCCAAGATCAACCCACCACACCAAGAGAAACAGAATTGAATTGCCAGTATTGGCCATAGTAAGGTTTTCAGTAATTCTAGTGGTATGAATGGGAGGGAACGGGGCTCCTGAGAATCCTGAAAGGCCATTTCTCCATTTGGCATAAAAAGAAAACAGAATTATTTGCTTTTGATGCAGAAGATGGCATCTGTTTTGCTAAAGACAAAGAGAAGCCAAAAAAAATTTTGTGACAGGTTAATTTATGGTAGTGAAATTTATTTACAGGTTCTTGAGGATGTGTTGTTGGATTATTTTTACCACAGAAATTAGTATGTAATCCCAAATTATCAATTGTCCACAGTAAAGTTTACTGTAGGAATTCTGCTCTTGTTTTAGTAACAATGAATATTAGTTCCGTGTCTATTTTTCTACTTATACAGATATTTTAACTCTGCCCTCATGTTAGAATGAACTGGTTAGTTTCAAACCTAGCAAGAGAAATGTTATCTCAACCTAATCTGTCACCCATAACTGTAGTCATAGGTTCATTCTGAATTTTATCATCAATTTCTACTCAGATCTGTAATTGAAGTTTCTGTTGTTTTCACTCCTTTGGCCAAGCTGAAATGCAAACTGAAACTAATGCTTACTGTATAAGGTTATGCCACTTGGCATTGGCAAGACGTTCTAGCTGCATCCTTGTAATTTAACCCACGCAGCATACCTACCTACTCCAGCAACAGCATTTTATTAACTGGTTGTTCAACTGGTATCCTGGTACCTCACTCCACCCAGCAGACCTAATACAATCAAAAGCCAGAGCATCTTGTGAAATCAAAACAAAACTACCTCTAGTGTTCCTATCCAGAGATACTAGTTTCAAGTTGAGCTTAACCATAAAGTCAGTCCACCCTTGCTATTATTTCTGCATTTAAGTAAAACAGAAGACTATCACATGATTTTAAAATCTTAGAAGCACCCATCATAAAAAAGTCTCCCCTCAGCTCTTTCAAGTCTAACTCAAAGATCTGAAACAGAAAGTGGGAGGAAAAAAACCACAAAAGAAAACATTTGATCTTTCTCATCTCAGCCACCACATTGAAATGATTCCTAAATATAAAATAATCACCAGCTAGTGTGAAATTCACCCTTGGCAATACAAAGACCAACTACTTCAATCCTCCTTGAGTTGTGGATATTAATGAGCTGGCCTTCATTTGTAGATGCACAGCTAAGGAGGTGTGCTTCAATGTGCATCTGAAAAGGCAGATGCAGTCTTCACTTCAATGGAGAGGCAGCCTAAACTACATGCCCTCTCTCCAGCATTGGGCAGGCTATGATTACTGGAGTTCAGACCCACTGGAGAAAACACCATTTCAGGCTCAGGTTTGCACAGAACCAGAGCCACAACCACTGCATCTTAGTGAAATTCTGCAAGTGGTGACAGCTTTCTGGAAGGACAGTAAGAAACAAAGACTAAAGAGCCACGCTAAATCCCCTTTGGCTGCTTTCCTGCCATACAGTAAATCTACATGTGATTTCCGAGATGGCCAATAAATAGAAGGACAGGATAAATCACCTTTGAGCAAAGCCAATACAAACAGCTAAAATGAACAGGGTGTTCGTCTAAGTAAAAGCAGCATAACTCTTTCTGGGAATATACCATACCACTCACCTGCTCAGAATATAATGATTCCAGCTCAGAGCTCCAACTACAGACAGGTGACCAAACATATTTCTCAACCTCTTTTTGGTTTCAATGTCCCACAGCTGCCAATCCAAACCAAACAAGAAATAGAAAATTAACAACAGAAAGAAAAAAGATTTTTTTTCGCTTCATTTGATTGCAAGTAAGCCACTGCACCATTCTGTTTTGACATATGGACAACCTCAAGCTCATTTATTTCACAAGAAAGACAAGAAGGAGTATTTCCAAATTTTGGCACCTATATCAGTGATGTTGAAATCAGACAGGGTTGAAGGGAATGCAGTCTCTTGAGTTTAAAGCCATTTATTTACATGTCAGTATTTGGAAGTCCATATTTGAACACACTGGCCTTCAGTACCTTCAGACTACTGACTCAGGACTGCAGTAGGTGGGTCCCCATATTATCTGTATCACAGCCAAAGTCCCACAAAAACCTTTTGATAATAGGACTGTCCTGTAACAGCAGGCTGAGAGGTATGTGTATAATCAGACTGAAGTCAAATTCTCCTTTGTGAATCCATAAGGAGAGTTTTTGCTTGAGTTCTCAAGGCACTGATCACTAGAGTCATCTTAGCAAGAGAGATACAAGAAAAAATAGCCTGTGCTGAGTAAAATAATTTCATTGAAGAGTTCCTCTTACTGAGGAAAAAATTGGATTGTCTCTGGACAACTGAATCATTAATTCAGTCATCAGCTTTTTAGTGGCTTCAAAGGCTCCATCACATATAGGTAACAATTGAATGTCACTAAGCCATTCAGTAAGGTGCAGCATGATACAGGAAATGCTATATACTGTCTCCAGCAGATTTCTTTTGTAGTTTAGCCAATCTTTTTTATTTGTTGTCTTAAAAAAACCCTTCAGTATCCAATTGTCTTGTGGCTACTTTAGGCAAAAATGGAGAAAGACTAAAAAATAAAATTATCTAGTACTTGCACTTCTCCATCACTGGTGCCAATTGCAAGGCAAGTTCCTTCTGTTATCCAAGCCAGAGATGAAATGTATTTGGAACCGGAATTCAAATCAATGCTTTCAATGCCTTGAAGAGTTCCTCCATTCCAGATATGTGCAGCAGGTCCTACAGCAATAGCAATGAGATTTTCACGGCTCCAGTCCAGTATGTTTAGATCTAGAAGAAAGCTATAAAAATTACTGCAAAAATGTTGTAGGTAGTAGGATGGGCTGGGGAGGGGGGGAGCATGGTTTGGGGGAGAGAGGCTTATTTTTTTTAATAGCTATGGAAAAATTTCAAGAGAATGCTTCTATGAAACCATTACTAGCATGTATTCCTCCTGCATGAAGGAGAGTATCTCTAACAAGCCAAGGTCTTCATAAGGCTAATTTCCACAAAATGGTATGTTTGCACAGCACGATCCCACTTACAGCTTCCCCACTAGAATTTTTTCATCTATCACCATGCATTTTGGATCGCCACATCACTCTCTCTAATTTCTGCCACCAGAAATGAGGCTTCTCCACCAACAGCTACAGTTCCAAACCCACCCTTGCTCCAAGGTAATTCCTGTTATTGAGAATGACATAGGAGAGAGACTAAATGCTACAGTCTGTCCTACATCCTCAGGTTAATGATGACATTTACCCTGCACATGACAGGGAAAAAAAATACAGAAAGGAACTAGAGAAATTCTGCTCCTCACCTTCACAGCTTGCTCAGCAAGCTTATGATGGAAATACTGTTTCCACTGCCCCTGATGCTGGGTGCATTGCTCTTGCAGATCCTGGCAAAGCAAGTCACTACAGCAATGAGCCTCAGAACAGCCTGCTATGTCATGTAGGCCAGAACAAGTTGGTATACCACATTTAATACCAACCCAGGACATTCTCCCATGTCAAGGAAAATCCTCAGCTGTCCATTTAGGGCAGCTTAAAAGTCATTTTGCATGACCACTAAAGCACAGAAGATTGTTACCACAGGCCGAGGTCTGACATCATATTTTGGTAACTAAAATCACTCTGAAGCACAGCTGAACCCGTCAGTCAGCTGTTTGACTACAGTCCTGGTTGTTGCAGCCAGAAACAAGTATTAAGAAATCACTTCCAAGGAATTCTGTTAGTGCTGTTAGTCTTGGGACATACCTTGTGCATAATCAGTGTAAATCATACAAACCTTTGTCCAGTTCATAGGTATACATGAACACTTGCAAGGATATGTTGAAAAACACTCCATAATACAGAGCTGTTCATTAGATCTTATGAACTGTTAAAACATGTGTTTGCTGCTGTAGACCAGAGATCCATATGTGAAACTTGTGCATTTTTAATTTTTGCCTGTGCACCACCAAAGACACAAGTGAGAATTTAGTTCAGAAGGTATCTATCATCCAAATCATAAACAATGTCACTGATGTCTCCCAATATAAGAGATTTCAAAGTCTGCTCAATAAAGTTGCTGCTGCGTTGACTGGATGCTAGATATCCAAGGCTGATAGCTGAAGCATTTAACTTAATTAAGCAGAGGTAAGCATACTGGTTTGATTTGAAAGTTGTATTGAGATCTATAGCTGAAGGAAACTGCATGAGTTAGGTAGTATTGATTCTAGGGTTTGATCACTCATGTCTCCATCCTGAGATAGGCAGTTTCCAAAGATGCATCCTTATAAGAAAATTCACATCATGCATATGCCCTGCAGAGTTTACATTTTATGTGAAGGGGACACACCTTCACCATCTTTCTTGAAACATACATAAGAATTCCCAACCTCTGCAAAAATCACCACAGAGCAGAAATTAACTTACAGTAATCATTGCGCAAGCCAGTAATATGAAGCCTCGCTTCTGGCTCCAATGGTGTGGAAGGCTTCGTGATGGTAATAGCTCTAAACTCATTCTGGGTCCCCTCTCGGCACCCTGTATTTCAAGATTCAACACAGGCAAATCAGTAATGCAAAACACTACCAGCTTTTCTCATGCCTAAGCCTTTCACATTCACACTATATTTGTCTCTCCATGGTCCAGAGGGGGCCAGAAGGGTCTAATTTATCCTGGGTAGGCTCAAAATACTAAATACACTAAACTAGGTGAAAGCTAACTTTTACCACCTCTTTCAAACCTCCATGGATTTAGTCAGCTAGAATGGAGAATAGGGTCCACTACATTTTGTTTAAATTGTACTGCACTTCATTATACAACATGCATTTTTTTGTCTTTTTTGCCTTAGTTTTCTGTCGAAAGTTGTTAGCAGCAGAACATTTTGTATGTGCTCGCCCATTTCAAAACCTTCTCATACAGCAATTAACTTTTTTGCTTTCTGGAGTTAATTTCCCACCAAAAGGTCCCCCCATCAACACCTAACCACAGGAAAAGGTTTTTAAAGCACACACCCTTTGATCACAGCACACTACGCTTGTGACAAGACATAAGCGAGAAACAAAAGCAAATACAAGTATGAGCAAGCAGAAGAGTCATCCTTTGTGGTCATTGTCTAGATTATGCCGCAAGGACTCCTAAACATCATAGAAAAAAAACCAGATCATTAGCACTATGAATCATTTAATGCTAGATTTTTTTATATGTAAGAAGTTATCTTGCAGTAACATGCAGAGCAGAAAGCTGAAGATTCACATTTCTGTGCTTTTCTGTTTTGACTTCCTTTTTGAATTGTTCTCCAGAGAGGAGTATTTAGAATGAATATCAAAAGTTTCAGGGGCAGAAGACATTATTTATCTCTACAACTAACTTTCTCTGTTCAAAAAAATTCAACACTGACAAAGTTTTTGTACTCTGTAACTTAAATACACACATAAACATCCTATATGGAAGACCCATGACAAACTGTGGAGAACTTCACACAGTCCTTCCCTACTGTCCTCAATCTTCTCCCCTGATCCAAAATCAATTTCTGACAAACAACAAATGTTTCCCCTCTCAGCTGTGCTACCCCCTGCCCTCCAAATAAAGACTGAACATGAGCAAGAAGCTGGACACTGAGATTTTCTTCATTACCTAAAATCTTGGGGAGTTAAACAATCAAGCAGGCTTGCAGGAACAACTTTCTCAGACCTGCCCAATGGGATATGTAACACTGCATTTTAACCCTAAGAAGGTCTAGTATCACTGAAATGAGATTTCTCTGCACAGAAAAAAATCTGTATTTCTAATATCTAGATTTTTGATTATTTTTTGAAAACTTTACGAAACCTTTCTGAACCCAGCCAATTAAGATACGTCAGGAAAACTAAGGCACTTAATTGTAACAGCTGGATGAATGGCAACACTACTGAAACACACTGAAAATGTTTTTCTTTTTTAACATTAGTAGCTGGTATTGAACAGTGAGATATAAAGGATGAAATCATCTCTATAACTCATTTCAGGTTTCCCTTCTCTCATGAGTAATTCATCTACCCCAAATTCATACTGATCACAGTTTTGGCTCTATTCATGTGCTTCATAGACACGTGAATGTGCATTAACAGGCTGTTTAATTAGTGGAAATCAATCTTCTTTACACCATTTTGTGGTATTTTGCCTGGGTGCTACCAGGTATCACTGACTTTTGATAGGATTTCAGCCCTCACATGCTTGTGTCACTTCTCAAAATGCAACTTAGTTTGTGGTGAGTGGTCAGTGCTGTCACACCAGACCATTTGATCAACAAGAAGGTGGGTGGAATAAAACCCAGTATTCGTGATACCTGTATTCATTTGCCATCAAAAAAAGCACTGTGACTAATCCCTATACTGTTGCTATTGACTGCTCTGAAATGAGTCTTACTTGCATAGAGAAGATCAACAAAGGAATATATAAATCTATCACATAGCCCCCAACTTCTTCTGCAGGAGCTGAACTCCAGCTTCATAAAGAAGCTGTTTCTCACTGTTTTCACATGAGCATGAATCAGGCCCTGAAGACAGAACACAACAAAATATTGGTCTGATATTTAATGAACAGCCTCATACTCAAATAACTCTGGGAATATCTATATTATTTCACAGGTTAGCTCCTCAGATGCCACCTGTTTTCCAGTTGCCTGATCATTCACACTGCTTTATGCTCATTCATTCCTAGGATATCTTTTGGAGCAAATTAACCAACTCCTCTGCAGAAGAAACCAGAGGCAGGGCTAGGGTCAGTTTGCTACAGCTACCTTTCCCTACAGGTAAGAGCAACAAGACCCCACCATCTCTGCATGTCTTGTACTCTCACGTACCCAACAGTCCATATGATACATATCCTGTGCCCATTCTGCAGCACAACCCCATATTATTTGTACAGTTCTGAAATGGAAAAGCTGAAAGGAAATTAATGGCTTAGGGCCACCAACACATCAGATGGGGCCCAAAGGAGAGCCAGGTAAAATACTAGGAGTTAACCACACTGGAAGAGGTGGAATACTATCTCTTCACAGGCAGTGGGAACTCCAGAAGTAACCCCAAGCAGTGTAGATCTCAGCCACTTTGTATTAGTCTGTAACACCTCCTGAAACAGGTAAGATGCACTTGCTTTTCCAGTAGAGATGCAGCCTGCTGTATCTTATTGCTCAGTGTGCATGAAAATATTTGCTACATTGGAACATACCTTTCCAGATGCAATTGGTATTTTCACAGACCGTCACGTCACCACTTTCTGCAATGCTATATCCAGCCTCCCGGACCATTGGAAGCTGAGAATGACATTTCTGCCAATACATTGAAGTGAAAACATGACTGAACAAAGAAATCTGTTGAAAAACATATTTAAGCATCATGGATAACACAACTGCCAAAGGGCTCAACACTCACTACATAAAAGCTTCAAAACAGCTTGTCTCTTGGATGGGAGATCAGTAACAAATACAGAATACCACCATCCAAATCATGTGCTCTAACTTGAGCCACCATCTTTCCTTCTATAAAACACCAATTCACTGCTAATGATCACACAAAGTTTATCAAAGGTGTTTGATCAAAGCAGTCTTACCAATGGAAGAGGTCCCAGGCCCGTACATCTGTAGGTACTACCACAGGTCACCTGCCAAACCTTAGTGCCCTCTTGTCCTCTCTGAACTGGCATTTGGCCTAATTTTACCAGCATCCAATGCCATGTTTTCTGCATGCAGAGAGTTAAGGCTGATGCCTCAGGCTTGCTCTACGAGGGAAGATCAGTTTTCTGGTGCATACACTGCAGGGCCATTGATTCCATCATAAGACCTACTGGATGTCAGAGTCCTCTCTCAAACCAGGGTCCCAGAGCCTGGACAGCATGATCTTAAACCAGTATTACAATATGAAACTGAAAATATATACAAGGTGTCTCAGAGGAGAAAGATTTTTTTAATTACATTATCATTTCCTTGAGCGTCAAAGAAACAGATGATGCAGCAGTCAAAGATAAGAAAAGGGAGACCTGAACTGTTATTGGAACCTTCTTTTTTCAAAAAAAAAAAAAAAGCTTAGGCCTTTAGCCAAGATTCAGGCAAAGGCTCAGATCAGCTCACACAGGATATGAATGTCTTCAACACTCCCTAGTAATAAGCATTTCTTCACAATGTTCACGGAGTTGAATGCTCTGATGCCAGCTGTCTGTTTGGTCTGTAATTCTTTATTTACAGTCAGGTGGAAATGCAGCTGGTGTTTTTACCAGCCACTCAAGATTAGTATGTTCTTCCTCCAGTGTCTGTGAAACCCATCCTTCCAAGCACACTCAGTGTTACTCTTCTTCAAAACCCTGTTGCAATGATAAGAAATGTCTTAAAAAAACATAGCTGGGAAAAAAAAGTGTTCCTGCTTTATACAACTCAGCTGTTCTACAGCAGGCCTTCATCTTTGAAAGGCACTTTCTGTATGATTTATATAGACAACCTGGCAGAAAGCTAGTCAGATGGCTTGGATCTGTGTCCCTCTAAAATAAGTGCAGACACTTCTGTAGAAAACTGATTGTGCATGCAAGGAAGTAATCTTTTGGCCCACAAATTGACCACACACATTCACTGGAATGTGAGATTTTATTTTCAATGCATCCCATTCCTTTCTGCTACCAGGCAGCATAACTCAAATAGTCATTAATTACTGTATCTAAAGATTAATAGATCTTTGCATGGTTTTAACCAAGACCAACTTCCAAACGGTTTTCAGAAGAACTTGGGGTTTGCTCATCCCACAATGTTATCTCAAAGAACTCCCATGTCACACTTTTAGGAAATGGCTGTGGCCCTTGATGTAGAGCTCTGAATATCTTGGTTCTAACTCACCATAGAAATGAAAGGCTTACACATGGAAGACTGACACACAGTTCACAATGGGACCAGTACTGTTTGTTTACCATCTTCATCAACAACATAGACAGTGGGATCAAGTCCACCCTCAGCAAGTTTGAAGATGACACCAAGCTGAGTGGTGCAGTTGACACACCAAAAGGACAGGATGTCATCCAAAGAGATCTGGACAAGTTGGAGAGGTGGGCTTGTGTGAACTTCAGGAGGTTCAACAAAGCCAAGTGCAAGGTCCTGCACCTGGGATGGGGTAACCCCCGGTATCAATACAGGCTGGGGAAAGAAAGGATCAAGAGCAGCCCTGCCGAGAGGGACTTGGGGGTACTGGTGGATGAAAGGATGGACATGAGCCAGCACAGCCCAGAAAGCCAACCATACTCTGGGCTGCATCAGGAGAAGAGTGGCCAGCAGGGCAAGGTAGGTGATTCTGCCCCTCTGCTCTGCTCTGGTGAGACCTCACCTGGAGTCCTGCATCCAGCTCTGGGGCCCTCAGCACAAGAAGGACATGGAACTGTTGGAGTGGGTCCAGAGGAGGGACACAAAAACAATCTGAGGGATGGAACAGCTCTTCTAAGAGGACAGGCTGAAAGAGTTGGGGTTGTTCAGCCTGGAGAAGAGAAGGCTACAGGGATACCTTATTGCAGCCTTTCAGTACTTAAAGGGGGCTTATAAAAAAGATGGGGACAGACTTTAATAGCACCTGTAGCAATAGGAGAAGGGTAGATTCAGACTCGATATAAGGAAGACATTTTTACGATGAGGGTGGGGAAACACTGGAATGGGCTGCCCAGAGAGGTGGTAGATGCCCCATCCCTGGAAACATTCAAGGTCAGGTTGGATGGGGCCCTGAGCAACCTGATCTGGTTGAAGATGTCACTGTTCATTGCAGGGAGGTTGGACTAGATGACCTGTAAAGGTCCCTTCCAATCCAAAGCATTCTATGACTCTATGACTAAGAGTGAAGACAATGACATGTACCCATTTTTTAAAAGACATCACATTTTAAGGAAGGAAGAATATTTTACATACATTACTTCACATAAATTTCTTATCTTCTCACAGAAAAGTTTTATTAAGTTTCTCTGTGAGGTAGATTCAACTAAGGTTACCAAATCCATTGAGTTGTGTATTTTAACAATTCTAAAATTCACAGACTCTCCAAACAGCCCATAGACAGAGGCGGGAAGCAAAAAAGGATTATAAACCACTATGAGCAAGATCATTGAGTGTCCATGTCTGAAGCATCCTTACTCAACAGTTATGGTTAAAAAAGCAATCACGTGAAAACAATATCAGCATCTTCAGTACTGGCCTTGCAACTGGTGCAATCAAGGAAAGGAGAGCACAAGAAAAAGTGTGGTCACTGACTAAAAGTTCACAACTTAATATATGAACTGTCATAATCAGCGCTAAAATAGAGAGGTTGTTTTGAGTATAATGCTACTGTAATAACTTTTAGTAATACAGACAAGTATCACCATGCTTCACACGAGAAATCAATTTTCAAGAAGTTAGTAAACAGAAACAGGTAGGTGACTGGAGCATAGGTTTATTTAAGATGACCAAAACCAAAGTGATAATGCCTATAAAAAAAAAAAAAAAAAAAGGTCTGTCAGTGTCCACTAGGAAAAATGAAGGGATAAAAGTGTTCAGCAGTAGAAAACAACACATAAATGGGAAGTGATCTTAAGTCTTTGTTTCACATGTTAGGCAGATTCCACGTATTCTTTCATCCTTGGCCAAGAATCTGACCTTCTACTATCATGACAAAAAAATTTTTCTCGGAAAGCTACTTTTTGGCAAATTTTTCATAGCACATCATTCTGTCTACATGACAAAATTAACAGCTACATCCTGCACAACTGAAGAAATTATCTTCTTCACACATAGTTGTTATTAAAGCAAGTGGAAAACTGAGTCATTCGTGCTTTCCATGCGTATTTTTTACAATACACATTTTCCCTCAGAGGTTACAAACATATCTTGGAGGGCTTCAATAGTTTGGTTTCAATTTTAGTTTGCAGGATGATAGCCTGGGGGAAGGGGAAAGAAGCTGAATCAAATAAATGACCAAGCAACTGTTCCTGACATTTCTCTAGCAGACATTTCCTAAATGGACCTCCTCTCGTTACTGTTCTCCATGTCAATAAGGTAGTATCCACGTAACAGATTCCAGGCCAAGGATAAGGTTGAAAAACACATCAGGAAAGCAAATATCCTACCTGTGCATTTGAATGTTCCATGACTCACCTGTTCCTTCTCCATTTCAGCTCTCCTGTTATTCCTCCCTTCCAAGCCTGCAGTAGCATGACTGCTAGGTAGAGTCATAACAGTTTTTGTAATGGAGAGCTTCTTAGGCACCTGAGGTGTCACTGAAAAACAATTTTAATGTAAACAATAACTTTAAAAACCATAGACAGGGATATTTGTCAAGTACTTTTCAGAATAACACTAATTTCATCATAGCAGTACTCTAAAAGCAGATTTGATACACTAAGTGGGACAATGCAAATACCAACATTTGAACCAGTCACCCTGCTTTCCTTTTGTCTGTGAAAATGACAATTCTACAGCACTATTCATCTCATCCTAAAAGAGCTGTCTAAAAAAGGTCAGCTTGATCATTCCCTTTTTAAAGACTGCCTGTTTACTACTGCAGCTCATATCCAGCCTTAGATTTATTGACAGGATCCTACCCCACAGGAAATCAGTATCTGATTTCCCAGAACCATACAGGCTTTCACTACTGCTAGCAGAGACAGCATGCAGGACTTTCTATTCCAGAAACTGAAGTAGGGAAGACATCACCTTGTTTTAGAACCTGAGTTTCCTAGAGCTGGGCATGTATTATTGAACAGCTCTGGTATTCTGCTTAGCAAAAGATAGAATTGCACTTTCTGACCAACAGTCATGGCATTGTAGGAACACTAACTAGCATCTTTTATTTGCTCTCTAAAGATTTCAATTATCAATCAAGAAATAAGCCTTGTTTAGTTCCCTAGACCTTCCAGGAAGCTCTTCTTGTACATGCAGCATGTAAACCCTTCCCCACTTTCCCCTAGCACTGCTGGAAGTAGGAGTCAATGAGTTCAAAAGTTTATTTAACCTTTCCTCAGCTCCCTGTGCTGTTGACGGAGAGAAACATCCTCCCCTAGAGTCAGTTCTTCTCCAGACCAAGTCAGAGTACTGGAAGTTTGACCTGTGCTCTGAATGGCCCTCAGATAAGTCTCTCTGTAAGGTGAGTTGAGCATGAGTGTGCCTTGGCCGCTGTCCCTTTGTCAATACCTGAAGCCTTAGGCATTGAAGGAGAGACAATAACATAGGGCAAGCTTCTGCTTCAGTGAGCGTACACTATACCGCATCCAAGCATGCAGACTGGTCCAAGTTCTCCAGTTATGTCTGGCTCTGTGGTAGCTGTGTGTAAGGCAAAGGAGAAGCAAAAGAAAGGAGAGATGCCTGAATGAACTCTCCTGCTCCCCTGTAAGTTACTGTTAACTATTCCAGATATGAAGTTGCAAAAACAATCCCTGCGCACTGTTACAGGCCAGTGCAACTTAAGCCTAGTCCAGTAACAGCCCCCATCATAGAGGAAAAAAGATTGGTCTGTAATTGGCATTGCTTGGCTGGGCATGAGAGTTCCTTTTCTCTCTTTCCTTTCCCTTCCCCTTGATGTCAGCTGTCAGTATAAGCTGTTGTCCTAGACTGGCTGTGCACTGGTAACAGGAACCTTGGGCACAGCTTTCCTCTCATGACAGCAGTGTACTCCTGCTGGGAGGACGCTGGCCCTGAGCTCGCTCTGCCTGCGAAGGTCTGCACAGACCACTGCTGCTGCACCCTGCCACCCCCAGAGCCCCTGACAGCTGGGACACGGGGGGACACCGACCCACACCTTACACTCATTCCCTGCTCCAGGTTATTTCAGAAGTCCCTGCATGAGGCCATCCTCTACAGGAAAACGTTCCTTTGCAGCCAGTCTGACCTGGAGCCTTCCCAGGTGCGCCGATGAGCTGGGTCCCCCCGGGGGCAGGTAGCCGGGTCATGCAGCGGGCCCTGCGCGGCTCCTCTGCGCCACCTCTCGCGTGCGGCTGCTGCCATCTTGTGACAACAGGGCTGCTCGCCACCGGAGCCCTGGCCGCCAGCTTCCTCGTAATGGAGCTCTTGAACCTGGAGTACGTGGTCCTTTCTGAGTCTGGGACCTGCACAGGTGAAAGGAGACAAAACACCACAATTAGTCATGTCCTAGTCTCATTCTGTCCCTTCACGCCGGTTCAAGTTTTCCTCTGCCATGCCACATGAGCTCAGCCCACCTCAGAGCAGCAGGCCATGGAAATGGATGTTGGGCTGAGGATGGCTCCAGCGGTCAGTCACCTGGGTGGAGAAAGAGTGAGGGGGGAGAAAAAACACAAAGAAACAAATGTTTCCAGTCAGAGAAGTACCCCTGAATCATTTGTCACACAGAAAGCCTGTGGCAGAGAAGAAAACTGTATTTGTGTTATTCATGCGCTAGGCTACAGCACTGGCCTTTGAAAGACCCAAGGCATCTTCAGACATTTGGCGCAGGATCCTGGGTCTGGTCTCTCCTGAGAGATGTGTATTTGGGCAAACCCACGTGTTGGCTGTCTGGAACCAGGCTGGTTTTCTGATTTTTGCCAAAGAAGAACTTCACTCATGTCTGATTTCTGAATCTTCTCACCACTGCTATGCCTTGTTCATGTTACTATTTTGTATACTGTCTTACACTTTTTAATACATTAAAGCATAGCAAATAAAGATTAAATGACAGATTTATATTTCTTACCTTCATTCATAGAGCAATTTGTGTCAGAAAAACATTAAAATATCGAAATTTGGAATTTAAGAGTCTAGATAAATATTGAATACAAGATTTTCTTTTTCAGACAGTTTTAGAGCAATATTTTAGGGAAAGCACTGAAAGTAACAACAGTAAGGAAGCACAGAAAGTATAATAGGCTTCTGGATCATTATTAGGTCCTCCAGTAATTATTTATAACATACTAAGTCTTGTAATTTTTTTTAATTTCTGAAATAATATTAGATGCAAATGAAAAGCTGTCAAAATGTAACTTAGACACCAAGATCTTGCACGAGTTTTCTGAAATCAAACAAATTCAAACTGGCTTTTAAAGTCAGCATTAGTCACCTGTGTTTGCTTGTTGATTACAGCTTTGCTCATTTCAGTACAGAAGTCTTGCGCTGTTTCTGCCCCACCACCGAAACACCACATTCACAGGCCTCACTGCCAGGCAGACATCAAGCTTCACATGTCCTCAGATCATAGGAATCACCCATACAAATACTGAAATTTCACAGTATTTCCCAAGCATCTCTCTGTTACGTTGAACTGTGTGAAACTCTCTATATAGTCTTGTTAAGCAAAATGAATGTGTGTTAAGCAAAACTAGCTATTAGTGAATTTTATAGAAATGATTGAACATACCACTATGATATTGTACAGATCAAGGATATTTGAGGTGATATCAAAGTCACTGAAAAGCAACAGACCCCCTAGGTTGCAGGTTTCACCTCCAGAAAGTCCTGTTCTCTTTTCATCCTTTAAAATGTAGCCTCTAAGTGCAGCAAAAAAATCAGGGTGATAAGAAAAACAACCAAGACAGAAATCACTCTTCAGTGATGGTCTGGACTGAGAGGAAAGAAAGTTAGCAGAATCTGACAAGCAAGGCAACTGACAAGCAAGGCAAATCTGACAACTGAAAGTCAAGTAGTAGCTTAGAAAAGCCCAAGAACAGAAATGTGAGGCAGACAAAACAAAATCCTGAAAGCTGAGAGGAGGAGAGGGAACAGCAAATGGACAGAAAGATGGAGAAACTGAGCAAGGGAAGACATGAAAAAAGACAAAGAAAATTTTGTTTTCTCTGTAACTAAGTTGTAACCACTACAGACTGATGTACCTTCAGAAACCAAGAGCAACGTCTTCAAAATGTAACACAATAAGATGGAGACAGGTAAGACAGCAGAGCTGTGTGGCTCTGAAGTTCAGAGCGTCTTTCACAGTCTCCTGAGCAAAACAGCCCTGGAGCTGCCTGGCTTAGACCTGAGATTCTCAGCTAACTCATTCTTCTCTCGTGGAGACCTTCCATCTCCTCATCTCAGCACAGCTAGTTGCCTGTTAGCAGTAGCAATAAAAACAGCAACCTATTTTCCACCATCAGCCGCCCCTCCCATTAAAAAAACCATTTTATTTTCTTCCCTTATGTCAGCCTATAAACAAGTTTTTCTCTGCCCCACGTGCTGTAAAAGAGTATTACAACGCTGCCCGTGATCCCACACCAGGTGATGAGAGGCAGGACAGCGGCTGTAAACTGGGTGGCTTCTGCCATATTGGTCTCCTTCTACCTAAACAGCTGGCCCCAAACTGCTTCTCCAGGTCTGCCTGACGGCATAGGTGCCTGATGCCGAACAACTCTGCCAGGGGGACCTGCGGGGTGCAGGGGATGTGCGAGAGCTGCACCCTCTACAGACCCACAGAAGAGGCCCCTCTCAAGACAGCCTGCAAACTCTGGCATATCCTGCACAGGTCAGTTAAACAGAGCAATCGGCATTCTTAGGTGACGGGTATGCACTTTCTATTAATTTCATTTTTTTTTTTTTCCCCAGCCAGAGAGCTTTCTCTACTTTACCCAAGAGCTCTGAAGCCCATCAGAAGCACTGTGAAATGTAGCTGCCGCTTCTGCAACAGGGACAAAACGCACAGCTTGTTGCTTCCAGTCCAAGCTGCGAGTTTCATATTTCAGCTCCTCCTTCACATTCCAGGCCTGCCCAGGCTCCGCTCTAAAGTTTTTCAAAATGGAGCCTCTCACAACTACTTATCCTCTGAAACACTCAGTGCCCAAAGCCAGGGTCTTTGTTGTCTTTCTGTCGATGGTTTTGTGTACTGCCGTTCTCTGCCTGCTGCAACTCAGATTTTTTAAACCGAAAATCAAAGATTTTTATTCTTTCGAAGTCAAGGATTCACGAGGAAGGATCGTTTCCTTGGAGAAGTACAGAGGGAAAGTAAGTTACAACTTCATTATACCCTTCCTTGAATCTTTACTGAGAAACAGATCTCCATTTGTAGGCTAACAAAAGGTTTGGTTATGGGAATTTTTGGTAGAGATTTGCACTAAATTCCTGTTCAAACAGTAAACTGGAGAGAAATTTATTTTATCTAGGCCTGCTCCAGGAATTAACTATTAGATCTAATAAATCAAGAAAAATGTTTTTTTCATGTTCTTTATTGTAAATCAATTTAGCCTAACAATACAATTTGTGAATTTTAATCTTAGTTAAGAATGGTAGCGTGTTCTGTTGAATTCTGGAAGTTGATCTAGTAAATGTGATTTTAGTGCCAGTCCTAAATAACTGCTTTTTTTACATGCTTATATTTAAACAAAGCTGTAAGTTTAAGTTTACCCATTTACTGGATTTTTAAAACAGGTTGTCCGAAAAGAATTATCGTAAGATGCTATCATCCCTATCTGTTTAAAGAAATTATGATCAGACAGATAAAATTTAGCCTTCAGGCAGGAGCAACTGTGGTAGTGGGAGATGCCATTTTAAGACTTAATTGCAGTCTCTACAGCTTTTCTCGATTTCTTTCTTACTTTTATAACTTATGTCTCTGAAGGCAACTTTGGTTGTAAACGTGGCCAGTTACTGCCAACACACAGACAAAAACTACATCGCGCTGCAAGAACTGCACAGAGAGTTTGGTCCCTCCCACTTCACTGTGCTGGCTTTTCCCTGCAACCAGTTCGGAGAATCAGAGCCTAGTTCCAGCCAGGAAATAGAATCTTTTGCCAAAGGAAACTATGGAGTAACCTTCCCTGTTTTCCACAAAATCAAGATCCTAGGATCAGAAGCAGAGCCGGCCTTTAAATTTCTAATAGGTAACTGTTTTCTTTTATATATCAAGCTGCCTGTAACCATGGTATCCTCCCTAAACTCCAGTCTGTCAGGAAACATCGTCGTCTTCATAGTCTATAGAGAGAAACAGGAATTCAGCATACAATTGACCTTGTTTCAGTGTGGATATCAAAAATATGGTCAGAAGAGTTGTATCCTGAAAGCATCTGTTTCTTCCCACCTATTATAAAAACAGCCTACTGTGACCAGCCCAGCTAGAACCATCCATTTTGTGGATGTATAAACTTGAGTGCAGAGACTCCCACCTACAAAATCCCATTTCAAATTATGTGACTTTGGTTGAACAACAACTTTGCTCGTGGACAAAAATGTCACTATGGGGGGATCTTAAAATTACTGGAAGATTTTACATAAACACATGCAAATAAGATTCCTGTTTTAGCAGTCTCATATGTCCACCTTTATGTAAACTGTATTGTACAGCAGGATTATATATGCTGTAGTTATATATAATCAGTGATTTGCATTTATTTGTTTTGTGAACTTCAGGGCCCAGCCTGCAAAACCCACTCACACAAATACTCCTGTTACAGTAAGCATTTACTGACTTACAGCCTCATACTCTCACAAGCAAAATTAAACTCTCTTCAGTTGACCAAAGACCCCACAGACCCAAAGCCAACTCAAAAACCCTCTCTGAATTTTCCTGAGCTTTGGCCAGGTCTTTGACCCATACTAAACACTGATATATGAAAGAAAGGATAATTAGAACATAACCCTTCTTCATCACATCATTTTAATTAGAAAATAAGGTAGAAGAAGGCCCAAACCTGTATTCCATCTCCCTGCCCCAAGACAGGATCACATTTACCCAAATCAGTACTACACAAGCTTCTCCAGACTATTACAGTATGAGAGATTCCAAAACCTCCCAGTCTATTCCAGTTCTTCACGGCTCCTCGTCAGAAAGCTATTTCAACGTTTAAATTAAATCTTCCTTACACCACTTAAGTCTGTTGCTTCTTGCCATATCCTCTGTGACACCTCTTATGGACTTGAAAATTACTTTCATTTAGGAGTCATTTTAAGTGGTCACCATTGTCACCATAACTGTTTCTTCCTACCTCCCCATAGGCATGTCACCAAAGACATCAGGTAAAGCTTCATTGCTCTGAGTTGCCTGATGTCCAGTGGAATTACTGAACGCACTCTGGAGGTGCCTTTTAGTTCGTTATAGAGGAGACTAGAGCGCGCAGGTACCAGCTGGGTGGGATGAATCCAGATTCCAACTACCAGTGCAATGAGTGTCAGACTTGAATACCTACACAGAAACAGAACAGCCATATTCACTCAGGTGGTTCTTACTTGACATGCTCTTCACCCACAAGAAGGAGAAAGATCCTGTGGTACTTCAGTATTTTGAAATAAGGTCTTTTTTTCCTGCATTACTCTGCTTCATATGAAATTACTATGCACCTTCAATTAAAGAAGTACCAGTTTTCTTCATGTTGCTGTCTTGACAATCAGAAGGTTGAACATCATGCTATGGTCCCTTGTGACTGTGGCTGCTAGTTACAATTTGTCCAGCACTGTCAGATAGTCTAGTGCAAAAAGAATGCACTGGCAGCATAAACTTGGTGCTAAGGCCTTTCTTTATACTACTGCTTCTTGTTGCTTTCATAACAGTAAGGCATTTTGTTGGGACAGTGCAAGGTTTGCGGCCTTACCTTTCCTCAAAGAATGTCCAGCTTCCTATGTGTTTGAGTTATTCGTATGCATTAATGAACACTGGAAGAATATTCAGAGATGGGGTTATGTTACTTCAGGACTGATCCTAGATACAACAACTCAGCAAAGATATAATTACTAGCTGGGCCAGAGCCTTGGTGGCATGAGCTTTACCATACCGATTTGCTTGCTATATTGTCCCCTTACAGTCATGACATTACAAATGTAGTCCAATGGCAAAATTCAACCCATTGCTTCCAAGAATCAGTGTAGTGTTCAGCACCATTCCCCACTGGACACCTGTTCCCCAGTCAAAATCTCCTGGAGTTTTTTTCTAGTTCTTCTCTCAAAAAGTGATTTCCCTCTAAACCTATGAGACTCTCCAAGGACAAAGCCAGTAGTCAAGAAACTGCTTCTGTCTCCTCTAGGAGCCATATAGTTTCCTGATAGCCCCCTTATCTCAGAAAGTATCTTGCCAGGTATTCATGATAGCAAAGATACAAGTAAAGGTTTGCCTCATGGAATGAAAAGAGCCAAACTAAGCCATCAACAGTATGACTTCCTGCTCCCATTTCAATTCCTCTAAACCAACATAAAACTGGGTATTCCCCAAATAAGTATGCAGCCCTCATACCCTCCTCCCTAAGAAGCAGAGTGTAGTAAAAGGAGGAACTCAGTTTCACAAGAAGGGGAGAGCATCATTCACTTCCCACTTTTCAGATCATTAATGCCAACCAGTAAATTCATGTCCAGACTTACAGCAAAGAACAAACTGGGATTACTTCAACACAAATAGTTGAAGAAACACTTCAGGGTAATGAAACAATGACAAGTGTAAGTCACTAAAATGAACTGATGCCGTTCTTACAGATTCTTCAAAGAAAGAGCCTCGATGGAATTTCTGGAAGTACCTTGTCAGCCCTGAGGGTAAAGTTGTGAAATTCTGGAGACCTGAAGAGCCCATAGGAAATATCAAGCCAGAAGTAGCCTCATTAATCAGGGAGATTATAATGAAGAAAAGAGAAGACCTCTGAAAAAGCCATTCATGCTGTGAATCCATTCAACAGCATGGATACACAGCCTACTACATTCCTGGGAAATGCTGCTAGAAGCTAACCATCAGGTGATTTTACTTCCTTTGGTGTTAGTATTTTCAGCTGCACTATGCCCATTAATGTTGGATTACCTCCTGCAACAGCCCTGAGAACCACTGAGGTTACTGAGAATGGCAAGGCACTCAGTACCCTGCAGGGATGGACCTTCAATTTGCATAAAGTTTCTGAATGTTTCTTTAAATTGCTGACAATAGCTAATTACAATTGTCAGCAGCAGGGACATAGCTACAAAGAAAAGGATTTGGTGATACAATACTCAGTATTTGCGCAGAAGTGTTTTATTTCTCATCTACCATTAACAAATAGATTTTGATATTCCATTAACGTGTAATTGCCCTGACTGAAAGGCATGGGGCCCAGAGGCATCATACCAGGGTTTTTAGAGACAAATGCAGCTTTGCAATCTTCTCGAGGAAGATTACTGATTTGTAAAGCTGCCAACTTGGTTGTAAAAAAACTGTACATAGAAAATAAAATTATTAAAAGAAAAACTGCAAAAAATGTTTCCTTGCCTGCTTTGTATTTCAATTAATTTTAAATTTCACCTTTACAAAAACACCTTTAACCTCTTTAGCCTTCTCCATACATTTATACCACAGTACAGTGCCTCGGCTGTGAGCTCATCTCCTGCTGGATTCCCAGTCTCCTGACCTGGATGAAGGCTGGGCCTGTGTGAAGTACATGGTTGCCTACAGCAGGATTCAGAGGGCAACACAAATCAGCAGCCTGGCACTCTAACAGACATAGTGAGACAGTCCAAGACAGTGCTCCCCAGCCATCTACCTCACATCTCTGGAATAAAACAACAGTCTTCAAGTAGAGGTAGAAGAAGGGGATGAAGGTTCATGCCTCAAGCCCCACTCTTCTCACCTGGCAATCTCCCAAGTCCTGCATGCAACTGCTCACCCATTTCCAGTTCTGTTCCACTGTCCTATTTCAAACTGCCAAGCATTTTGATTTATCTGTTTGATGAGGGGAGACAGCAAATTGGAATAAGAAACCTCATTCCAGCTGTCCAAGTCTTAAAGGAGGGCTGAGAGAATAGAAACGACAGAAACCAGTGTCTCAGAAGAGTTTTCTATATGAAAATGGACTGGTAGCAGTTCTCTTGTAAGACTAACAGTGAACAAAAACACCTGAAGTGCTTCAAAACATTTTCCAATAAAGATAGCCACATAACTGTATTAAGAAGGTGAGAAATGCAAAAGCAATGTAAAAAAGAGTATTTTTTCATTCACCTGTGGAATTCATTGAGAATTTCACAGAAAACCCCTGAGGGATAAGGACATAAAAAGATTTTTTAAAAGACTGAGTAATGATACTGATGTGGAGGATAGACAAAGTCACCCTCAGTAATGACAACCCTTATTTTGGAAGGGAAGTCAAATCTTACACATGACAATTTTAGCCACTCTAACTTTCAGAGATCAGTTAAGGCCTACGTAAGGGTCTAGGTAGTCCAAACGTACCTACTTGTGGTGTTTTAGACCAGCCGCTGAGCTATTTGACATTAGTCCACAAGATTCCACATCCAATCCACCAAGACAGTTCCTGTTCTCATGCTGAGGTCCTGTGTTTTAATCATAGAATGTTTTGGGTGGGAAGGGACCTTTAGAGGCCATCTAGTCCAACCCCCCTGCAATGAGCAGGGACACCTTCAACCAGATCAGGTTGCTCAGAGTCCCATTCAGCCTGACCTTGAATATTTCCAAGGATGGGGCATCTGCCACCTCTCTGGGCAGCCTGTTCCAGTTTTACTCCAGTCTCCTTGTACACGTACAGTTCCAGCCTTGGGAACACTTAGCAGAATGTGTCAGGTGATTTTTGGCACATGTCCCTGCTGCTTTGATGTAGTAGGAAAGAAACTGATACATGGATCCTCTCTGCTCACTGGGAACAGTCTAGCATCCATGGAATTAAGTGGCACGACACAATGTTTTTCCCATAAATGGTAGGTAATACCTTTACTTGAAAATGTACATGACTGAAACATGCATGCCCATTCAGGTGCACGGCTATAGCTCTCTGCTTTTCATACCATTGAATAAAAAAGGGTAGGTATAAAGAAATGTTGGGTGCTGTTAGTGCAACACCTGAAAAAAATCTGTTTTAGACCTGGTATTGCCTGAGTTACTCAGCATATGGGGAACTACAAGTTCTTTAAATACCCTATGAAAGATCAACAGTGCAGTATCATTTTCTAGTTTGGAAGGGATCACAAGGGAAGGGAGTGTGCACACCTTGCATGTGATTCACTCATATTATGTTTTTCACAGGATACACTGTCATCTTAAATAACTCAAAGCCATCATTAAGATCAAATATCTTTCCTTGTATTCAGAAATAGCATGGGATATTAGCAAATGAGTGGACAGAATTATTTAACTCATTGATTCCTCAATTACTTTTACTTCAGATTCCTAAAAAAAGAAGGTTTTGCCTGAGAAAACAGTCATTGAATTTCTGATTTCACCATTTGGTCACAATCCACTACACCATCTTCTGTAGAAATTGGAATATAGGTACCATTCTGTCCTGAATCTACACAGAGTTTATTTTTTCAAAGTTTACTGTTAATTAACATTCATCCAGAAACTCAGTATGTTTGTATTACTTACTTCATGAGACATAACAGCTCTTCCAAAGTAATATTTAGGGCAGATCATTGATAAACTAATCACTTCTTTCTTAAAACCAAGTTACCAGTTATCCAGCATGCAAATAAAGCATCTTCAACTGCCAAATCTACACAGACTTGGAAAGGCAAAAAAATAAAATGAAAGTTAACAACACAAAAAAATACTAAACTAAAAATGCTATAAACAGATTAAAATCTATTTATTGGATTCTTAAATAATCCCACCAACTTAAGATGAAACTGCCCTCTTCAGAAGGTTAACAGAGTTCAGCCCATGAGCATTAAAGTTTCTTCAACTCCATTTAAGCGTAACCTACTGCACCCTTCATCCTAACATTTCCTTCATTCCTATCTCATGCTTCCCTCACTCCTTACATCTGACATAGCCTCATTATCTCCAACAGATACTATTTAATAGGCAGCTCCTCTTTCCAGAAAATTGCCTGGGAGTGCAAATACTCTAAATCCATTTCAGTCACCAGTTGGACATGTCCCTGTTCAAGAAAATATTTGTTTGCTGAGCGCACACATCAATGCTCCAGTAAATATTCAGTGGTGTAACAGAAATATATTCACATAGGGCCCAAACCTGAAACTCTTACTTAATAGTTACACAATTTAGTAAATTCTTCAGAAACCGGTTGGATTATCTGTCTAAGTGTGTCAAACACAGTTACACTTATTTTTATATCCTACATTGACTCAGTTTGCATAACCTAGCACAGCTCCTTTCAGTCAAGGAAACTAGGCAGGCACTGGGCTCTACACCAGCTAAGGATTCCATGAGATACTTCTAACAACAGTATTTCTGTTCTTGTCTCAACAGTGATGTGCTAATGTGGCAGTGTAGTCAGTTGCTGGTGTATGAAGAACAGCTAACTAACAATACACTGCCTAATCACCACACACAACACTAACATCACGCTAATTCTGCAGACCTTCACAAACACCGATGCAATTTCTCATCCTAGGAGACCTTCACTTTGCAAGGCACATATACCAGTACCCAGATAAAGCAAGTAATAACAAAGAGTTTCTTTTGCATTCTTTAAGTGCCTGAAGTGCCAGGATGAGGACAGAGGTAATACTCTGTTGCCTGTGGCAGTATGCTTGACAGAAGCTTCCAGTGTAACATGAATCAAAAGGATCAATGTGCTGCCAGCCTTTATTCTTCCAAAGTATAATATTATATCCTATTCAAATTGTGTCTCCTGGCTGGTGAGACTATGTGCAGTTGTTTTAATGTATTGCTGTTCACAAATTAAGTTACTCTGAGAAGCAAGGGGAGAAGAAAACCTCAGAAATTGAGTTATCTTTTTTTACAGAATGAAAAGGTAATTATTTTTCAGCTATAGCATTCAGGCAGTTGGTGAAAGTGATTTTAAGCCTTTCCAGCATCTAATTACTCAGTTAAGAAAAAAAAAAAAAACAAAAAAAAACACACACCAACTTGCATTTCCCAAATATCATAAAAAAATTAAAAATCAAACTTGCTTCTTTTGCCTTAAGAAAACTTTCATAGTTTAAAATTGTTTGAAATGTTTGAATTATTTACCTGTTTTAAGTGTTTATAAACCTCCTGTTACCTTGGTATCTAAAAGTAAATGAAAATCAGAGTCTGAATCAACAAAAAATTTCATAATTCTTTGGATAAGAGTAGACGATGGAAATACAAGCTACTTCTCTAATACCAAAAACTAGCCTGACAGTCAAAAAAAGCAATAATCAGGTGGATCCAAGAGATTCCTTATACAAAAGTAGTAGTTCTTATTTTGATGATCAAGGTATGTGGAAAAGAATAGCAACTGCATGTTAGCTGATGCCAGATTTTCAACCAGCTAACATACACTGCCATTCCATCACACACAGATGCACCACCTGCATTCCTGGAAATTAGAACCCTTGCACTTTCCAAAGGAACCGCCTTTGAACAGCGATGAGCTGGCCCTGCGGCAGGTGACAGTGCAGTAGTGACTGCTACATTCAGACACAGCAGCCAGCTCGCCATACACTGCCTACCAGACGCAGAGTCCATGCACGGCGAGATGTCTCATGAAAAAACATGCCTGGAAACATATTTTCTGCTTAAATTCAGCATTGCTCACCTATTTTGAGGTTCATGTTTCATATATGCATATATACAAGTGCAGGAAATACTGTCATGAAATAAATGGCACAGATAAGTTTCTGATTCAGCAAGACCTGAATTAAAGTAATAGTATAAAACCTATGTGGAGTATGACTAGAATCAGATCCCAGACTGTCCAAAAGGAACTGGATAGTGTTGCAGTTTCTTGCCTTTGTTGCATTAGCACCAGCATAGGATATTATCTTCACAAGTTAATCAGTATCATACACACTTACTTCAGTCCTCCCTTAGCATAGATGAGCCCAGAGTTTAATTCAGTATAGTCATTTTTAGGTTATTTTGAAACTAGAATTATGATTAGTTACTCCATAGTTGAACTTAACTTTAGGTGATGAGCCACACTGTACCTCCATTTACAGCTACGTGATGGAGTATGCATAAAGATCCCACCAGTCAAGCTTATAGATTTAGGCCGGCTGGAGGTAAAATTTTGCCTACAACACCCATTTTGATGGAAAGCCCTTTGAAGTCTTGATGGAAAGCCCTTTGAAGTCATGCTGGAAAGCAGCTACAGAGTTAGACACTTGTCAGTGAATACCGAATTTGAAGCCTTCCTTTTGCCTCTTAAAAACTGGTCTTAAATCACTCAAAATAAACATCAACTCAGTACAAAACAAAGCACTAAAACATTTACTTGCCTGAGCGCTGCTGTTAGCAGCCACAGAAAAGCATTGGCTAATTGACTTCTGCTTATTCCACAGCAAGAGGATGCTCGATGCTTTTGAATGAAACAATATGGAGTGCAGCTAGCAGCTGTTGACACATCAGAGACAACAGCCAGCTAACATGCACTGCCAGACTGTTACACTCTGTTGAGTTTTGGCCAGTAGCTCCCCCTCACCCCCTGACCGAATTTCCTTCTCCTGGAGCCCAATCATTGCTCACTTTAACAACACAGCTTTTCCCACAGGGTCACTTACACAAAATGTTCATGTTGGAGATTCTCAGCATGGTGGTGGCCACATTTCTGTACTGTCGTTGTATCTAAGGGCACGCTGCTCATCTCCTGCTTCAGCATTTTCAGTGTGGTCAATTCCTTTGATGCCTTCACCTCCCAGTCCACCAGATCACATACTGCAACCTCACCAGGCTGCCTGTGTTTTGCCTCTTGCTTACTGTCAAGCATATTGTTGGTGATTAATAGGTTTTCCACCTATGTTCATACTGTATATGCGAGTTCTTTGTTGTCCCTTTTATCTTTACCACCCTATAAATGTGGACAAGTCAGCTTGCAGTGCCAATAAAAAGACAGCTCTGTAAATCCATACAACCCTTCAATCAGGTCAAGTAACTTTTGCTTTTGAACAGCAAGCAGTCCCTCTAGTGCCAAAGGAGAGAAGCCTGCAGGTGGTTTTGGTTCCTCCCCTCAAAAGACGTCACTTTACCATAACTTGTGTTTTTCTGACATTTCCAATGCTACAGTTAACAGTGTGATAAGGATTAAGAGGAAAGGGGGAAAAAAGTAATTTGTTTCTTTGAAATCACTTATTTTCAACAGTTTCCTCCTCTCCCTCCCCCATAAATGTACGGACGGGAACTCTGTAGTGAGGAGCATACAGAGGAGTGTGAATGTCTGTGCCCACCCTTACCTTAGCAGCTTTCTGCAGGCTTTGCTCTCTGCTCCGCTTCAGGGCCCTTCCGAGCGTTCTCGTCGCCTTCTCCTTGAGGGAAGCACAGAGGCACGACACTTAACAAACGCGTGGCTCACGGTTTCTTCACCCCAGGTCCCCCTCGCTGGCAGCCACGGGCCTCGGCAGAAGGCAGAGCCCCGGCGGGGCCGGGAAGGCGCCTGCCAGGCCAGCTCCTCGGCCGCGACCCGCCCCGAGGCGGCGACAGCCCCCCCCCCCCACAGGGCACCATTAC
>NW_009258629.1:736248-742236 GCF_000687185.1 Egretta garzetta
CTCCCCACGCAAAGCCCCTCACGTCGGTGCGTTTCTCCCTGAGGTGTTTGCCGGCTGTGGGGAGTCGGGCACAGCCCTGCAGCAGCGAGGCCTGGGGAGAGACCCCTCGCTGGGGCGTTCGGGCCTGGCTGTCCGAAACAGAGCCGGAGCAGGGACCTGCACCATGGCACCGCATCTCTGGGCACTGTGTGCTGGCCCATCCTCCCACCGGCGTCCCCAAAACCAAAAATGAGGAAAACCTAATCACCACTATGAACAACCAGACTCACAGAAATAACCTGGCATCAGTTGCTTTAATGTGACAGGCAAAGGCAGAAGTTGGAGGAGAAAGAGCCGGAGAATCATAGAATCACAGAATCAGTTTGGTTGGAAAAGACCTTTAAGATCATCGAGTCCAACCTTTAACCTAACCCTGTCATCCCACCACTAAACTGTGTCCCTAAGCACCTCATCTATCTTTCTTTTAAATACCTCCTGGGATGGGGACTCGACCACCACCCTGGGCAGCCCATTCCAGAGCCTGACAACCCTTTCAGTGAAGAGGCGGACCCCCACCTCACTACAGCCTCCTTTCATGTAGTTGTAGAGGGCGATAAGGTCTCCCTTGATAGAAGCTTCCAGTGTAACACAAATTATTTTACCCCAGCAGATCAATTGCTTGTGCGGGTGCTTTACCAAGTGCAGGTGACAGGGCGACTGTACTCGCTTCACCTGAGAAAACTTGAGTACAGATTTGCTAGGAAAGCAGTCAAATGTATTTTTGTTGGAAGATGGGTTTTAGTTAAATCCAAAGAGAGAGGGAAGGGTTGCCGCTATACCTACCTTCTGTATTTTTTTTCAAAATCAGTTCAGAACAGTACTTTTTCAGTCCTTGTTACAGGTCCAGAATTTGGAGTGATGCCGCTTGGGTTTTCAAGCAACGGAAGCTGAGAGAGACACAGCATGTAAAAGAGCCCATTTTTCCTCTTTCTAGCTTTTGGCTTTGAGAATTAACATCAAAAGTGTTATCTTCTAAGAGGAAAAAACAGAGTGCCACTTTAAAAATGTGCTCAAAGTTTTCTTCACTTTCTTATGGCTTCACTTTTTTCCCCCAGTAAAACAGGAGAGACTTTTCTAAATTTTCAGTTGGAAAAGTATTCTTTGAACCAAAAAAAAATCTCCTGCAGGAATCTTCTCATGTGAAGTCCCATTTCCCAATCAATTATATTTCTATAGCTGCACACGTCACATCTGCAAAAGGACGAGGTAAGCAATATGATGGAAGAGAATATTTTTATTGATGCTTGAATTATAGGCAATACTTAAATATCAGATGATAGAGCTGTTTTGCCAAATCAAAGGAAAAGCATTTCAAAAGTGCCATTTTATTATCTCACTTTGCATTGTGTATTTTATTATCTCACACAGCTAAGCACACCCAGGATACAAAGTGGCTGAGTCACTCAACACCATTTTAATGCTTTCTGTAAAACAAAGAACACGCAAGGCATTGCTGGAGTGCCATCACAAAGGATTGTTTGCAATGCTTCAGTTGTTCGTTTAACTGAATATGAGCTCTTCCTACAAGACCAACGTTCAGCAAGCATGGCCAACTAGCATTACCCTGCCTAACAGCAGCTGCTGGCACGCACTGCAAAGCCAGCTCACTTTAATATTCAATGAGTCAGCAGCGCTACGGTGAAGTGTATTGAACTGTTACCTATCAGACCCCTGTTTGCACCTCTAACAAAGCCTTTCTCGCACTGAGAAGTCTCTTTCAGATGAGCAAACCTGTAACCACGCAGTTTGTTTGATAGTGGAAGGAAGGAGGTCGCAGTCTGAGAGCTATATGGTTGGAAACTGGAATAAAAGGCAGAAGTCTTTAAAAATCAGTGTTTTGTTTGAGTGAGTTAGAATTAGGACTAAATAATGCAGAGGAAGGCATTAAAGAGAAAATAATATGACCCACTGCAATTGGAGTTATAAGCAGTGATTCCTGCCCATGAATCTTCAACTTTTGCATGCATGTACCACGAACTAGTTATGAGAAAAGATTTGGAGTTTTTTTCTGTAAAAGCTCCTTCTGAGCACTGATTAGCAAGCAGAAAACATGCCAAGATATTATGTTTGCTAGTAGCCTTAAAATAACTAGGTCCTGAAATGAAGTCAGTGGTAAATAAAATCCAGAAATAAGCAGAAGTGCCATGGGGAAGTCTGAATTGCACTGTGTTTGTTAAGAAGGATGTGTTGGATTGTTAGGCAGGTATTACAACATCAGGGATATCCTTAAAACTCACTTCTTCACTTGAAGCACCTGCTATTTCAGAAATTATTTGGTAGGTAAAAGCTCTGTTGTCACTTAGAAATTGTAACTGAATTCTAATCAAAGGAGTTTTGTTTTAGAAAAGCTGTCCACGCCTAAGCATATCCCTTCTGAAATGCTTCCAGTGTCTTGCTAACGTGTCTTCAAAGTGAAATCAGAAGGTCATCTTGGTTGTTTTCATTTCTTTCTCATTGTGGACTCATTTTAGGCTCCTCATTATGGAACCAATGCAGCCAATTGCTCAATTATTTCACTTGCGTACTAGAAACGTGGATGAGTAGCTCACTGTAAAAATATTCCCAAACCAGTATGTAGAAACCATGTAGTTTGTCCCCACTGGCAGCAGATGGTGCTGAAATGTTGTTGCTTGGTACATGCTTGAAAGCTGATATGCAGGTTCTCAGTCCCGTTGTAACTTACTTTTTCCTCATCCATGATGCTTAAGGTCTTTTCATACTAAATTATCATCATCATCACGCTTCAGAATTTATCAAGATAAAATACGAGTTTATAGTTTGAAGGTGAGATCTGGACATCAGTAGCAAACCTCACAATGTTATCAGAGAATTAACCACTGACTGAAATAACACATTTTGGGAAAAGCTATATTCATCACATCCAGACTGCTGAACAAGCACCACTAATACTTGTAGGGGCCAAGTATCTCAGGACTTGATAATGAGGGTGCTGCTTGCCAAATGATTGCTGACAAGAGAGGGTGCTAGCTTACACCAAATTCTGGCAAGTGGAAAGATGACAAGAGCTGGTCATGGAAAATCGTCTTAAAAGCAATAGATCACAGGTTGTCTTCAGTGAAAGAGAGAGGTGAGAAAAACTGCCTTTATATAAAGTTTCTAGATTATCAACAGGAAACTCTTGCTTAAACCAAAGGCCTGGTTAGAGAAACCTTCCTGGCTAAGGAGCACAGGGCCCTAACGGCAAGGTTATACTGGCCTGACTAGTTTTCCAGAGAGGATGTAGTCACTGTCTCTGATACCCAGTTGGATAAACTAAGAAAGGTGTAACAGATTAGCTTAAGAAAAAAAAATGACCCTCTTGGAAGTGATCTGAATAAGATTTACCACAGTTTTGAGTTGCTATTTGAAATAGGTGTGAAAAAAAATGTTGAATATATTTTGATTAAAATTTGTTTCCATTCTGCAGTTGCAAAGTGATGAGAGGTTTCTGGAAACCTGCCAGAGAGAAAATGATGTCCCAGCTTTGTTAGGGGAGATCTTGAGGTACAGAAACATCTTTATTTTTCTTCCTGTCTTTCTTCACTGTTCTCTCTAGCTTCTCAGCCAGTATCCCAGAAAGATCCCAATTGTTGTCTGCTCAGTTGTATCAATACTCAGATGCTTCTGAGTGGGTTAGCGGAATGGTTCTCGCAGTGGTAGAGGGCAAACCATGCAGCCTAAATGACTGGCAATAGCAGTGGATAACGGTTCTCATTTGTAAAAGGGAGCTTTGACCCTCAAGTGTTTCTAACTGCAATGGAAAGCAGAGAAAGGATGGGGAAGGAAAGAATCAAGAAAGTGAAGGGACTCCATTCAGGTGGCTGTTCTCTTCACATTGTTTCACACTGCAATGAGCAACTGTTGTTTAGACTCCAGTATGAAATATTGTTGACCAGGCAACTGGAATATTCTGGCAGTTAACCCACTGCTTCATTTTAGCTGTACAAAGCACGGGTTATTAAGATGTCCTTCAGAGGATGAGGGGAAAAAAAATCTGTTTCTTTGCTGGGGTTTACCTTAAGCCATGCACTTAACATCTCACTCCAGTAGTCTGCTTGTCAGACATCTCTCATTTCATTTATCTTTGCCAGCACAGTAAAAGTGGTTGTGAACATTTGGGATGTGAGCTCTGGGAATGACTGTCCACTATTCCTCCTCAGATGAACCTCAACACCTCAGACATTAAGGAAAACTACATCTCCTATGCAAACCAGCAAGAAAATCTAAAAAATCCTGAACCTGTTCCTTATGTTGCTGCATTCTGTTGCCACAAGTATGCTCCATTACCTGGATAGAATGACACACGAGAGATGGAGTACCATCTTTATATTTTTCTGGCTTTTGTCCATTTGTACCACACCTTCCCCAGTACTTACATTTCTTTTATTTCCAATGTTAAATTTAGCAATTATGATGAGCCTGGTTGTCAAGCCTGCATAAGTAGACTAATTGTAAATATTGTAAAATATTTTTATTGGTTTAAATACAGAGGGGAAAAAAACAAGAAAAAAAATGCAACAAAGGATAAGTGCATTTTAATAAATTATATGACTTTTCATGTAACATACTGCTGACTCCCAGGATTAATAGTTCTAATGTGACCTTTCATAAAATAACACAATGCACAATTGATTTCTTCAGCAACACACTATAGTAATCATCTGGTTTTGCTGTTCAGTGTGCAGATGAAGAGCTGGCCTGCTAGGTCGTCCATTCCAGCCCTTTCTGCTAAGTTTCTCTCTTCAGGGTGTACTCCCTTTTTCTGTGCACATTAAGAATCCATTTCGGCACGCCAGTGCTACAGAGACTTTCTCAGTTAAGGCTTCCAACACGCTGGAATCCCATGCTGGCTTTGGGCACTGCACACAACATACAACTACATTTTGTTTACCTTGGCTGAACTCCAAACCAACAACAGAACCTCTGGGTTTGTTGCCAGCTGCCAACTGTGTGCATAAACAATATTTCATCCTGGAATCCTGGGAGTCTAGATTAACAAACTGCCAAAACACCACTCAGATGTGGTTCTTTCCAAAGCTTCTCTAGCAACTTCTATTGTAAGCATGGTACTTATTACTACACTACTAGTACCAAACTGCTATAAGGTATTGTAAAATTAAGTTATGCAAAAAGTAATTATGGCTTTGAATAATTATGAATTGTAACTATATCCAAGGCTTCAGGCACCTGTTGTAGATAATTCCTCTCAGCTGGTCTCAGAGACACGGCAAGGTTTCTAACATTCTTTCCTAGATAAGGGCAATTAAATACACACCTTAAAAAGCAACTGCCATCTCTCTTTTCAAACTTGTTTCAATCAATTGCTGACAGGTTCAGCTGTGAGTTCCTGAAATTCTGTTTTATCTCCATACCATTTCCTGTGGAAACAAGTCCCTGGTTTCACTTCAGAAAACTAATATTCAGGGAATCGAGTCAGCCTATATTTTGAATATAGTTGAACCTACAAGCTAAATTGTCAATTACAATGTATTTTTGGTTTGTTTTTGGTTTTTTTTTTTCTGTTTGGTACTACACTCTTCAAAAACAGGTCAGTAGTTACAATCAGATAATATCACTCACCATTGAGATGCCAACTTCAGGAAACCAGTGGTTTAGTTACGCAGTTTCTAGATTACATAGGTTAATTCGTATCTTCAGGCTGTGTTCTTAGAGTTAAGCACTTTAAAAACTTAATGTGTTGAAGATACACAGGTTGTACCTAACTCCGTAGTAGGTGTTCATCTGTTTCAACTCTTCCACCTTTTTAAGCTTCTAAACCCCTTTCTGGATATTCAGGGTATAGGTCAGATCATCATCTCTGCCCACGATATGCAAAATTCTCTCCCTTCACAGCAAATACAAGTCCATTCCAGCTCTTCTCAGGCAGTGTGAGTCTCCAGTCCTACAAAGATCTTGGAATCTCGGGGGATCTTGGATTCCCGAGCCCAC
>NW_009258629.1:742378-751827 GCF_000687185.1 Egretta garzetta
AAAGAGAGGAACACAATACAAGCATATGTACAAATGGAGCTATGTTGGGGACTATCAGACCAAACAAGAATAAAATGGTAGTTAATATTTATCAATAAGTAGTTCTGTAGCTGGTTTATTAGTAACAGCTTTCACACAAAGAACCCAGTGTAAGAGATTCACCTATTATTTTTAGCCTCATCTCTTCCTTTCCTCTTCACTGGATTGAAATGCACTTGCTCTGCATTGCACACTCCAGAATATCCTGGAGTACATGTTGCCCGTTACTGTGATAATGTGAATGCATATTTTATAGCTCTAATTAGATTTCTCAAGAATACTCCATAGTGTTGCTGAGCTCTTATCAGCTATGCCATCATACCTAGAAAACCAACAAATTGCAAACGAAGTAACAGGTAGGAGTTTCCAAAGAGAAGAAAGAACTTAACCAGTGCTTTTATAAAGATGAGCAGTGGTGCGTCACAGGTTAAAGAGTGACTTTGTAGCACTCTTTACCTCTCACCACTAATAATGGTGCAAAATGTCCCAAGGATACAAACAACTATAGGAAGCCAAATTAAAATGTGTTTGGAAACCTCCTTCATCTGTGTATTTCCACCTGAGTTAGCGAATTACAAAGCTACTTCTTTGTTGATGGACAGTGAAGGCCCGTTAGAGCATAACAATATAGACTGCCTTCAAGAGAAAACTCCTTGCAGTCATGTAAACTTTTCAGGCATTCAGCATCAGTCTATATTAGTAAACAGTCCTATGAACTCTTCTCAGGATTCATTTGAAGTTAGAAGCTCCAGCACCTGAAGCAGAGAACTGATCTGCTGATTTTTGAGCAAGGGGGGCATTTTTCTGTAAGGGGTGTAATTCCTTTTATCACATCCCTCATGATTGCTACTTCATAGAGCAATGAAGCACTGAAATGCAAAACAATAGAATCACAACCTTTAGAAACACCGCTTTTAAAAAACCCCTCCCTTCTCTTAAACCTCCCTGTTCAAATATTTTAAAAACTAACTTTTCCTCAAATCCTGTGAGCTCCACACCTTACCACACAAACCATACAGGCAGAGCCATCATGTATATTGCATGATTAGGCCTAAGTAAAGCAGTCCTGCTAAAGTCGCTAGGCCATTTTGCATACTTAAGTGGATGTACTGGTGCTTATAGACCTCAGGCGACAGAGTCCTCCCATGCATGCCCCAGCAGCAGCTTAGTTATTGTCCATGAGAGCTGGGACAGGCTTAGTAAAAGGTTTAGACACCTAAAAGTCGGGGGGGCACAACCCAAACACATTGGCACTGGATGCCAGACCTGGGTACATGCCTATGGCAAAAAGCATTAATAGAGACAACTGTATGAGTCAAATGCAGTGTTTTGGTACTGCCCTTCAACTCTGAGAAAGGAATCTAAAGCCTGGAGAGAAGAGGTGGCTCCGTACACTGGCAGTCACATGCAGTTCTACCCACACTTGGAGCAGCACCCCTTTCACCGCCTGACCCAGGATGCTGTTGGGAGGACTTGCCAGTACACCAACATGTCTGAACTGCTACAGACCACTCCTGCCAGCTTGGAGTGCAGGTGGAGCCAGTGCTTGACTTTCTGCCCCCTGCTGAGTACACATACCATTACACATTTAGATTGTCTACACGGAGCTGTCGTGGTTTAACCTGGCTGGCAACTAAGTGCCACGCAGCCGCTCGCTCACTCCCCCCACAACGGGACGGGGGAGAGAATTGGAAGAATAAAAGTGAGAAAACTCATGGGTTGCAATAAAGACAGTTTAATAGGTAAGGCAAAAGCTGCATGTGCAAGCAAAGCAAAACAAGGAATTAATTCACCACTTCCCATAGGCAGGCAGGTGCTCAGCCATCCCCAGGAAAGCAGGGCTCCATCACGCGTAACGGTGACTTGGGAAGACAAACGCCATTGCTCCAAACATCCTCCCCTTTCCTTCTTCTTCTCCCAGCTTATATACTGAGCATGATGTCCTATAGTATGGAATAGCCCTTTGGTCAGTTTGGGTCCGCTGTCCCGGCTGTGCCCCCTCTCAGCTTCTTGTGCACCTGGCAGAGCTGAGAGAACTGAGAAGTCCTTGGCCAGTCTAAGCACTACCTAGCAACAACTAAACCATCAGTGTGTTATCAACATATTACACAGGTATTATTCCCTTAGTCCATGGACCGCCCTTGTAAAATGTCCAGAACTGTCCACAAAATGTCCATTGAGTTCATTTGGTCCATGGCTTTGGGCTCCATCTGTTATAGTGTTCACTCAGGACAGGAGTGGTGGTGTGTTGTGTGGAGTTACTGGGCACCAAAGCCAGCTCAGGTCAGGTCACTGCTGCACTTGTACTGCTCCTTGTAAGACTTGCCCTCTGGTGGTTTAGGTGGTTCTCGCTCTAGTAATTCCTATAACATGCAACTCAAATCATGCGTTACAACAATTTAAAGGTATATCCATTACAATCTCCATCCCTGGTCCCTTTGGGCCAGCTTATAGGGTTTAACGTTGTGATGAACTCCTCCCCTTGCTACTAGCCTGGCTAGCAACAAGTGGTTCCTGCTATAGTAATTCCCATACATGCAACTTAAATCCCAGGCAACAACAATTTAAAGGCAGTTCCATTACAATATCCAAATATTACAATTCTCGTACTAAATCCAAAACACAGCACTATGCCAGCTACTAGGAAGAAAATTAACTCTGTCCCATCTGAAACCAGGACAGGAACCAGAGCAGGGAGAAAGAAGGGCATCTCAGAGTAGATACAAAGCTAAGAAAACCTCCGCACTGAGCTGCCTGAAGGGTGCATTAAGCACAGAGAGGCTGCCTCAGCACCACAGCACCCACCTTGAAACAGCCACCTCTACATAGGCAAGTGGAAGGACTGAAGCCCTTCCCTGTGGTCTCTTACAGCTCTTCATTGCAAAAGCTGACAAAGACTTGCTATGTCCTGATTTATCAAAGCCAAAGTTGGTGCTGATTTCCACTGCCGATCTTTTAGACGGGGGCCTCATGGTTAAAGCACTTCCCCACAAAGCAGTGAGTCCAGGAGTCCTGCATCCCAAACTGAGGCATTGTGATGCCTCAGCCTCCGCTGTGTTGTTACCTCCCCATGTAACATTGACAGTTGGTGACTGGCTGTCAGGTGTGTGGTTGTGTTTTGGAGCATGGATTGCTATATGATCAGATCTCTTTCCCAATGGATTTGTGAAATAAGTTACTGCCTCTATTTATTATAATGGAAATACAACCATGTGTGCTACCGACTGCTTTCTCATTTGCCTCTAACTTCTGCCTTCATCTTTTTTACCTTGACTGTAAATTGTACTGCTGTATTTCTTGCTTGTGTGTCGTCCCTCTTTGCTACTTACTTTTTGTTCCACAATTTTAATATTTTCTTATTGAAAAATCTTGAATATGAGCACTAAAAGCCAGTGCACATCCCTCAGTACTTTTCTCCACTACCTAGTTTATTTCTTTCTTGATTCTCACTGAAGAACTTTTCCTTGCTGTCAAAATCACTTCTAAATCTAGCCCTTGTGTATTTACTGAAATGTAAACATAACTGACAAACATTCATTATCTTGAAATTATGACCTACTTGCTAATTTGCACTGTACTGAATGCTTGTAAAATGCCCCCTTGGTTACATAGGTATATTTGCTTTGTGATAAAGCATACTTGGAAGTGTTTTGTTAAACAAAGTGATTTGATTAGATTATGGGGTAGTTTTCAAAAGCATCTGACACCCCTAATATTCATTTCATTCACTAACTCTTCCTCTACATTGCTTAAGGCTTGGAAGAAGCAGCATCCTGTGAAACAGAAAACCATACTCGTTGATCTGGGAGAAGAACATAGGCAATTCCACAGATGCCGATAGAGTTTCACATATTTACAACCAAGGCTCCTTCTGTAATAGCAGATGGGTGAGGACTTAGGCCAACAAGCAGTCAAAATTCAGGACTAAAACCCATTTCTATTTCCTCACTAGATGGATCCCCTAGTTAGTGGCAAAAATTCAGGCCTGATATGTGTTTTCTGGCATTCGTTTATTTTATTAAAGTAAGCCAGACCAATGCATTTCCTTGCTTGTTGCGATGGATGGGGGGGGTGTATGCAGAAGAGAAGGAAGGTCTACACAAACGTTCAAACTGGCTGAGGTGCACCTCCATTTTCCAGCTCCTTGCAGCTTCATGGACTGCAGTGAGTTCTGTCACTCATGTGTTTGGTTACTTTCATTCCTGAAAACATCGTGTCTGATATTGTTTGACACTTTTCTGGGAGATACATTGCTAGTGCAATAGCTACGATCTTGTTTTGCTGCCACAGCTGTACTACTATGACCAGTGGAATTTACACACAACACATGAGATTCCCCTGTCTTCTACAAGATGTGCTCCTGGTTGCATAGAGTGACCTTACCTATATCAGCAGTAATAAGGAGTGGGAGTGGCATGAGTGGACCCAGGAAGTGAAACAGCTGATGCAGGGTCCCCTTTGTACATGCCTGAGGGGAGAGTAACTGCAAACTGGCTCTAGCCCAGGGGTCTGGACTAAATGCCCATTAGGAGCTGACATAAATTAGATAAGCTCCTGGACAGCATCTTTGGTTTCATTTCGTCTGCAAGGAATCCAGCTGACAAGACTCAAGATCACTGTGCAATATGAAACCAAGATGGGGAAGATGGGACCAAGCATGAGACTTGCTTCAAACACGCATTCTTCATCCGGACTAATGTGATAATGTTGCTGTAGCCCTTATACACCAGCATACTGTCAATGGAGAGCTTTTGAGGTGCTGTCTCCTGCACAGCTGCCCATCTTCCCCAGATCTGTACCCCACAGAGTGAAACAGTGGAGACAGCAGAGGAGTCAAAACAGAGTCCAGCTTTAGCTATTCCTAATTTTCTACTGGTGCAGATTAGATCTTCAGGCAGATAAGCTATTGAATATCAGTGAATAAGGACCCACCACTTCCTCCGTACACTTCAACAGGCTGGAGCCAAAGTCAACAGAGAATCTCTCCCATCAAGTTTTATTTTATTCCCCCAAATGATTTTGATACAGGCACACACAGAAAAAAAAAAAAAAAAAAAAAAAAAAGAGAGAAAAAATAAGATCAAAATGACAAGAAACAAATACTGACCATAGTTGTCTTCAACAACTCATGGGGAGTTGTTTAATCAGTATAACCAAGGAAAACAGCCTGGTGTACTCAAGAAGTTCATGCCTTCCCATGTCATGTAGCCTGATTCAAAGCCCACAGAAGGGAGCGACATCCCCATTCATTGTTCTGAAGGGGCTGTGCAGAAATGAACAATCCAGGAAGAATACTAGAGAACTTCCAAAGAGGTTCAGCTGGACCATGGAGATTTCCAAGATAATATCTTAGTAACTAATGCGGAAATAAACAATTGAGACATTACTTATTTCATGATCTTCAGGCTTAACCTCCAATGCTGAATGTGTGCTCAAGTGTGCTAAAGAATTTGTGTAGGAGGTCAGAACTTGCTCATTTGTGCAATATTTGAGAAAGCCATTCCAAATATCCACATTTCTACTTCTTCTGCCCCACTTGTTAGTTAAACTCTTCTGTGAGAAGCTGGTTGGGATCACTGCTCCTTGCACTGATGTCTTGGCGCATTACAGGTTCTAAACATGTTCAGAGGGGTTCCCCAGGTACTAAAAAAAAAAAGAGAGAAAAATGCCTAAAAACTGTTACAAACAGAAAGAACACACTAAGAAGAAAAATCATATTTAATACAGTTAGCTGCATTAAAATATCTTATTTTCCCCCTTTTAAATATTTGACCATGAAATTCTGTGAGTTTTCTGCCACCAAAAGATAAGCCAAAAGGATGTACACTTTCAAAAAGTGTATTTGGGCAGAGAGTCCAGGTTTGCAGAGCATGCAGCACAACAGGAGTCTGCTTTTCTGTCTTTGGGCTCTCTTGAATTACCAACATAGTACAAGGCAACTGAACAAGCAGGGTCTAAGAAGGCAGGAAGAGGGGGAAGGATAAATATGTTACCAAGCATTTTTTTGTGTAGTTTAATTTGAACTTAATGTATGCACTGACTGGCAGTAACACTGTTTCATGTATTTTGCAACTGAGGACTTAATAAACCAAATTAAAGTTTAGTTCATAGGACTGTGTTCACCTCTAATTCCATGTGAGTATGTAAAGCTGCATCTCTCCGACTGAACTCTTGTGTGGGTACCCATCACCATCGTGATCTAGGAGCTCTCAAAAAAATGACATTTACTCTCCTAGCCCCTCCCTTCGTGTTGAAAAGAGGCAAGTTCATGGCCATTATCCTTGTCAGAACACAGCTGGGAGCAAGTCTGAATAAAGAGATGGGTTCCACACGTAGTTCTGAAAGTCACACAGGCAATCCTTGATCCTTGTGCTCTTCTTTTACTACCTAAATCTGTGACCCAATTTGCCTCCATTAATGGTTTTGTCCACACGGATCTCCTATCAGTGAGTTTACAATCTCCTTCTTCCTCTGAAAAGCCGCTTTCATGGGAAACTACAGTTGCAGACAGAGAAACAATTTCTCGGGTAATGAAGATTATTTCTAATCAGGCTTTTCAATTCAGAAAAAAGGCAGTGAGTGAGGTACATGTTTGATGGAAATCCTGTGCAGGGAGATACTGTTCGGGGAGATTTGGTGGTTGTTTTCTGGTTAAGCTGAATCATTTTCAAAATTGTGGCAAATGAGACTAAAGTTACAAATATAGGACCAGATACCTGATGTAGGGTGAGGGGTGGTTGTTTTGGGGTTTTGCCAACATGGCCATGGGCCTTCAAGGGCAGTTCGTCATCTGGCTGATCCCAGGGCTGCAGCCCAGTCTAAGGTACAGAAGGGAGCACTGGTACATGAGTGAGGCTGGGATTCACCCTTTTTTCCAACATTTTTGTCCCCTGTCAAAGTCCATGCTTTTGAAGTTTTCATGTTTTTAATTTTGAGAAATTTTGGTCATATAAATCAAAACAGAACAGAGCAATTCTGCATTTCAGTCCAGCCTTTCTTTGCATTTGTGAAGTGCTTATATTTCATCCAGGAAGAAAACCATGCACTAGTGAGATGAATTTCACCCATTTGGTAACTCCACACATGCCAGGAGCTGCAATTTGAACTTCATAACTTTGATTGAGTGTCTGTCCTTTGTTGGACGCTTGTTCAAATGCGTTCATAAGTTCTCAAGGTCTGTGTTGTAAATGTTGACTGAAAATAGAATAACAATATACTGAGGTGTGTCTTTGGTACGATAAACAGGTTAATCTGGCTAAATCTTTCATTAATGTGGAAAAAGTTTAGAGCTTTAATATATTTTTTATTGCTTTATTTAAACAGCTGTATACTGTTCAATAAATTGTAAAGAATGCTTTTGCACTGAGGTTTAGTTTTAACATGTTAAATATATTTTCTTACAGTAAAAAAATCACCTTACATGGCCTTAATGATTATTAATATACCTCAACAGATCTTTGACCACATGAAACTACAGCTCAGTCATCTTTTGCAGTCACTCAAAGAATTCCCACATCTGCTCTACCTGAGCTAAAAGAATGTAACTCACAGGGAGTAAATTTGCTAATTCCTGTTGTATTTGTTGCCAGAATACTAGACAACTGAGCATCTGCAAAGGAAAAAAAAAAAAAAAGTGCCAAGGAGCTATGTTTTAAAATAGAATTGTTTGGATAACATCCAGTGGAAAGTAAACAGACATACAGAGGCTACCATATGTCAGAGCACCTGCTAAACAAATAGATATACATGATGATAGTAATCCTTCTAGTTCTGGGCATTTACAAAAATAAACAAATGCTTTCAGACAGCTTTTTTTTCTGATGACTTATTCATGTGCTTAAGCTTTTTATTCCTAAACCAAGGTTGTATAAGAGTTCATACAAAAGTAACAGCATAGTATTTATAAATATATTCTGCAGGTTCATAGTTATTCTTGTAGGTGTTGATTTTGGCCTTAACCCAAAACCCCAAAATGAGAAGTAAAAAGAACTTTAGGGGCTAAAAATAACATTATCATTGAAACACTGCCTCAGTTTTAACACCATATAATCCATACTGAAAACACTAGAAAACTTTACAGTTTGCAAATATTTCTCCCGTTTTTAAATTTCCCTCCTTCGTTGTTTTGTTTGTTGGATTTTTTTCTTTCCCCACAACAGTTGACTTTACTACCATGTTGGGGTTGTGAGATTTGGAGGGAGGGGGCAGGAGCTGAATACGGGTTTACAGTGTCCGACCCACCAGTTCTGGGTCTGTTCTAGGCCCTGGTGTAAGAATACAACATGGTGAGGTGACCAAGGAGCGGGCAGAGCAGGCTGCCTGAGACTAACTGCTAGCACAAAGGCCTTAGAAAACAAAAGGGAAATAAAAGAAAAAAAAAGAAAGAGAAAGCCTAGAAATAAAGGGAAAAGCTTTCTTACAAAATTTCCATGATGGTTGGCAAAAGATGTATGTTGTGAATTTTATTAGTGATAGTGTAAAGTCATCTGTCTCGTATCTTTCATTCAGAAAATTATTCTTTTAAAAATGTAGCTTATTATTCACAGTTCTATGAACCTGTAGTGGTCTGACCCTGGCCGGATGCCAGGGGCCCACCAAAGCCACTCTATCACTCTCACCTAACTGGACAGAGGAGAGAAAAGTAAATCAAAAGGCTCATGGGTCAAGATAAGGACAGGGAGACATCATTTATCAGTTACCATCACAGGCAAAACAGACTCAACTTGAAAAAAAAATTAATTTATTACCAATTAAAATCAGAGTAGGAGTGGAGAAAAACTGCTAAATCTTAAAAACCTTCCCCCCACCCCTCCCGTCTTCCTGGGCTCAACTTCACTCCCAGTTTCTCTACCTACTCCCCCCAGCAGCACAGGGGGATGGGAATGGGAGTTGGGGTCAGTTCATCACACGTTGTCTCTGCCGTTTCTTCTTCCTCGGGAGAGGACTCTGCCCCTGCTCAGGTGTGGGGTCCCTCTCACGGGAGACAGTCCTCCATGAACTTCTCCAACGTGACTCCTTCCCATGGGCTACAGTTCTTCACGTACTGCTCCAGCATGGGTGGGCCCGTAATTTCGACGGGGTGCAGTCCCTCAGGAGTAGACTGCTCCAGCATGGGTCCCCCATGGGGTCACAAGTTCTGCCAGCAAACCAGCTTCGGCATGGGTTCCTCCCCCCACGGGTCCGCAAAGTCTTGCCAGGATCTGGCACAGGCTTCCCACGGGGTCACAGCCTCCTCCCTTCCCACGGGTCACATCCACCCGCTCCAGCATGGGGTCCTCCACGGGCTACAGGTGGAGATCTGCTCCACCGTGAGCCTCCATGGGCTGCAGGGGGACAGCCTGCCTCACCATGGTCTTCGCCACGGGCTGCAGGGGAATCTCTGCTCCGGCGCCTGGAGCACCTCCTCCCCC
>NW_009258629.1:751901-756499 GCF_000687185.1 Egretta garzetta
CCCCCCCCACTACCAAGACCTGGCTACAGAAACCCAATACAGAACCTAAAAGTCACTGCTAACCAGTTCAGAGTATAACACAACAGAAATTTAAAAACCAAAAAAATGCAAGGGATTCCTTATAAATACCTTTATATTTTACTAGAGAACTGAACATAATCATGAACATAAATGCCTTTTTCCAGAAGAGTTCAGTGATTTGAATTATGTTTTTAATGTGCAGATCCTGACCAACTTCCAAAGCCTTTTCGACAAAAAGAAATTTCCTACAGAAGCTATTTTGGCTTGCAACACGCTTCCTTTCTTACTTCTCTTCCACGCATGCCTCTCCTTACCCCCAGCTCCAATATTGGCCAGATATAGCCCTCCAAGAGGCAGGGCACAGAGAAGCAACAGGGCACAGAGTTCAGGGCAGAGAGAAGAGGCAAACCCCACGTGGCTATGAGGAACGACCTGAGTGGGTCGCAAGAGATCGGGATCCTGCCTCTTATTTTGTCACAGGCGCTTGCAGTGTCCTATGCCAAATCATGTTACACCTCTGTGCCTCAGCCTCCTGACTGTAACCAAGGTGTGAGGGGCTCCCTTCGGTATCACACCTATCTTGGGAACCACGGAGTCTCCAGGCTGTCTTTCACTATGTGTGTATGCAGGGCACAGTGGCCTCTGTGTGCACAGCATAAAAGAATGGCAATTCTGTGATTCTGTGAAATAGAAATATGAGATTCAATCCAGGAGTCACTGCCTGAAATCCCAAGACCTGTGCTGTAGAAGAGATCAGAGCACAAAATGTGACCATCTTCTGCGTGCTTGGTGTCCGTCAGCCTGTGACAGAGAGGCTTACATGGAGGACGTCTGGTACATAGCCTCGCTGCTCATTGCAACAATTTACTGGGTGAAAAAGAGAATAAGCACCAAAATTTCCAGCTACCCTATTTTAACAAGTGAGCTTGAATTGTAACTGCACACAAGGAAGAAGTGCACACAGTGCTCCAGAAGTGATCACAACCTGTGAATAACCTTGAAGACACTAATTTTGGATTTTTCATAGTATTTTGTTGAAGAGTGTAAATTAAATATTGAACGTAAATAGTCACTTGCTATCAGAGTTTGAACAGCTGCTAGGTGCAAGGCAGACTTTAAGACTGATTCTGATATGCTATGAAATAGATATGCCAAAGCAAACAGCCTCTTTTGACCTCATTAGCTTTAGTTGTTCATTAAGACTGTGCAACGCAAAATGTAAATAATGGCTGCTGACCAGAAGTACGTCAATGTTTAGGAAAGATGAAGAATGCTGCTGCTGTCATATAAAACTGACTGCGAAATGCTTGTCTTTTCCCTGAAGTTAGACATAGGGGTAATTTTCTTTAGAAAAATATTCAGGAAAACAAGGGGAGAAAAGTCAGTGGAATTCAATTTCTCTGCAATCACAGAAGAGCCAAAGCCAACAGGAGCAGTTCAGTACTGCTGCTACAGCACTTAAGCCACATTACGGTCCGGTCTCTACATGATCACCATACGTCTGAGCCACCTGGATGCCTGCAGGACGCCAGCCAGGGCCTGTGGCAAACCCACAGGAGCACCAGCTGCATCTTCCTCATGGACGTTAGCTTCTTATGAATGGGAGTTGTGGGAACCTGTGTGCTCCAAAACCAGAAATCAGGCCAATTAAAAGACACGAAATGTGCGCCTGAGTTTATGTACAAGTTGATATGAATACCAAAGCAAGAGCATTTCTATTACGACCGCATGAAGAATAGCTCAGATTTGTGAATGCGCAACCTTTTCTCTTTATGACCCATTGAACAACCCTGGCAACCCCCACAGGAAAATGCCATGCCGACATTCAGCCTTGGGTATGGCCTTTAGACCAGGAAACAGGCAATATTGCTGATAAAAAAGGCTTTCACAAGTTGTGATCATATCAAAAGCCCTATGCCATTTCTAAAAACCTCTGTCCAGGTCCCTTTCACCCTTGCCATCCTGAAGAGACCTAAAATTACTGACTTAGCACGCACCTATTTACTAAAAGATAACTTGTCTTTCTAGCATTTCTTTTTAATCAAGCTGTACCTTGAGGTCAGGTGTCATTCTGTAATTAACACCTAAAGATTTTATCCAATGAAAAACCCACGTGCCCAGAACAAGGCTTATGTGGAATTGAGGTGCTTATATTCAAAACTCGATCACTAAGCTCTTCTCCTGGCACACACGCACACAAATTAAAAGGTATTTTTCTGTTTCACCTCAGAAGTGTTCCAGTTGTCCGCAGTTCTGCACCGCCACACATCCACAGCCACCCACCCATGGCCCAGCACCAGCGGGGCAGGGAAGGGAGGCGGGAGCTTACTTATGAGCAGGAAGAAGGCTCATGAAATGTCATTGAATGTACTTCATTTTATTTCTGCTGGGGGCTTGGCCAGCTCCCTTCACCCATTGCATGGACCACCAGGAGGGAAAATCGCAGTGAACAGAAACCGCAGACCAACACGTGCTTCCATCCAGGGGCTCTGCCCTGCGGCACAGACCCTGCCCCAGACACTAAGCGTAAGGCCAGATCTGTTCAGACATGGGGTTTCCTAGTGGTGGGCTTCCAGCTTCTCCAGGGATCAGCTTCTGATGGAACAACCATGAAGCAGGACCATGCATCAAGGGGCCAGGCTTCATCCCCTGTGACCCCACCAGCTCCTGCCTGATAGAAAGCAAAGGGCACTGGGAGCCCTTTTAACTTACTGTTGACGAAAGCGGTCGCCAGGCTGCTTTAATCTGCAGAAGAGATTTGTCCACTTTTTATGCAGTCCCTGTATGGGAGTGGATGGATAAGCGTGGATTTAAAATAAACCTTTAGAGTTTAAAGGAAATGCTTATAGCATACCACTGTAACTATATAACTATGTTTATGGCCTCACACTAGGAACATACTATGTTGCATACCGAACACCTTTTTCCTTTTACCAGTTATGTGTGTCTGATGATGCTCCTGTGAGCCTCAGTGAGAAGCATTTTGGACAGATAGCTAATTTTCAGCCTTTCCAATTAACAAGGATTAAAAATAAATACATTTTAAAAAGACATCTATGATAATCTTCTATTACTTTGAGATCACAAGTCAAAATTAATCAAGGATACTTTTAACATAGAAACACTTTGAGTAAAAGTAATCAGTGGAAACTCTATGGCAGGTTAGCTGCAAAAGTAAGTAGATAAACATATTTGTAACTCTGAAAGGGCTTGAAGTAGCAGCAAGAACACCACTAGTGACAACCCAACAGGGTGATTATTTTATTGTTGCATCCTACAAGAAATCTACAGTTTTAATGTGCCACTTCACTTCCGAGGAATTAATATGCTTATGAGCATTACAAAGTTGTACACACTATACCTTTTGTGTTTAACTTCATAAAACACATGGAGAGGAACTGTGGATATCTATACCAGTTTATTCCCTGCTGAATTCAGTGCAGCCGGGCAGGTTTTGTCTCTCCTGCCTGCTGCCAAACCAGAGTTTTCATACAGCATTTTGGCCAAGATGGCAATTTTTCCTGAAATATGAACATCTCTGGAGTCATTCCAGGGTTCAGCCCTTGGCATCCCAGACAGGGCTTCAGCACATACCCCCACTAGAAGATGTCAGTGCCACAGACACGAAGGACTGCAGATACTGAAGGGCCACCTTTGCAGTCTCCTAGGAGCCACATAACTACACGTCATGCCGGAGACAAGAACAATTCTTCTTAATGCAGCCTCTGTTTGCCAAAAGCACAGCGCAGGGTTTCAGCTCCCCTAAGAAATCTACTGAGATGGCAACGTGGTGCTGTCACCTTAACTGTCACACAAGCCTGTTACCCGTGGATGGCTGTTAACATGCATGGACCCATGCAAGGATACTAGAAAATCTGAGTATTGTAAAGCTGGAAAACTGGTAACTTTACAGAGGGGGAAAAAAAAAACAAAATCACTATCCTGGGTGGAGCACAGTGCCTTCATTCACTTACATGCCACAGAAGAATAAACTTCAGGTACTATTTCTCATGTGCTGCCAGTAGCTCAGCTTTCAAACCAGTGGGTGCAAGCGCAATGTATCTGTTCAGAACAATTTAACGTTACTCACGCTTCTTTTTACTTGAGGTAACACCACTGAATGTTAACAGCAGCATGTTTTATTCTAAAATTTTCTGCTTGAGCACATCAAGCAAAGTAAACTTTGTGTAGACGCTCAGCTTTTTGCTACCCTTGCTCTAATGAAAGCCAATATGCCTACCTGACGCAAAACACTGTGTTTACATTAAATCAGTACAAATAAATGGCAATTTTAAGTACTATTTAATCATCACACCGAGTGCAAAGATACAGCTACAGCTGCACACATGCAATTTGTAAACATTGGGAATGCAGAATTCCCGGCTGGGGAAGGCGTATCGTGTTCAAACCACTCGGGATGCTCAGTCCATTTTCACGCCGGCCAGCCGCAGCCACTATCCTGTAAGTTTACGTTTTTCTGCTCAACCGAGTAAAACCTCCGGATAAAACCGGGCAGACCTCCATTTAATCTGTACGTTCATTAGCAAACTACTGAGGGTGAGCTGCCGACCCGACAG
>NW_009258629.1:757757-759116 GCF_000687185.1 Egretta garzetta
GCTCTTCCTGCCGCTGCGTGAGGGTCTCCTGCAGCTGCGACGGACGAGGGGGGAGAGGGCGGTGGGGACAGCCCCCCTGCCCAGGGGCCGGGAGTTGCTGCACACCAGGGCCGCGCAGCCGCCCAGGGGGATGGCGAGGGAGGGGAACCCAGCACAGGCTCCCGGGGAGGACTCAGGGGTCCCTACCTGGCTGTTTGCCTCCAGGGCATCGCCCAGCGCTTTCTGGTGCTGGTCTGCCAGGTCCCTCCAGCACGGCTCGGGGGACGGCAGGCGCTGCGGGGGCATCTGCGCCAGCACGCTGCTCTCCAGCTGCGGGGTGCAGGGGCCAAAGGACACCTCCTCGCCAAGTGAGAAATCAAAGTCGGTGCAGTCCAGTGGCGGTGGCATCGAGGTGGATGCATCTGGAGGGAGCAGCCACAGACGTGAAGACAGAAGAGGTTTTCATGTCTTCTCTTCCCCCCGACCTCAGCGCACCATCCCAGTTCCGAGCATCCCCCTGGTATTCCCCGACATGCTTTTTACTCTACTGCAGTAGCTGTGCACCCGAAACCTGCTTGTATTTAATTTCTGTCTCCCATGGGGAAAAACTCAGTGCCGGCCCCAGTCTCTCTTCAGGGGATGTGCAGGGACACAATGCCTTACAGACTGCCCCAGGGTGGGACAAGGGTGCAGTGAGTGGGCATCCAAAAACCCCAAAACAAAGCAAAAAAAGAGGAGACCAAACGCCGTGTGACTGCTGATGTGCACGCACAGGCCTGTTTGGCTGAGGTAAGGAAAAATATCTACTTGCCCGACATAAAATCATCGACAGCATCTCTGAACTCCTGGAAATCAAACTCTGGTCCATCCTGGAAGCGGGGACCCTGGGAGGGGCAAAGGAAACATGCCAGTGAGCTCAGACCTGCCTGCTGCTGCCCATACTGCTCCGACACTGATGGTGGGACAGTGCTCAGCCCCTTCCTACAGCCCCGGCGCTCCCGGGCACCTGTGTCTCCCCCACCCTTACCGCTAAGCCATCTAACATGTGGGACAAGATGCTGTCCTCCATTGTGCCCATTTCACAGGTGGGAAGCCTGAGGCTGGGGGGGACTGCCAGCACCCGTTGGCTTGAGGGAGCCATTCCTGTGGGTGCCCTGTACCAAAGGCAGCCAAGCCTGCTCCAGACAGGGGGGTACCTGCTGCAGGGTCACTGGGCCAGCCGGGGGGGTGGGAAGGATGGGGGCACAGGCTGCCAGGTCCTCCCAGTCGATGGTGGTGAGCACTAGGAGCAGCGAGAGACTGTGGTTAGGAGCCCAGGCAGGGATGGGCATAGCCAGGGGGGCGCAGCAAGGTGGGAAGCATGGCTGGGGGCCATCATGG
>NW_009258629.1:760134-760792 GCF_000687185.1 Egretta garzetta
AGGCTGCGAGCCGCCCGTTCCCCGCCGCCCCGAAAGGCGAGCACCCCCGAGGGCACCTTCGGATGTGCCTATTATGCAAAGAAAATGAAGTATTTTGCAACATCACGACTGTTCTCTCCCCTTAAATCTTTCCCGTGCTACGGTGCCACCTCGGTTAGGAGTGCGCACCTGGATTACAGACCTGCTGGAAAACAACCACCAGCTCTTTTATCATTTAACGCATTGTTTTCCTACACTCAGGTCAGCGCATCCTTTTTTTGTTGTTGTTTTGTTTTCCCGAGCCGCGGCCCAGCGTGTCAATTTGAAATGGGGAACGACCCCGTCGGGCGCTAATTACTTTGTGGGGGCCGGAGTTAACTGTTGGGGTGAGCTCGTTCTCTGCCAACGCGTCCCCTCCCAGCCGCGCACATACACCGCCAGCAAATAAACGAGCACAGGTGACCACATAGAAAGGAGTTTATTGAACGTTCTCTTGGTCCTTCCACCGCCGTCTTTACGGACCATCCCCCAAATAAATAATACAGTACTTTCTGCACGCTATCTACAGGCTGGGCTTCAAAACAGGGCAGGGGGACGCCGCGACTGACGCTTTGCAACCGGGCACCCGACCTCCAAGGCTCCGGTGCCACGGGCGCTCGGCCGGCGGGGCTCTCCCTCC
>NW_009258629.1:761975-762256 GCF_000687185.1 Egretta garzetta
CGCCCGCCTCCGCGGGCACCCCCGCCCCGCCCCGGGGAGGCCGGGCGGGCACGGCCGGGAGCGCCGTCTCCAAAACAAAACCCGCAACCGGGCCAAAAAGGAGCCGAGCTTGCCAAAACGCCTGGCTCTCCTCTGAGGCCTCCACCCGGTAAGACAGCGGGGTCGGCGTCACGGACAGCGGGATCGAGCACACCCTCAGCAAGGCTGGAGGTGACACCAAGCTGAGTGGTGCGGTTGACACACCCGAGGGATGGGGTGCCATCCAGAGAGACCTGGACAGG
>NW_009258629.1:762267-790620 GCF_000687185.1 Egretta garzetta
CCGGTGGAACCTCAGGAGGTTCAACAGGGCCAAGTGCAAGGTCCTGCACATGGATTGGGGCAATCCCCGGTATCCATTCAGGCTGGGGGATAATGGGAAGGGACTGAGAGCAGCCCTGTGGAAAAGGAGCTGGGGGTACTGGTGGATGAAAGGATGGACATGAGCCAGCAACATGCGCTCACAGCCCAGAAAGCCAACCGTCTCCTGAGCTGCATCCCCAGCAGCGTGGCCAGCAGGTCGAGGGAGGGGATTCTGCCCCCCTGCTCCACGCTGGTAAGACCCCACCTGCAGTCCTGCGTGCAGCTCTGGAGCCCTCAGCACAGGAGAGACATAGACCTGTTGGGAGCGGGTCCAGAGGAGGCCACAAAAATGATCCGAGGGCTGGAGCACCTCTCCTGTGAGGAAAGGCTGAGAGAGTTGGGGTTGTTCAGCCTGGAGAAGAGAAGGCTGTGGGGAGACCTGATTGCGGCCTTTCAGGACCCGAAGGGGGCTTACAGGAAAGCTGGAGAAGGACTTTTTACAAGGACACATAGCGATAGGATGAGGGGCAATGGCTTGACACTGAAAGAGTATAGATTTAGATTAGATGTAAGAAATTCTTTATTGTGAGGGTGGTGAGGCACTGAAACAGGCTGCCCAGAGAAGCTGTGGATGCCCCATCCCTGGAAGCGTTCAAAGCCAGGTTGGATGGGGCTCTGAGCAACCTGGTCTAGTGGAAGGTGTCCCTGCCTATAGCAGGGGGGTTGGAATGAGATGACCTTTAGGGTTCCTTCCAGCCCAAACCATTGTGTGATTCTATGAAACCCCGTTATGGCAGAGCCTGAATCAAGCCACCTGAAGTCACTGCATCTTCCATTTTGCCACTACTAAAATAAGAGTATCTCCAGCTCCTAGCATTTTAATTTGGAACCCAGTGAGCTTTGACAGCTACCGATTGTTCCACATAACTCCACTTTCATTGGAGGTCACTGGGAAATACAGCTCTAATACACCAGGGGAGATACCAGGAACACTGGAGTTCTCTGGGCAGTTTGGGTCTCAGGTCCACTTCCGTCCATGGACTATTTATGTACCAGAGCACTATTTTAAACAGCCCTTTAAACAGGAGGGAAATCAAAATGTTCCTGCATTGGTTTTTACAGAAGCAGAGTTGAGGCCAGACATGACTAATTTCAGTTACAGTTATGTGATTCATTGATCAAGTCCGCTATAGATGAGGAAAGACTTGTAGAAGGAAAAAGAAAACCTCTCCTGGGTCGAGTGATGGAGAAGATGCAATGGGAAAAGGAAAAAAAGAAAGCTTCAAGCAGTCTATGACCCCAGCAGCAGAAGAGGAGGAGGTGGGAATTTGGCAGTTTGAATGGCAGAAGCAAGAAATCCTCTCCAAGAAGAGTATACAGAAACCAGTAGGACATGCTGCTTTTTGGAAAAAAAAAAAAAAGCACACCCTGAGGAACCCTGTTGTGACTACAGTGAGAAAGATCCATTGATACTGGTCTTGTGTCTGACAAATGCTTTGAGAAAAGTTACACTGTGGAAAACCATTACTGAATGCGGTTTGTCTTGACATTGCCATTGTACCACCACTTCCCACCACTCAGAGGATTCCGCCCTCACAGTCTGCAGACAAACACCATGCACCTGCGTGAAAAAGGTAGAAAGTGCCCAAAGGAGACAGCACATACACAAGTGCGATCTGCACATGAGCAAGGGACCCCAACCCCTATAAAAGGGGTGTGTGTGGTCCAGTAGGGGGGCTCTTTCCCATCTTCATTCCTTCCCTTTGGACCTCTTGGAATCCGCCTCGATGAAGCCAGCATCGTGTGGACTGAACCTGGAGCAGAAGTGAGGGGCACCGGAGCATCAACTATGCCAGAGATAGGGGCGCCGGAACATCGCTGGACCCGGGGCGGTGGGAGCTAGTCCTTTCTATCTCTTTCTCTCTCTTCCCTCCGTCCTCCCAGACATAAACCCATTCCCTTTCATTCTCTCCTTTTCTCTCATTCCTCCTTTCCTTTTTTCTCTTGTTTTTTCCCATTTACCCCCCTTGGTTACCTCCTCACATGGCTACCTCCTCCCTCCACCTTGGAAATAAAGTTGAAAGGTTATATGACATCTGACTGGATTTAGTGTCTTAATCTTGTCCTTAGGATTGTATCGAAACCTCCCCGAGATTGGATTGGGACATACACAAAGGTGTTAACAGAAGTATTTATTAAATAAATGGAACAAAAGAGAAAGTTCATCCACCCAAAAGAGCACAGGCACAAAAGTTGCTCACGTACACTGCAGAAGCAGAAAGCCAGTGTAGCCTTTTTTTTTGTTTTGAATTTTAAGATAACTGTGCTTATCTGTACACCACAGTGTGACCTGTTTCATTTGTTTTGCAGAAAACTGTTGCTCACTTGGGAGAGTGTGCAATTTCCCAGTTATTACAATATATCCCCTTAGTAACAACTGAAAGCAGCTGTTTCTTTAAAAGATTACAGAGCAGGGCATGCTAGAGGAACACAAAGAGTGCCCCTGAATTTCAACATTACCACACATGAATGATATATGGAACAAAACCTCTCTATGCATCACAGCTATATAAGGGAGAACAACTCAAGGACAATTCCTGTCAAAGACAGTTCCTGTCTTTTCTAGGAAACCAGAACTACTACTAGTTTACAATTCATAAAAGGATAACAGATGTGATCACTTTTCCCTCAAAGTTCTTCGCAAACTAGTAATAGGAGAACTTGCCTCTTCCACCATTGAGTGTAGGGTTAACACACACAAGCTGGTTCACTTTCAGCCTGTTTCTCTCAGCACAGCAGTACCACCAGTTTTGCTACAACAGTCTAATTGGATAGCTCCACATATTTTGCATTTCCCTCAGTGCCCTTTCTGTACACTAACCTCTGCTGCACAAAATCTGTATCTTTGATATTAAAACAAAAATTATCTTCTGCACTATGCCTCTGCCTGTACATACAGAGTTTCTGCCTGAACTGAAATTGTTTAATGGCAAACTCTTCCCCCCCCAAATACTCCTCATTCTTGAAAGCTGAGTTGGTGGTCTAAAATTCACTTCCTAATTGTAAATGGTGTGGATAGGTGGAATGTAAAAGCCTCTGGTTCATTAAGCTATCTGGTTAAGGAGTATTCAGAATAAAGGAAATAAAAAACCAAGGAACACACAGACACACAAACACTAAGGAGCAAGTGATAGGAGAGGATAATGAAGACCAGAAGGCTTCAGCCACTGATTGATGAGCCATTAAAGGAACAGCTCTGGTACAGCCTTGAGGAGAGTCAACCTGAACATTGATCAATGAAGGGGGAAAAACATGATCATAGAATCACAGAATTGTTTAGGCTGGAAAAGACCTTTAAGATCATCAAGTCCAACCGTTAACCTAACACTGCCATCCCACCACTAAACCATGTCCCTAAGCAATGATCATCATTTGAGGGGGCTTACAGGACCGTGCAAAACAACATATGAAAGGGAAAGGCAAACTTACTACAGTAGCAAGGAGAGACAAGGATCAGGGTGAATAGGGAGGAACAAGCACAAGAAAAGGCAGAGGATGGGGAAGGGCTGCTGGTCAGTACACTTGTCAGCTGAGCACCTGACCACAACAGTCCATGCAACTTCTTACTGTAAGCCATACAGAAAAATGAAGACATCTATAAGATGTATTGCTTTAATACTGTAAATTCATAGATAAAAAAATCACCGCTTAGGAAACCCACATAAGAAACGTTTGCTTCTGTTTGCACACATCTAATAGAATTCTACTCAACTGAGATTCAGGACCCAATTTTTAATCATTACTACAGTCTGCACCACCAGTGATGGTATGATTAGTACATGAAACAAAAGAGGAATTCACCACAGCCCTTTTCACACTGAAGAGAAACTGCTTCCATCCATCATTCATACAGTCAGACTGATGGCACCAAATGTATTGTAAAGACTCAAACATATTCAACGTTTATCTTTAAAAGTGATAAAAGTAAATTCTAAGCAAAATCATGCAGTCTTTCCACATCATGGCTGGTATCAACCACACTAAGCATTTAAACACTTTCGGTTTCAACAGAAGTAAATATCCCCTGCCATTACTGAAGCTCTTTGTTACTGATTTCTGGTTTCAGTTACCATTCTCTGTTTTTATCAGTTCTTTGATGATGTGCAAGACCTTGTCATCTAGGAAAGAAAACAAGCACAGTGAATGGAAAAGAGCAAGCTTAAAAATAGATTCCCAAAAAATCAGAAGACAAGTCTAGGGCTCAGCAACTTAAAATCTTCATGTTTTAGGCGATGCCAGACTCTAAAAAAGGGCAAGGGATTCCCATTTGTGAAGTAAAAGGGCAAACAATGTCCACAGTACATCTTCAGAAAGTTTATAAAATTGCTCCATGAGCTGATTGTGGCCCTCTTAGTACTTCACAAAAGAGACTCAGAAAGTAATACACATTAGTATACAGAAACTCCCTTTCTTCCTCCCCACTTACAGTATTCTTCAGAACATCCAGTGTTCAAAGTTTAAATTGTGCTGTTCCATCCCTTACTTAGGCAGCCAACATGCAGCTCCCCATCGTTAACCTATATTACAAGACAACTTGCCTAACACTTAAAATTCATCCACACCTGAGGCTCATCACACACCATCTTACTTCTGTTTTGAGACGCATACCTCACCATTACTACCACTACCTTGAACGTTGTTATCAGGGATATCTTCAAAACAGCAGTTGTACAGATCTTCATACATCTGGGGTGAGCCACATAATTTATGTAGGATTAGTAACGACTGTTTGGATGTCTCTCAAGATAATGGAATGATATTCAAGTCACATTAACCCTACTGGGGGAGGATGCAGTGTACTAATGCTTCCTCAGATTTGCCACAAGGTCCACTTAACAAATAGTAATGTCAGCAATGCGGTAATAAAGTTACCTTCAAGTGACATTTTAGGATTTTCAAGCTTCTTCTTTAAAACAGACTCAATGAGAACTCTCAGCTGTTTGAAAATTACTGCTATCTTTACCGGAGCCTATAAAGAACAGAGAAGACAAACATTCGCTTTACTCAGACATTTTTACCAAAATACAGATTATTAAAAGACGACATACGAATAGATGTTTATTACAAAGTTCCTATAAACATGATGCATGTATATAATTTTACGCATATGGGCTAGTGTACTCATGAAATGGCTGGGCTTACATTATGCCCTCTTACTCTGAAGCACCTGTTGTTTGTAGCACCACAGCCTAAAGAACAGCAGCTCAGAAGGGTAACTCAGAATGTGTTGCCACACATATCATGAACAAGTAGCATACAGTGAAATTATTAATTTACCAATATCCTGCTTACTCTAATTGGGGTTTTTTTCCAAGGCATAAAAGTACAAATTAGTTTACACCAAAAATGAAGCATCAACACATTTACCTCTCAGGTGGTCTGCAAGGCCTCCTGAGAAAGCAATTGCAAACGCCTCCTAAATCTCACTAAGAATTTTGATATCTAGAGCTGAAGCCTTTTCCAGGAATCTTTCATTTTATTCCTCCCTCCTTATTCCAGTCTTTACTTCATTTATGTCTGTGGTACAATAAATAGCTATTATGGAAGAAGCACAAAATACAACATATTCTGCTTAGAATCTCAGTAGAAAAACAGGAATTCTGAAACACACTACAAGATGTAATCAGCCCAGAAACTGCATAACCTGTAGCCATCCAGGCACCATAAAGAGGTCTCCAACAAACCCAAAAGGGAACCACTTTTCAAAATTCCATGTTCATGATAACCAGTGAATTCAGTTAGATGGTTGCTTACTTGCATCAGCAGAGTGCAAAATAAGTGTTTTGTATCTTTATAGTCTTCCTTGAGTGTAAACACAGGACCCACAGGAGCACAGAAAACTGTAACCAAGTAGGGTCAGGCTAGCAAAAGCCAATGTTTGCCATTTAATAGAATTTACAGAGAATTTTGGTACATCACCTGTCTTAAATTTTGTCTGCAAAAATGCACTCATTTTTCCCATTCCCAAATAGGTTTTGGCTGGGGTAGAGTTAATTTTCTTCATAGTAGCCAATATGGGGCCATGTTCTGGATTTGGGCTGGGTACAGTGTTGGTAACACTGGGATATTTCAGCTGTTGCTGAGCAGGGCTTACACAGGGTCAAGGCCTTTTCTGCTCCTCACCCCACCCCACCAGTGAGGAGGCTGGGGGTGCTCAAGAAGCCGGGAGGGGGCACAGCTGGGACAGCTGACCCCAACTGACCAAAGGGATATTCCAGACCATATGATGTCATGCTCAGCACATAAAGCTGGGGGGAAAAGGGGGACATTCAGAGCAATGGCATTTGTCTTCTCAAGTCACGGTTATGCGTGATGGAGTCCTGCTTTCCTGGAGATGGCTGAGCACCTGCCTGTTGATGTTTTGCTTTGTTTGTGTGCACAGCTTTTGCTTTACCTATTAAACTGTCTTTATCTGACCCCACGAGTTCTTGCTTTCACTTTTCCAGTTCTCTCCCCCCATCCCACCAGGGGGAGTGAGTGAGCAGCTGTGTGGGGCTTAGTTGCCAGCTGGGGTTTAAACCATGACACCAAGTAAAACTTTTTCACCCCAAAAGAAAAAACTCTGAACAAAAAAAAACCCAAACACCCCAAACCAAAGCAACCAGGTATTTTCCATTTGTTTTTTTTTCTCTCCCAAATAACTCTGGGCTATAAAGCAAAATAAATAGTATTTTAAAGATAAATATGTACTTGCATGATTGTAAGATTGTAGGGAAGTACAACATAAAATAGCACACTCATCTGCTTTCAGTACCAGCTCTGTAAGTCACTGTTTAGTATATTTAATTCCCAATAGCTTTTCTGGAAGAATTGTCATCATGGAGAGGGAACTGATTTCTTACAAGCCACGTATTACAAGCCTATTCTTTCGAGTGATTTGCTAAGATTTCTTTACATGTATATAGAATTTCCCATCATCTCCTTTAATTCTCTCCTTCCTTCTTCCCACTGTATGGTGTTCTGAATTAAGCTTGCTACACCAACTGTGTAATACAGAAGCCCATGGAACCGCAAAAGGTAGTTATCACCCCATACCTGAAAATGGATCCAGCCATCAACTGTAAGGAGATGCTCCCGATGCTGGACTTCTATATCCCCACCAAAAAGCAAAATGGGAAAGGGCGATATTAAAGTAGTCTCTCTCAAATACACCTTGGTGTACCTCACCTGCATATAAACAAACACAAGATTTAAAACAATAACAGAAAAAACCCAAACCACATAAAATCTTTAACACCAAATTTGATCACTACTTTTAAAAGCAAAAAATATACTTTTTATCTTTTAAGACCCAATCAACACAAGTCATTGTATACAGAACGATCAATGGCAATTTGTCTGCCCTAGACCACATAAAATACATCACCTCTAAGTAAGTGACAGGCTTCTACCCTATAAGGAAGTTAGCTAAAGACACAATTTTCTTGTTAAAATCGAAACAGAACGATGTTAGCCTAGTGCTGTTCAGAGAAGAAACATCAAAATTAACAAACCTACTGACGTAACAGACAGGTAAAACTCTTCCATTATACATTCTTCTTTGCAGTGGCTGGTTTGCCAATCTATCTATACCCACATATGTACATGCATAAATGTGGGCGCATGTGTAGACACATACACAGAGTAAACTATGGGGCTGAGCACATGCTACTTCTGGCTTTGGAGCCTCTCACAGATAGACGGAATAGGATGGGAAGGAGTTCTACTGGGAGGAAAGGAAACAGTGCATCTTCACACAGAAGTGCAGGCTTTGTTTGTTGCACTGTTTGTGGAATAACTTACCCACCTTGGCTGCTGCATTGCCCTTACACTACAAGGTTCTTGGGAGCAGGAAATATTTTCAGCTCTCCAAAAAATACTATCACTTCATATGCATTAAGAAGTCTAATGTAATTTCCTGCTTCTCTACTGTAAAGCTGGCCATTAAGCAACTGCTGTCAAGGTTCTGTTGTACTACAAGTGTAGCTAAATATAAACACTAGAATTTAGCAAATAGCTGACAAAATTTTTAGTTGCGAGGGGGAAGAAAGTGACAGGAAAAAAAATGCAATTCACTTAGGAAGTTCAGCAGTCAATTACAGAATTAGCTATTTCATTTTAAGTTATTACTGGGGATATGCAAGGCCTGTACCAAGTTTCAAAAACTTAAGAGTCTGCTTAGAACAGTAAAAAAGAAAAAGCACTTTGAAGTGCCTGCTACATATTACTGCTTAAAATGATCATATTAAAATCAATAGCAGTATATTAAAAAAGTCAATGATACTATTAAGTTAAATGACACACAGAAATGTACTTTCATTTATAGCTACCAGTTCTACCTTGAACAGATTTGTTCATGATGTTCAGTCTTAACTTCTCTCTTCAGTACTCAGTTGACTCATTTTTATAAACTTTAGGATCACTACATACTAAATACTCTTAAGATGAACACGACATTCAGATATACTTTATACCAAATAGCATACAGCAGTATTAGATGCATAACTCCACATTTACACAAACTATCAGCTACATTCACTAGTTTCACTTACCTTCTCCTGGTAAAGGAGCCATCCGTATGTCTGTAAGTCTCGATTTACAGAGGATGGATGCACCTGTGCTTTACCCTGAGCAGTTTCTACCACACAAGCCAGCTTCTCTGTGACATCCACAGACTTCATATATATTATTTTTCCCACGTTGTCATACAGCCCTGCAGTCAACACAGCTTTAAGAAGAGCTATTTCGTGGAGAGACATGGACTGTGTGGCTCCATTTCCATCCCATCCACGTTGCGTTGTAGGTGCTGTGAACCCAGCTGCTCTCACCACCCTAATGAGTTCTTGCTTCACATCCTGAAATTAGTAAGGTATTAATGAAACCCTGAATTTAAAAAGGTACATATTCCACTCGATCAGCAGGCAAGAACACTCCATCCCAAATATTCATGCTTTCCGGGGCAAAATCTCGTACTAGAAAAACACTTGTATTTTCTGCAGCCACTTTGGAATACTGTCTGTTTCTATGAGAAAAACATTACCTGGAACATAGGATTGGATATATGGTACTATGTATACTGCAAATACTAAATCTCTCACCTGTAGTTAAAATAAAAAGATACATTTGCATCGAAGATCCATCTCTGTTTAGGAGAGCTGTGACCCAAACTTAAATGGGAAAGGGCAATTAAAACATTTCCTCATCAACAATAAAAGGCCATTTACCTAAGTTTGTGGCTTTCAAACTGTTAACAGACCTGTTCTTCGATAACAAGAATAACACAGTCTAAGTATTTTAGTTCATAAGTTTTGATTCTCTGGTGGAAGTAAGGACTAGCTCCTCCAATGGCAGTGACTGGCAAAGATGAATGCCAACATGTGCATATCAAAACCCCACTGCAGACACAGCTACCTTGACTGAGAGTGTACATTTCATCATCCCTAGCATTCCACTTGGGTTTTTGTCCTGTTTAAACAGTAACTGTGATATATCACATCTTTAAAAGGGTAGGACATTTTCAGATGGAAATTTTAACAAACAACATTTGAGTGCAGAGCATAATTACTTGGTTTACCTCCAGAGTTAACAGTGAAGTCCTATTAAGAAAATTTCTTCTGCAGTAAGTCATTTCAGCACGATACCCCCCTTCTTGCCGAGCCCTTTTCCACCTAAGGAAAAAAATCCCATCACATTAGAGCAAAAAGAATCACATCAAGAGCGTAACAATATGAAGTGGTAGTAAGTTAAAAGGCAATACTGTGTTTTGGTCAGCATTCTTCAACTCAAAGCTAGAAAGAAGTGCCATTAATGAAGATGAACACTGCTGGTCTAAGAGCACTCCAGAGAACATGCCTTTGACATAAATTTGACAGGTTCTAACAAAAAGACAAGGTCATTTTCTCTCAAAAAATACACACTTCTGTCTGTCTTTGACAGTCAAAACAAAATTCAGGTGTGGTTTTTGAGACAGTGGTAATATACACATTTGTACTTTCTCAAATACAAAATATTCAGGTCAGCACACCACAAACCACAAACAAAATGCTTCAAACACTATGATAAACAGACACAGTACACCTCTGTGTTTGCAAGCACAGTTAAAAGGAATGAAAGGATAAGGTACTAAGCAAGCTATCCTTTTGTGTTACAGTATTTGGCAATCTATTGTTATTCTGAAGAGAAAAACCTTGAAGTGCAAGTAGTTCATGAGCAGATATTTATTAAGAATTCTTTATAGAACTACATTAAAGTGTTATCTTCATCTAGCTATAAGCACAGGAGAATTATCATTTACCCCAGATAAGCGTTGTAGATTGTTATATGGTCTGAAACTGCCATTGCTAGAGATGATTTTGCAAGATCTGCTTCATCTTTTCGACCAATTGGTGTAGTAAATGGGGATTTTTCTGTCATAACAGCAGCCAGAGTTGCCTGCAATTAGTAAAGTACATATCACTTAGGAGTATTTTATTATAAGCTTACAGGTTTATCATAAAAATAGTGTTTTCTTGTACAGTAATATTTAATGATAATTTATCTTCTACTAAGTCTCAAGGAAAACTTAACACCCTAAGAATTTCCTACGTAGAATTCAAACCATAGTTATTTTAAAGCCATTGCCTACATAGTGCCTTATATGCACTGATAAAAAAAAATATCAAAACTCACATGATATGGTTTGTCAAGTGACAGAGTAACATCCAGTACAATACAGTGACGGTCAGATTAAACAACTGTTTTAGATTAAACCACATTAACAGGAGATACTGAGAGAACAAAGGGTTTTAACTTTCAGTTTTCAGCAACTAACATACCTATGCTTTCTCCTAATTTGCAGTCAATTAAATGGATTAGGTGAAAGTGTAAACTATGCCACAGACTTCGTACAGTAAGTTACTACATCAACTTGCAGTAACTTTACATCAGCATGTTCTTGGCTGACAAACTGTGAGGCAATCCAGACTGGTCTAAGCCATACGTAAGAGGGCTTTTTCTGCAAGTGTCATACCCTCTGGGATTGTAAGGGACAAAACCGGAGACCAAGTCTGACTACCCCTTTGTGAATAGCACCTAGGAGTCAAGAATCACAGAATAGTTTATGTTGGAAAAAAACTTTAAGATCATAGACTCCAGCTGTAAAGAAGATTTAGATTGTTCCCCTCCATGATGTCCAAGTGTCCTCACCTTAAAATATTTTAACTTCTTGCATCATCCTTTAAAAATACCATGTTGCAAGAAATCAGACTAGTTGTAAAGAGTTAACCATTTCTATACTTCTTAAAATTTAGATACAATTTTTTTTTAACTCACCACAGGATCCAAGCAGCCAAATATAGCACCAAATATAAGCATTTTGCCAATCTTTACATTGACAGGAAGGGCTGCAAGGTGCTGGCCCAATGGAGTCAACTTGGGCTCGTTTAACAGGCAAGCCCCAATCTTCCTCAACAGGTTCATTGCATTACCAATTACTTGCTGCTGTGGTGGGTCTAATGCTCTGGAAAGGAAATCTTCAGGAGAGCCAAGATTGCATTTCTGTGGAGTAAATGGGCATATATTTCAATATAAAAATTTATAACAAACTTTTCTAGTAGCTACAAAGGAAACTAGAAAGCTGTTCTTGCAATCAAAAGCCCACATTCCCTCCCCTCTAAAACAGCCTCTTGGTTCCCAGAAGGCAGACATGCCCCACATTAGGTTAACATAACTTCTCCATTTGGAAGGACTTCGTATGGCATGACCACTGATCGGAGAAGCATGTTACCAATGATCACAGATGAGCAGGATACTCTCAAACCTAATGAGATGCAGTTCAACCTAGCATTAATTTGCCACATTACTTGTTTTCTCATGCATATCCTACTCACTCAGGATGGGGAGAGAGGGAATGGAATTGCTTGCTTAAGTAGGAAACAGTTTGAAGGCTATTTAGGTAAGTTTGAACTGTCACTCTGAGGTAAACTGGAATAGTATAATACACTATTCTCACTCAGCAGCATGCTCTGGATTTTCCAACACATAGGATACTGGGTTCCCCCCTGCTCTGGTGGGAGAAATCCCACTAACTACACTGGATTAGGGCTGTCCTAGCAAACCTTTTTGGCTAACAAGGTCAGTAATCCCAAAACCATATGATAGTATGAAGGTGTAACTCCTCCAAAGGCACATGTAATATTTTTAGCTAACAAGGTCAGTAATTTTAAAACCAAAACCATACCATTATATGAAGGCATAATTCCTCCAAAGGCACACGCAGTATTTCTGGAACAGAATATTCCATGAAACTTTCAAACCTGCAACATCATAAAAGCACAGTCATAGATATTCAATTTAATCTCCAAATTCAACTTACTAACTCAGGTTTCACACACTCAATCTTTGCAGATGTTCTTTTGAGGGCCAAGGTGCTGGAGTGGCACATGTTTTAATGCATGGGTAAAGCGTTCATCCTTTGAAAATTAAGGAGTGTGTTGTGGCTTGGAAAGCACGAGTCTCAGTGAAAGAGAGGGAAGGACTGTGATTTTCGAAACAAATTTTTAAAATGCATAGCTCTCAACCTGAAAGTCTTGCATGTGGCTAAGATGGTTATTTCAAAATACTTTTACCTTAACTGTTTCTCAGCTGAAAGTTGCTTCAGACTACCAGACAAGCAGAAAAAGCTTATTCCACTGCAGTAACAGAAGCTTAATTCTGCAGTGCTGTACAATTTGGTATTTTCCCCATCTCTTATCCATAGAGATACCACCTCAGAAACCTACTTGTTTGTCTGATTAAAAAAAGGAAAAAAAAAAAAAAAATCAAAGTTCAGGAGGTAACTTTTTTGTGAATGACACCTAGAAAAAGACTTACATTATAGAGATACTAAGAATAAAATTAACTTTTTAAAAAATCATGAACTAAAAAGACTATTATAACACTTTATTCAGATGATACTCAAAATTGTCGGTTGGGGTTTTTTATACAGTTTAATCTCTCCAGTTTGCAGTTATTACAGTGAATTTCAAGAAGACTACTTGTTTTTGCACAGAAAAAGAGACAAAGATATTTATGTGATTTACAAAACCTTGTTAAGTTTACAGTACCTGTCTCTTGTGTACATTCGGAAGCAGAATCCATCCCTAACACGCCCAGCTCTTCCTTGTCGCTGCAGAGCACTAGCTTTACTAACAAAGGTCTCCTCCAGGGAACTCATCTGACTACTTTCATGGTACCTTGAAAATTGTAAAGCAAGTGCCCATTCAGATTTCAGAATCAAAGTTTTGATGTATACTTAAATACCAGCATATTGATAATATATCTAAATAGCATTTATTTGAAAATATTATATTTAGGTTGGAAAACTAAGCATGCCTGGGGGAAACTGTACATCATAGAACTCTGGATACAACTCACTAATGGAAGTGTAAAAATTGGAAAATGGAAGAGCTATTACATTATTTCATCTCCCTAGCAATTAAGAGTTGCTCTAATACATTCTGTAGGGCTTTTTACATTTATAATGGACAAAAAATAACTTCTAAAAACTGAGATAGTGTAAAAAGGATCTACTTTATTTTTAATCCAGCATTTAATCATGATTCTCCATATCTATGAACAACTCCCCTTATTGTTCATCACACCATTTGAAAATCCAGAGATTCATCCCAAACTTGTACCTAAACAGCAAGCTGTTCAATGGGCTCAGCAAGTTTTTTTGTCCAGAACTGTAGTTTAATAAGGAAACTATAGAATGCTTGCACAGTACTAGCCTTCAAAGATTTACAGTAATCACAGTATGACTGATGAAAATAAAAAAACCTCTTAACCTCTTACCTATTTTCTTTTGTTCTCCCAGTATCAATTACAAAGACAACATCTGGTATCGTAATACCTGTCTCTGCTATATTGGTTGCCAAAACAATCTGAAAAGTAGTAATATAACATAAATAAAAGCATTATGGAATGTCTAACAGTTTTCATCCTTTTAATCAGTAGTATAGAATAAGTTTGGTCAACGTCTTTACCCAGAAATGTTTCCTTAAATAATCTGACAAAGCATTAAAAGCTACAAAACTTGGAAAAGGATTTAGTCTTCCTCAATTACCAAGGAATCAAAAGTGAGAATTTCACATTAATTTTTTGTTTTATAATCTGTTAAAATTGCTAGCTAGTACTTACCAAAAGTGGTCAACTTTTAATTAAATAGTTTAGCAGCAAGTAAAATAGTGTTTTTCTACATAAAAGCTATAGTTACTGCTTAACGATAGTTAAAATACAGGAAAACAATAATTAAAGAAGGTATTACAAAAATATTAGGTTTAAAAGTCTGTCTTATTACTGTCAAGGTTTTCAGAGTATGCTAGCTGTTACAGAGCACCAAATCAGAAGAATCGTTTCTTCACAGTGAGAAAATTCCAGGAACAACTGGTTGTTGTGTAATTCTGTATGATTTCATTTTACAACAATTCAAATTTGCACACACAGAAAGTTTCTCTTTTCAGTAGTGAACTTTACCTTTCTAAATATATCATACCTTTCTAATACCAAGAGGAGGTATTGTAAATGCAGCTGCTTGATCCTGAGTTGAAAGAACAGAATGCAAAGCTATCAACCTGTGCCTAGAACAAGAAATTACACTAGTCAATATACACTTATCAAACTAAGATACAGAAAAAAAAAAAAAAGAATGATGACAAGTTTGGAGAAAGTAACTGGAATGGATGCTTTCACTTTGTATGATTAGGTATGAAAGTCTGCCTCAGTGTTTTACAGTTACCAAGAAAGGATAACACCGTTAGTTCATAGGGCTGTTCTCCTGTTTGGTAATAACACAGGAAAAATACTATTACTGCAGAACTCTAGGTTAATTTACATCAATAGCCTAGCAAAAAAGGGAACTATATGTCCATGAACCTGAGTCCTTTGCATTGTGCTTCCAAGACAAGGACCATTATTGTAACTTTGCAGAGAACTATAAACACATGCAACTTTCAGCCTGAGTAATAAAGGCCTTCAGAGATGAGACAGCCATAGAGATTGCACTTTCCTTCTCTTTTAGACCTCAACATCTCGGTCCATCTGTGACTCTTTAGAATTTGACTGCAAATGTTCTTTTTATGCCATTGTGTTGCTACCTTTTAGGAACACACAAAATAGTTTTCAAAACTGTCACTACAACCCTATGCCATTTCTCTTAGTAGATTACTGTCTCTGGATCTCTTCTCCCGAAGTAGTCACTTTCATGTAAACAGTGTGCCACAGAAATCTTAATCCCAGATACAGCAGCTTCCCTACCCCAAGAAGTGGAAAAGTAGTAGTCAAGTGCTTAGTGATTAAGTAAGTTTGTTGAAAAATAAAGTCAAAAGGAAAGAGTTATTACTGCACCATTCCTAAGAAATTCCTACCAATCCTAAGATTTGTAGCACAAACAGCTCAGAGTTATAACTCCCACTTTCCCTTTTCAAGAATAGCAAACCTTAAAACCCAAACATATTCATTAAGTTAGACCATTTACCTTACAGAAAATATCTGCATTACCTGTCACGCAAGTTAAACCTTCTGTCAGTTGAAATGAGATCATACAGCTGTTGGATATGGGCAAGGCCTGGTAAAAAGATCAGCACAGCACCCTCAATGTTCTTGAACTGGGGACTTCTATCTGGAAAATTACAGTACAGGCACATAGTTAAAATAAACATGCATTTGCAAACAGTTTCACTTGAGAACAGGAACTGTGAACATTTTTTACAATGTTTGATATAAGAATGAGGGCAACTACTTCATTATCAATAGAAAGCACTGGAAAATAAGTCCAAAGGACAGCCCCAAGTATATAACCTTCTTAAGAAGTAGACTGTACCTAAGTATGCAAGCAGCTCCAAAATAAGTTCAAGGTTGATCTTGTAAGGGTTCATATAGAAGATAGCCTGCTGTGTACGACTGCTATACTTTGCATAGTAAGGAGCCAACTCTATACCAGACCCAGACTGGATTGGGACACACTCCTAAAAAAGAAGAGCAGGAAAAAAAGTCATATTCTCAGTGTTTTAGAAGAAGGTAAGAGAGCAGGTCAATTTGTCATTCACTTGATTTCAGTTTCTTAAAACAGATTGAGATAACACACATTTAATTTACTATCTTCCCACCAAAATCAGTGTGTTAGATTAAGTCACAGCCACATATATAACCTATGTATAGGTATCTACTACTGTTAAATGACATCCCAGATAAAAAAAGTAAAAATTAAAAGTCTGTACAAGCAGTACTGTAAGTCTGTTTTACAAATGAAAACAGTTCCCAGGTCCATATCTGGCATCCAGTTGGTATCAATTCAAAATGGGTAACAGGGTGGCTACTCTTCTTTCAAAACCCCTATTTTGGGGTATAAGAACCTGATCTACCCTTTCTCCTCTCCCTCACCTCACCCTTCTCAACTAATGGTTGCAACAGAAGTTAAGAGTCAATTAGGTGTCAACTTCTGCAGTGTTTTGGAGCAGGAGGAAAAAGGAGAGTTAGCAGAAGATACAAGCATTTAAATTGTTTATAAAAACACCTTAAAGATAACACAGAAACCTTATGCTAAGTATGTAAGTGGCACTATTGTAAATTACTTCATTGTTAATCAACGTACTTGAAACTTGCTACTGCATATCCTTCTGTACCAAAGGCTCAACAGAAATAAACCACAAAGATGGAGAAGCACTCAAGAGAGCACTTGGGCTTCAACTACAGGACATTGTTGTAATGTACTGGGTAACTATGACCCTGGTGTGGGGGGGAAATCAGAGCACATGAGAGCATATTTTTCAACATATGCATCAGTGCTTGATCATGACAATGGTCTTGCAGAGATTTTAAGAGAGCAAGTCAGAGCAAATGGGTATCTACCCAAAATATATACAGTCTAGGTGAACAGCCTAAGGTGCCTGGAGTCAGACAGCATTCACATATTCTTCCTTTCAAGAGTTTTGATCCAAAAGCACACACAGCTGTCCTCACAGAGAACCTACAGGGTTAACCACAGCCTCTTAAACCAAAAAGCTCTACACAATCTTAAGTAAATGATCTTATTTGGCATGCCAAATTGGAGGATCTTGGGGAGTTTTTCAGCTAAGGAGGACACGGCCTTCCTCTTCTGTCCTTATGTTCACTACTTAGGAGAATTCTTTAGGAGAAAATACTTAGCCCTGCTGCTGTATATAGATCTAGAGCTGGGAATCTGTACAAAGAGAACTCAAATGTCAAATATAGCAAAATTAGGGCAGCTATAAAGGAGTTGGAGAGACAAACATAAGGGTGTAGCATTAAGAAGTGGTTTCCACTGTAGGAGTGCCATTGTGTCTGCCTTATCAGCTGAAAGAATACTTGGTATTATACAATCCAGTCACATTTAGTAAGAACTAAAATGAGAAAGTAATTTAAAAAATAATCAAAATTTCCAAGCCCAAACTAGAAATGCCTATTTTACCTGATACTTCATAGTGCCTCCTCCTTTGCTAGAAACATTTATTGTTACTTCCTCCTCCTCCTCTAGGAACTTCTGACAATATTCTGAGTCTTTCTCCAGAACATAGCCAGTTGCTTCAATTACATCTTCAACATGGAAAATCTTTAGTGAAAATTCACAGAAGAAATACAAGGCACGTCAAAAAACTAATCAGCACCTTTTTTTTTTTATTTTAAAACTTACATAAAACAGGGCATGCCCTTCTCTTAATGTTGTAATAGATCTTGCAAACTTCAAATTAATCTCTCTCATGATTTTTGAAAACCTAAGTTAGAGCTGCTATAGATTTTTAATGGGCCCCTCCACATGATCACTAACATTACCTTTACCATAGCCCATATAATATACATGAGAAACATACATAAGAGTAATGGCAAAATTGCATGGGAGAGGGAGGGAATTCTTTAATACTTTTTCTACATATGTTGAATAGAGAAAAATAAAAGTGCCACTGATGGATTTATTGTTGATCAAAATCAGTCAATCAGAAAAAATAGTACAACCCTGTACTTCAAAGCACTAAAGCTATTTTATATTTTTAAAAAGGAAAAGGGTCACAAGTCTTTGAAACATATGTTTAAGATATGTATTTTTGGTAAGAAAAAAAGTGATATAGTTGTTATTTCCTACAGAGGCTAACGAGGCAAACACTGTATATGGGCATACAAAGTGTCTTGCATAATCAAAGAAATATTTGCCTACCTCAACAGGGTAACTCCTCCCCGAGATCCTTAAAATGGGACAGTGTGAGAAATAGCTGGAAAACTTCTCGCTGTCTACAGTAGCGCTCATTAAAATCAGGTGCAGGTCTGAACGCTTATGCAAGATCTCCTTCAGAATAACTAACAAGAAATCAGACTGGACACTTCTTTCATGTACCTGGAATTAGAAAGAACTATCAGTAGTAAGACTTTAGTACAGGTTAAGGACCAGGATAATGACAGGTTCTGCAGAATAGTAAGAGCTGATAACCTCATCTACAATGACATGAGATACACTTGAAAGAAGACCATCTTCTTGAAGTTTCCGAAGCAGGACACCTGTTGTACAGTACAGTAGTCTGGTGGCTTCTCCTGTTCTTGATTCCATACGAATTTGATATCCACAGAGGGAATTCTGTAAAAGAACATATAAAAATATAGGAATAACTTAAGAACATACAAGCTAGACATATTCAAAATGAAGTGAAATTTAAACAGTTAGATTCAGACACTGCACAAGTTGCTGATTAAATAGCATGAATGACTACCACCGTTTTTTTCCACACACAGACTCTTCTTTGTTAAGGAACAGGAAATACACTGAAATCTACAACTAAGTTTCTCTGGAGTAGCAAAGAGCTGGTAAACTCTGTTCTTTTTAGCATTCTTCGAAGTCCTCAAACAAAAATATTTTTGCACAAATAATACTACCATAAACCATACAAGACCTCGTTTTTCTTCAAATAACAAAGTGACATATTTTGGAAGGGGCCTCTCAAACCAGAGAGCCTTATTTGCAGGACTGTTCTCCATCTTTAATGCTAGAGTCACTGGGCAATCTGCTCCAATGTTTGACCATCCCCATTATGAAACACTCTTGCTCTTAGTCACCCTCTAAAGATCTTAGAAATCATATATGGATACCCAGAGGTTCACAGGTGACAATTTGGGAAGAAAAAGCTGATGTAGCAAGAAGCCCTTTCCAAAAGGGAAAACACCTAATTATTTGGTTGTGTAAGAAATATGTTTTCACTTTGTACCAACAATCCAGCCCCCTGTATTTGATCAAGACTAGAAAAAGGAATTCAGACACATCTTACCTTTCCTCCCGGTCCTGATTCACAGCCTAGCTCTTCACAAACCCTGGTTGCCAGACTCACTGCTGAGATTCTTCGGGGTTGTGTGCAAACAATATTACATTTGTTGGATCCTTCATCTAGCAACAAGTCTTCTAACAAGAAATGGGGCACCTGGGTACTCTTCCCACTGCCTGTTTCACCAGCCACAACAACTACTCTGTGTTTTTTAAGAGTTTCTACAATCGAGTATCTGTGCTTAAACACAGGTAACTCCTGTCTCTCTTTCAGAAGCCTCTGGTATCTGGAGGAACTTTGCAGCTTTTTGAACAAAATCCTTGAAGGTTCCAAGTTATCTGTGTTGGAGGTTTCAAGGGAGAGATTGCTGAAGTCCTCATCAGAAACTAGGTTTTCCCAGGAATCTTCAGGACCATCCGATACTTTTGGTTGGTTTTCAGATTGCAGCTGTTGTTGTTGTTTCAATTTGTTTAATAATCTAGCAATAAAGTTATCACGGGGTTTGTTGGTTTCTATCTTGTTTTCTTCTTCCTTTTTCTTTTCAATATCCCTCCATTCTAGCCAGACATCTCGGTAGGTAGGAGGCAGTAACTGATGAACGGACTTCATGTGAAAAAAGCAGAAGAAAAATTACTTTATGTACTACTTAGTAGTATCACTAACATTTTATGTGTTAATGAACTTGAGTAGCAAAAGATATGACAAAACAGGAAATAGGAGCTGTTTCTGAATACAGAAACTATGAAAACTGTAATACAACTGGCTTGCGTTTTTACTGTCCTGTTTTTGGCTGGGATAGAGTTAATTTTCTTCCTAGTAGCTGGCATAGGGCTGTTGTTTGGATTTAGTATGAGAAGAATGTTGATAACACCCTGATGCTTCAGTTGTTGCTGAGCAGGGCTTACACCAGTCAAGGACTTTTCAGCTTCCCTTTCTCTGCCAGGTGCACAAGAAGCTGGGAGGGGGCACAGCCAGGACAGCTGACCCCAACTGGCCACAGGGCTGTTCCAGACCATAGGACATCATGCTCAGAGGTGGGGGGGAGGGGGGCAGAGTTAGCCAGGGAAGGAGGAGGGATCAGGATGGGCTGGACATCAGTCAGCAAGTGGTGACCAATTGCATTGTGCACCACTTGTTTTATGTATTCTGTATATTCTATTACCACTATTATTATTCTTCTTTTCTTTTATTAGACTGCCTTTATCTCAACCCATGAGTTTTATCGTTAGTTCCCCTCCCCCCCGCCCCAATTCTCTCCCCCAATCCCACTGAGGGGGCAGATTCCAGGCTAAGAGCAGTAATATTAGTGAAAACCTTACTTGTCCTTTGGTTAAATGATAGAGTGCCAAAGTAGCAGCTAGGTGTTGTGCTTGCATACTGTCTTCTGTTACGATTGTAGGACACATAGCCATTACATCATCTGCTGATTTTGTAATCCTGACCCTTAAAGACAAATACATACGGGCATTTCTCTTAATTTTTGTTGCCTATATAAGTAGCACACCTGTTAATGTTTTTGTTTAAAATGTAAGAGTGAAATTCAAATACAGAAACTAAGCAAATTAAACTTAATGTTACTTAATAGTATTTTGTAAATAGAAACAGCTGATAAGGTCTGATAGAATAGCAGAAAAATCTCAGCAATTCCAGCAGTGAATTTGTGATTATTTTTTTTATGGAAGAAGGACTAAGTATTTGTGTGCTTGTAACTATTTAGCATAGATTGAGATGACTGTTAATGATCTACTGAGATGCAAACATCTGTTTAACTGGGCTGTCAGACCAACTGCCAAATTTCTCATATTCTTAGACAAACAGTATATTAGTAGCTTTTATCTTGAGCAAGACAACAGGTTCTTTTGCTTAGTTTCTTCAAGAACCGTTACTCATTTGCAATGCCATTTCTACATTACAATATTCTACTTTATACCACTATATTATAGACTCATTTTTTAAAGTTTCTTTTAGAATCACTGATACCGCACTGTTTTGGTTAGCTTTCATACAAATTTCTAAACTTCAACTTTATTTCAAACAATCCCCAAAGGGTTTTTGGTATTCATATGCTTAAAACCTATGTTTTAATATATTACTTTGAACAAAAATACCAGAAGTTAATTGTCAAAATTTATCCCACAGGTTCACTTATGCCCATTTCATTCACCAGTACAGAATTAAAAAAAACTCCCTTCTTTACAGGATCATTCACCAGAATCTTATTTTTGTGGTAGTGTCCAGAGCTATCCAGAGAGAAATACCTCTCTCAGGGACTAAAAAAAGAGATAGTTTAACCCAAACTCACTATATTCTTATAAATCTGGATCAACACAACAAGACAGAAGTAGCCAGCACTTTTATTTTTAAATGAACCAAAAGGAAAATGTAAAGTTTATAGGAAATACATACCTACATTTCCAGTATTTTCCAACAGGAACCTTTTCAAAAGCCGGATTTGGGCTCTTGGGAAAATTCTTCCTGCACCAGTCAATCAAAAATTGTTTTGGAGATTTACCAGTCCAGCTTCGAGCACTATAATCAAAATTTCTTACATCTAGCGGTTCTTTCTTTTTCACTACAAGAGCAAAAAGACACATTTTAAGTCTCTTACAATTTATTTTACATTCCTTTAATAGCCAAGAATGTTTTTACCTTTTCTTTATATGTACTTTTACTAGAGAGCAGTATTTTCTGAAGTGTTTTGCAGAAATACTGGTACTGATACATGACAAATTCCTGCTTTTCCCACAGAAGTATCTAGCAGGAAATTGGTTACAGTATTTGGTTTGCCATCTTTGATCACCCAATAATTTAAGAACTTTCACTAAAGTTTATTAGAAAACAACAAAAAAGTTTGAAGGTTTACAACAAAAATAATTTAAAAAGATGAGGGGGTGACAACAGAAACAGTAAGTAGCCCTACAATTTAGGAAAAACCCAACAATATTTTAGACATGGCGGTATAGCAAAAATAACTTTGTGTCATCTGCTAAAACAAATACAGCTTGGTCAGTGAGGTAGTCCACCTGCCTTTCCTACAGTCACAGCTTGATGACTCAGCAGTGCAATGCAATACAACCTAGAAAAACAAGAATTAACATGGGAAATTTGTGGTACACTTCAAGCTTGTACTGAACCATTTCCAACACACCTTTGTCCTCCTTTGCAGCACCATCAGGTTTTTCAAGCAAGCTCAAATTCAAAGTGGTTTCTTGAGGTGGAGGTGAGGGATTTTTTTTCTTTTCATTTTGTTGTTGGTTTGAAATCTTTATAGCCGGATTAAATACTGGATGTTCTTCAAGTATTGCCATTTCTGCCAGAGAGAGAGAGAATACAACTTACACCCACCAACTGCTGAGAATTCTTTAATCTTTAAATCTTTAAAAAGAAAAGATCAGTTATATTAATCCATACAGAGCACCCAAAAGCAGAAGTAGCTAAATGTTACTGACTTTTTAGAATTTGACACACATGGAAAGCATAGATTCAGGAAAGCCTGCAATTCATACAGTGGTGTAAGAGATGATGAAATCAATTCAGTCTCACTCAGAGACTTACTTGCCTAACAAATACACAGGTGACAAAATAAAACACAGGTAATTTGCATAGCTCTACCTTGCTGAATTCTTCTTATTTTCTCCTGTGCTACCTTCTGGCCTTGCTTGTCTTTGTCTTGCTTGGAGACACTTGCTTGTTCCTTTGCTTCTGAAAGCTTGGCAGCCAGATGTACATACCTCTCATTCTATTTCAAACAGAAGTATTAACTACAAGTTGAATATTGTATGCTTGTCACTTTTAATAAGCTTCACAATAAAAAAGTGGGGCTTTTTTGTCCTTTATACCAAGCTTACACAAAGGAGGAACAATTAGTTTTTATGTAGCTAACAGTCAAAACCTCTCAGAATTCGATAGTCGCTCTCCTAATCTCACTAAGATGTGTTTCAAGAATTTCTCCAGCACAATGCTTTCAGTATTTTGAGCCCAGTACAAAAGAGTAGAAAAGGAAAAACAACTTAGGAAAGGAGAAGTTTCAACACATTTCCTCTTCAGTAGCGTGCAAATGTAAAAATAGATAACGTAAAAAAAGTACTCAATCCCCAATTTTTAACAAGTAGATCCACCACTTTGCAGATGTACCAGACATACGACTTTTTGAAAGACTTCCATGAATTGTTATTCTATCTTACTGGGTCAAACTTTTCTTCATCTGTCTCTTTCACAGACTCATTCTTCTCTTCATCACTCTGTTGTTCAGCGTATCGCAAAATCCATTCCTTCATAGTCACTTCTTTCTCTTTCCCCACATTCCTCTCCTAGAAATGGCAATGAAAATGAAAAGTAATAACAGTAACTGAAAACACCAATGCTTTTCTCTGTCAGTACATAGGAACTATTGCTTAAGATTTTATATATACACAAACTAAGTTATGACACAAATAACAAAAACATGGAGCAAGCTTCTTCAACCAGGATAAACATCTCATGGTATGCTTCGAGATCTTAACACTTGAACAGTAACTGCTGTAAGAAAAAAGACACCACTTTGAAAAGACTTCTTGCGAATTTCTAGGTTTAAGATTCAATAGCCACAAAAATCAAAACACTGCAAGTACACAGGCAAACTCAAAGCCACACAAGTATGTGAAGAGCGCCATCTATAAACAAAGAGAATAAACTCATTCCAGGAGAAAATTAAGCTATGCTTTACCACAAAGATCAAGTATGAAGAGTCTCCTAGACTTCACATGAAGAAAATCTTACTTTTGAATGACCATTCCACTGAAGTTAAGATAATGTGGGTGACAGTTAAGCATATCATGTTTTCAGAAGTTTTTCACATCAGTGTTGGAAGTCAATGCAAATTCTGTATTTGAGAGCACTTAATCCTCTCTTCCATCCAGTAAATACAAATTAATTTCTCAGATTACCTTAGTTTCAGGGCCATTTTCTTTCTTCTTGTTATCTGCTATGCGAGGTGGAGGTTCATGTCGTGATGCAGGAGAACAAAATTTTGCTCTAGGTTTCTGTTGCTGTTCTTCAAACTGCTGGCTAAAACCTTCAGGCAAGGCATCTTCAAAATAAGAAACCCACATCACAGAATATGTCAATAATAATTACTGAAAATATTTTAAAACATGTTGTGAGCCAACAAGAAGAACAAGAACAGTATGCCTGAAATAAAATTAAGCTTTAGCATTTAGATAAGCCAACATTGCTTGTTGGAATTCCATAAAACTCTAAGAGGAGGAGTAAGAGGTCTACAAAACTTTATACACTAAAAAAAATCCCAGAACCAGTCAGCAGCACTTCTAAGGAAGGAACACTGTGATGACTACCAGTCTTGGTGAAACAATATACTTTATACTTAATTACTACTACAAAGCACTCTCACACCAGAGTAGGTCCTGTTACTCTTCTGTTAAAAACTGTAGTCAATTCTCTGTCACCATACTCACCATCAGGAAGGTTTAAACAAAGCCAGTCAAGTGCAGAGTGAAGATCACCACCATATAGAAGTGTATTTTTCATTGCTTCCTCAATGTGCTCAGTCTTAAAAGAGAATCTTTGTAAAGCCATATATACATCCTATAAATAAAGAAGTTAAAAAATATTAGGAATTAATCTAGCAATCTAATACAGCCTTGTAAACTCCTATTTCCCACATATCAGATAACTGGCATGAAATGGAGGAAACAGCACAAATTAATCTATCAGAAGGCTGAGTAGAACATCCTGTTTTGCATACAGATCTTACAATAATTTTATTGTAAATATGTATGCATATGTACAAACAAATATACATTCCAGCCTGTACACAGAACGTATTTTCTAGTTAGAAAGAAAAATGTACAATTTCCCAACTATAAGGAATGAAAAATGTAGGAAACATAAAACATTCAGATTAATTTCTATTACTCTATCCTGTCCGAAGACTCTGGTTTTAATTACTGAATGCATAAAGACATATCTCTCCTAATAAGCATACTTGTTGATTCCACTGACTAACCACTAATGTAACTACTGGAAAGCATGCTAACACTGGCTTGTACTACATGCAGAAGTGTAAGTATGGCACGTGATATGAACAACAAAAAAGAATCTGTTTATTCTAAATGAAAAGTGGCCGGAGAGCAACACTTTAAACTCTACCTGTAGTTTCTTAGTAGTAAGTCTTTTGGAAATCATTCCTTTGTCATCATTTTGTTTTTTATGGTCATTGATTACATCAATAATCCTTTTCTCCAGATTACCATTTATCATTACCTGCACAGAGAAAATTAGTTGATACAAAGCAAAATATTACAAGTTTTTTATGACATATCAATGCTCTTCACAGCTAAGGAAATAAGAATGCAGATTCTCTCTGCCATTCAAATCCCAACTTTTCCAGCTTAAGTGCTGTAAACATTTCTTATGAACAGGATGCTTTTTTTCTTTTTACTTTTGCAAGCTATCTGCTTTTACTTGAAATAAAAGAGTTAATTCCTTACTATAGAGAAGGCCCATTTACATCTTAAAGGAAATTCACTATGTCAAGGGAAATACTGTAAGGAAATAAAAAAAATTCTACCAGAAAGAACAAGGCCTTTCTTCTCTTCTTACAAGAACTGGTATAAAATAATTTGATCATCAAGACACAACCTGTGACACACTCCTTCTTACCTGACCTAAAAAATAATTTTAGTAAAACAGTAATTTTAATATTCTTAACACCTCTAAAACATGAACCAAGCTTCACCTGCTACTGAGGTTGTTGTATAAAATCTGTTTTCTTCCTCTGACAGGAAGAAAAGACCATATGCACAGCAGAAGCCCTAACATAGCTCTTAGTAGCCCTGGATGCAGTGTATAATTTGTTACTTAAAAATACAGACATTCTCTTGCCCTTTTAGCTTACCCCTATTTCTTAAAGCACACTCAAAATCCCAAATGCATCAAGCTCAAGACAGTCAAAGTCTAATACATGAGTGTAGTTTACCTGCATAACGTAATACCAAAGAAGAGCTGGAGAAATACTTACTCAGCTAAAAGAATACTACAAAACCAAAGTTGTTTTACCCAAAGAAGATACTCGCCTTAAGAACAGATTTATCGAGGTTTGCAGCAGCACTGGAATCTGTTGTTGAACTAAAACTGTAAGTTTTTGGACCTGCAAATTTCAAACAGACATCAATTAAATAAATAGAACACAGAGAACGTTGTTTACAGTAGCTAAAGCAGACCCAACGTAATGCATGTTAGTGCAAGGAAATATTACACTAATTTGCCGGAAACACGCAGGTATGTTTCAACAATAAGAATAATTAATGGTACAGAAAGGCCCTTGAACAAGGAATAGTGGCTCTTAGCAGAGAAAATGTAAAATCCCAAGTGGCACAATGAGAGGAAATGGGATTGACAGCTCAATCTCAACACTGGAACAAGAAATCCCAAATAGGGAAGCCCATGGCAGGTTCAAAACACGTAAGACTGAGGTTTTTTTATTACAAGGTGCATAGCTACATAACAGAACTCTTTGCTGCTAAAGCTGTGGATATTGGATGTTTACTGAAGTCCAACAGCAGACATGATAGCTTTGTAGTAAATAAATCAATTTAGGAAGGCATTAAGAAAAACATTGCATGTGGCTCAGGAATACCCTAAGCCACAACTGGTGGAGGATATAAGAATACCTTATGGAAGTATCACTGCGTGTCCAACCTATTCTTACCTAGGTACTTGCTTTTGGACCCTAGCTAGGAGAGGGTACTGGGTTACAGAGGCCTTTGGTCTGATCTGCTATTGCCATTCTTAAATGCTTTTCGTTTAGCAGCTGTTAGAAAAAAATACTAATTCACAGAGATATTTATTGTCATTAGTATGGTTTGGCTTCTCACAACACACAGCTTGATGTCAGACTCCATTGTTTTCAGAACACTCATACAGTTTCTGGTACTGCAAAGGTGAAAAGAAACTGGGCAACTTCACAGCTTTCACCACCCCTCGAGGCTGCACACCACCTGAGAGGGAGCAGTGCTGTGCTCCAGGAGGCATTGCAACCTCCCAGCTCCTCTGCCTGCCAAAGGGCAGGCAGGACAGCTTGTATGTGCTGGGCTGCCTGCAGAGGGGCTCTAGGAGAGCGCATTTTTAGATCAGGACTGGGTGTACATAGCTGCATTTCAGAAAAAAGTGTTTATCTATGGTCAGGAGCTACAAAAAGCAGTTAGTACTCACAAGCTAATCACTGGTAGGCTGTGCAACTACACAGTATTTAGACTATACTAACTTACTTTTCACTTACACTGACCTATTTTTCACCACAATGGACAACCTGGGAGAGAAATAGGATAGTTTCTGAAGAGCACTGAGCACCATGGTGTTAAGAGCAGTGGGAGACACAAGAAATACATTTAGCAGAGCCCAAATTTATAAAAGCAGAGAACATTAACAGGTTTGGGAAGTTTAAGTTAATGAACTACAAGGCTTTACATTAACAAGTTGGAATCTCAAAGGGCCTGGCCATTGCATGATTCGCTTATAGTCTGCAACACAAGCTGTTACTGATGTTATAAGGTATTTCAGCTACTTCTGGCAAAGCTGTTTTATTGAAAATAGACATCTCATGCTGCTGCAGAATACTAGTTTTTCAGGCTGGACCCAGAACAGTCATCTCTCAGCTCATCCAACACTGACTCCAGCCCTGGAACTGCTCTGGACTTTTTCATGACACAAAAAAAACCCCAAATCCACATGACATTGGTTTGGAGCCCATACGGAATGAACGCTTACAAGAGAGGCTCATTGCTGGGAAAGTGCCACACCAACACTTGTTCCACAAGAACTGCCAATAACCTAATCACAGAATTTTTGTAACTAACTCAACACATCAATGCCAACAAGGCTCATCTGTTCAGGGAATCTCGCCCAAGAAGCGAGGAGGGCTAAAGCCAGGCCTGACTCACCCCGTGTCGGAGGGATTTAAGGCACCTCTCTCGATGCTCCGTAAGGCCAAGCCTTTCAGCAGGCCTCCTACCGTT
>NW_009258629.1:791205-835848 GCF_000687185.1 Egretta garzetta
GGGGGAGGCTGTCCCGCGCGAGGCATTGTGGGACCAGCGGGGAAGATGGCGGACGCGTTCGGGGACGAGCTCTTCAGCGTGGTTGAGGAGGACTCCGCCGCCGCCGCCTCCGGCGCCAAGAAGAGCAAAGCGGGCGCCACCGAGGGCGCCAGGAGACCGGGGTGAGGGCGCGTTGCGTCCCGGGAAGCCGGGCTGGGGGTGCTCTGGCGGCTGAGGCTCGGGCCGCACTGCTGGGCCCGGCTTCTGCATGCTGCTTTGAGCTACTGAACCCCCTCGGGACCGGGAGGCAGTGCAGCCTAAAGGGACGCGCTTTCCGGGGATCCCTGGCCCCGCAGCTGTAGCCGGCCCAGGGACAGAGGGCAACTGGGGAGCCTGGGGACCTGGGGGCAAGCTCATGCGAGAAGTGGTTTGAAAACCCACGCGGTTTTCGTGGATGCAGTTCCTCGGGTTGTGTCCTGAATGCAGTGTGAACGCCGTTGCCTGTAGGACACCTGATTTCTTTATACATAAAAGACGCAAGCTTTAATTTTTTTCTTTATTTATGTTGCAGAAAACGATCGGAGGAGAAATCTTCAGTAGCTGCGACAGGGAAGGCCAAAAGGGAAGTTGAGGTCGGCAGTACTGAAGATGCCGTTTTGGGAAAGAAGCCAAAGTTGGAAGATCTTGTATCAGAAGATGCTAAGTAAGTGCCCAGCTTAATGTGTAAGGAAATCATGGCAAGGCATACTGATAAAGTATGTGCCAGTTTTGAATAGTCAATGTAAGTAGCTTTGCAGTGTTTGCATATAAAGATTAATTTTCATATGAAGTTTATAATTCCGTTATCTAAATAAGTGAGCATGTGCTGGTAGGACAGCTTCAGCCATCATGAGTGCTGAGTGTGTTCAAAGTAATTTTTGTGGACAGATAGGCAACTGCAGTATGAAGTGTTCATGTATTTGTGGTTACTGCCTATGGATCCGTGGTTCCTGATGAAAGCCATCATGTTGATTTCAGGCACGTAGCAAGAGATGAGCAGTGAGGCATATGGGAGGAGGCAGGCTCGCTGTGTACCATGCCACTGAAAGACAAAGTTGGCTTGGGAATACAGAAAGAATAATTTGACCAAGGAGACAGGGACAAGGCTTTTGAGGCATGTGAGATTATACCTGCAGCAAATATTGGGAATCTTAAGTACAGACATGCTTTTAAATTTGAGCATAAATCACAGGTATTTGAGGTGCAAGTTTTTAACATGTTACAAATCCCAAAGCAGTAGCTAAAGTAGATTTATATAGTAGTAAAATTTTAGCACTTAGAAATATTCTTAGTGCTGGTAGTAGTCTCTGTCAACTGTCTGTTTCAAGTCTGTGCATTCTTTTTTTAATGTTGCAGTTACAGTAAAGGTGAAGTTCAATGTTTTTGCATTTATGAAGAAAAAACAGGCTTTTAAAATATCTATTTGGCAATCCTAACTCATATGTTTTTAGTCTGGCAGACCTGATGCCTCAAGTAAAGGTGCAAGCTGTGGAAACTGTTGAAGGTTGTACACATGAGGTGAGTGCAGTGAAAATACGTATGAAAAGTATAGGCTTGTTTTGCAGAATTATATGTATTACTGCCTGCGTAATAATATTGTTTCTTGCATTTGTACTTATTATATCATAGAATTATTTAGGTTGGAAAAGATCTTTAAGATCATCAAGTCCAGCCATTAACCTAGCACTACCAAGTCCACCACTAAACCATGTCCCTAAGCACCACACCTACCCATCTTTTAAATACCTCCAGGGATGGCGACTCAACCACTCCCCTGGGCAGCCTGTTCCAATGCTTGACAGCCCTTTCAGTGAAGAAATTTTTCCTGATATCCAATCTAAACCTCCCCTGGCACAACTTGAGGCCATTTCCTCTCATCGTATTGCCTGTTACCTGGGAGAAGAGACCAACACCCACCTCACTACAGCCTCCTTTCAGGCAGTTGTAGAGAGCAACAAGGTCTCCCTTCAGCCTCCTTTTCTCCAGGCTAAACAACCCCGGTTCCCTCAACCACTCCTTGGAAGACTTGTGCTCCAGACCCCTCACCAGCTTTGTTGCCCTTCTCTGGACACACTCCAGTGCCTCAATGTCCTTCTTGTAGGGAGGGGCCCAAAACTGAACACAGCATTTGAGGTGCAGCATCACCAGTGCTGAGTACAGGGGAAAGATTGGTTCCCTACTCCTGCTGGCCACACTACTTCGGATGCTAGCCAGGATGCTACTGGCCTTCTTGGCCACCTGGGCACACTGCTGACTCATATTCAGCCCGTTCTTGACCAGCACCACTGGGTAGTAGCGTTGCATGGGGTTGTTGTGACCCAAGTGCAGGACCTGGCACTTAGCGTTGTTGAACCTCATCCAGTTGGCATTGGCCCATCGATCCAGCCTGCCCAGATCCTTCTGTAGGGCCTTTCAGCCCTTGAGTAGATACATTATTTCATATTATATTTAAGGTAGAACAGGCCCGTAAAGAGCTTGAGGTCTGTATCTAGCATTGAGCATGCACAAAATGAGAAATTAATAGGATCTCTTACCAAAAGCAGTTTGAATAGTACTTCCAATAAAATGATTGATTGTGAAAGACACTATAGTAATGTTGATAGGTTTCCATATTTGAAAGGTATCAAGCACATTCTGAGTACTGTTGTTGAGGAAGAAAAGGAAAACATTCTGGTTGTTCAAATAGGTGTGTGTTCATAATGTGATCTAAGCGTGCAGCAGTACGTTGAAATATTTTGCTATTCTGGTTGAAGAATGAAAGGCTTTTCTTGTAAGGCCAAAAGGGGAAAAAGACTTTTATTGTGTAAAAGCAAAATAATTAAAACTGTTGGTTTTGAAATTGTGTTCATGAACATAAATACAATTCAAAATATGAAAAATTGGAAGTATTAATGCTGAATTACTTTTTTAATCATTCTTCATCCAAAGATGATTTTCAGAAAGAGTTTCTGTGAGAATTAAATATGTAAATTTTGACTTCCTTGTACTTTTACGCTCTTTTTATTTTCTGTGCTGTCTTCTAGAATTAGCTCAAATTAATTAGGGTCACATTTGAGGACCCTGTGTGATTGGACCTTTGTAATGAAGGAACTATATATACAATTGATGATATGGGTTTTAAAACCCACGCATCCATACAGTCTGTTATCTTTAGATGTCTGGTAGAGGTTTGCAATCACTTAGTAACTGAAAAGAGCTTAAGTATTTGGGATGAATGAATGTTAGATATTGGCCAGGAACAGGAACTTTACCTGTATGAATACATTGTCCTTGCAAAGTGAGTGTTATCAATGTGAGCTGAGTAATTGCTTCTAACACCCATGGGCCAGAAGCCATGACTGTGTCTTGCCCTGAAGACCTAATGTTCCAAGGTAGGTGAAGCAGAAATATTTCCCACAAGTCAGTATGAAGTATCACAAGAAGTGAGAGAAAGAGCATTGTTGGGGCAGGAGGATAGAGGTATTGGTTGAAAAACTCTGAGAGGAAGGAGGGACGCCATGACACATGAACTCATAGAAACAGGATGATAGAAATTCAAATTAGTTTTCTTACACTTTACATCTGCCCCACTCTTGATAGCTTGTCATGTCACTGAAGTGGACACTGAGAATTCTGCAACTGTTTTTATGTATTATATAGGTTGCACTTCCAGCAGATGAAGACTTCACAGGTCTGAAGCCAAGAACTGGAAAAGCTGCAAAAGTATGTGTTAGATTTAGTTTATTTTTCTTTTTGCTTGTGCTTTAGACAGTAGGTGAGGGTAGAGGGAAAAATTATGTATTTTGTCAGTAAGGCTTGGAAAAGAGCATCTTGAAAAGATGGCACATTGTAAGTAAGATTGGTGTTACTGTATTTTAAATTTGATAAAATGATGTGGTTGAATGGGGTGGGTAGGCTGTTGTGATTTCAATTCTGTTCTGCAACATCAGGCAGTGGCTGCAATTGTACACTGTAGTTTCTCTTCCTATATTAGTGAATTAGAGAAAGTTTAGTCATTGGGGCAAGAGTTTAATTTGATATGACAAGAAGACATAAGCAAAAACCTTAGGTGTGATATTAGATAAAATTATTTAAATACAAGGTCAATGCAAATTACTGGATTAAGATCAGTTAAAGTTACAAATATCTACAGGATTTCATTTCTGCCTGTAATTTGCACACTAGATCAGTCACAAAATTAATTAGATGCAAGTAACTGTGTTAAAAATGTGTAATGTTTTTGCTTTCTTTCTTTTTAGGAATATCCATTTATTCTTGATGCCTTCCAGAGAGAAGCTATTCTTTGTGTCGATAATAACCAGTCTGTGTTAGTGTCGGCTCATACATCAGCTGGTAAAACTGTTTGTGCAGAGTAAGTAATTTTCTGACAGGCTCTATTAAGAGAATGGTGTGGCGTTTGTGGTGTCATTTTGTTGAACCATCAGTAGCTGTTGTGTCTCAGTTTCTTGATACAAAATTTGGACCATCGGTGTTAGAACTAAATTGACTGCTCTGGAATACAAAAATCACTTCTTTCGTCTTGCTTGGTGGGTAGTGAAAGGCTTAATTCGTGTTTAAGATTATCTTTTATTTTTAAACAATCTGGTTTTGTTGAGATGTTATTGTATAGATTGAAAGGAAAGTTTCTTCAATACATATTTATATGAACTTAGAAAAAAACCCCCTTCGTTTTCTAGCCCCTGGCTATAATTAATAAGGAGTTTCTTGTGTGGTTTTGCTTTGTAAGAAGCATGGGTTTGATTTAATTTGCAACTTGGGCAAGAAATGTTTAAAAGGTAGTGTAGGGTTTTTTCAGGGTTTGGTCTGACAGTGGAGTAGCTTTGCTGACCCGAGGTGAGAAGTGAGATGTACATGTAGATATGTTAGACCATGGGTTCAAATAATAATAGTTTGTCATGAGACACTGACAATTAGATTTTTAGATTAAACAGGATGTGCTCTGATGTCCATAAAAACCAGTTAACTCATTGTGAATTGTTTGTCACTCTACAAAGAGGCATACACAGTTGAGTGAAGATTTCATTGAACTTCATAATTTGAAAGATTGCACTGAATTTAATAATGTGAAATGCTTCATATCATTCTGCTGGTGTTCTGAATTGCATATTTTGTCTTATTTTTTTAAGCAGAAGATTAGAGGAAAGCAATATGCTCTGAACAACTGACAATTTTAGTATGTACAATGTTTGAATATAGGTATGCAATTGCCTTGGCTTTGCGGGAGAAACAGCGTGTGATATTTACGAGTCCAATTAAAGCTTTGAGTAATCAGAAGTACCGTGAGATGTATGAAGAATTTCAGGATGTTGGTTTGATGACTGGGGATGTCACTATTAATCCTACAGCTTCTTGTCTGGTAATGACAACCGAGGTGAGATCACTCATTAATTCCTCATCTGTCTGTGTTTTCTTCTACACTTTTTTGACTGAGAAGGTCTGATATTAAAAGATTAAAGTTATCATGATAAGCCCAATTAAGGTGGAAAATGTTACAAAGTTCATTATGCTTCCTTTTAATGTTTTAGCTTTTGCTTACTGAAAAGGTTAGGTAAAATGTCTGTAAGTTCATACTTTTGGATTATCAGTCAGGAACTTTCATTCTCACATGGAGAAAGGCAAGGTTCTAGGGAAACAAAATGGGGAGAGGAAAATCACTGAGTGATAGTTGAGTGTTTCAAACTAGATGCTAGTACTCCAGGAACGTACAGCTTTTCACCTTTGGTAACAAAGTACTGTTGGCACAGTTTTGTCCTATTTCTACTGTAGAAATCTGTCTAGCCATGAGTTAGAATTTTCTTCTTTCTTTACCTTAAAGGAGGAAAGACTCTTACAGAGAAAGCTCTGGTAGGAAAAGATTAGGGTGGAGAGACAGGATGACTTGATTACTGACAAAATATTTCCTCTTAATCACAGAGGTTATCTGTTAGGATGAGGGAAGTAGAAGGCTTGGCAGAAGTACATCTGTAGACCTGTAACAAATATGCTGCCACACAGAGGCTGGGAGAAAACAAATGTTTTTTTCTTTCATGTTTTTTTACTGTGCTTGCAGGGAAGCCAGTTAGTCTTGTATCATTTGTTAGATTGGAATCAACATGGAAAGCATCTCACAGCCAATCTTTAAACGCTTTTACGCTTTGTGCAAAATAAGCTTTCATATTGCCATGTAAAACCATGTGAACCAGAAATTCTGGCAGTTTCTTACTGACATCTCTGTAACATGTGACTGGTGTTATTTCATGTGATGAATTTCCATTTTTTTTTCCTTTTCTAGATTTTGAGAAGTATGCTTTACAGAGGTTCTGAAGTTATGCGAGAAGTCGCATGGGTTATTTTTGATGAAATCCACTATATGAGAGATTCAGGTATCCTATATGTACAATTTTTATTTTCAATAATTTTTTTCCCCAAACCAGATTTTTTTTGTCATTTGAAGAATTCAATTTTTATTCTCTCTCTTAAAGTCAGTTATATTTGTGCCTAAATCATTCAGAATTTGTTATCTACTGAATGTATATGAGATTTATTGTGTGTCGCAGTCTGCATTTTCTTTGCCAAGGCAAAAGCTACTGTGAGGGCATTTAGGTACAGGAGGGTTTTTTTAGTTGCTTTATTTTGTCCTTAAGCATGCTGGTTTTTGGCTTTAGAGCTGAAAAATAGGCTTTCATCACATAAATTTGCCATGTGACTTTTTCATTTTCAGAACGTGGTGTGGTTTGGGAAGAGACAATTATTTTGCTCCCTGACAATGTTCATTATGTGTTCCTTTCTGCAACTATTCCAAATGCCCGTCAGTTTGCTGAATGGATCTGCCACCTTCACAAACAGGTAATGTTTTTGATGTGCTATACCTCCATCCTTGTTGTCTTGTGGCATAATACTGTCTCTTTGGTTGATGAGAACTGAACCTTTGAGCGTCTTGTTACTGCTTATAAGTGATGGAATAGATCACTCCTGCACTTCTCTGGTTGTGCTACTAGCTTTTGCAGCTATACTGGCTGTTGATTCTACATAGCAACATTAAAGCTGTTTCTTTAAAGTTTATTTTCCACTCTTCAATATTTAGACACAAGCTTGACTTCAACAAACATTCTGAATTATGAAACATGGTGAACATACTGTGATTTTTAAAGGGTTGATAGACAAGAGGTTATTTGGAGAATTTGCTTGAAGTGCTCTTGATTTCCATGAGGAAATAACAAGTAAATCATAAATCCATAGGAAATACTATATATGCATGCAAACAAGGTGAGAAAAGAGGAATGTAAGAAATCTGTCCTGTCTTGTTACCATTAGGTTTATTTTATTGTTTTTTTAAGATAGGCTTTTGTGGCAAAGTATATGGGAATTAGAACTGGGGAAGTTAGTATCTACAAGATGTTGGTCCAATTTTAAAAACACCCCCAAGATTGATTCTTACGGTTTTTTGTGATGAAAGCAGTGTGATATAAAAGACTTCTATTTAAGCTTGGCACAAAACCTTGACTTCGTTTTACAGAACACTAGACTGGTTTTTCAAAAGCAGATTTATGTAATATTTAATGTTTTAAAGGAAGTGCTTTGGTGTTTGGTTTTTTTTATAAACAAGCTTTCTCTGTGCATTAAAACCTTAAATGTTTTTGAAAGTCTACTGTGTGCCTTTAAAGTGGTGTAAGAAATACTGCAGGCTTTTTTACAAAATAGAAGTCCACAGTTTTTCCTTTGGTTTAAAAAGGTGTTAGGATTTTGAGTCTTTGTAATAATACAGAAAGAAATATTACCTGTCCTTACTTTTTGTGTTCATGAGAAAGAATTCTTGTAGCCAACTTGGGTTCTTCCAAAGGATTTGTGAACTTTCCTTTTCTTAAGCAACATAATTAGTATAAAATCCATACTCAGGAAAGAAAATTTATTATCTTAGTTTCTGTGAGTCTTACTTTCTGGCTTTTAAGAAAGATGTATTTTCATAGTAATGTGTTGGATTTTCTATCAAGTGTTTTTACCATGCAATTAAATATTTATGTGTATGCTGTTCTTTCTTTATAGCCTTGCCATGTAATTTACACCGACTATCGACCCACTCCACTGCAGCATTATATATTCCCAGCAGGAGGAGATGGACTCCATCTGGTTGTTGATGAAAATGTAAGGAATATTCAGTTTGTTTGAAAGATCTGTTTCCTCGTGTATCAGTCACGAGCTTGATATCCTGCAAAAATTGGAATTGCTATACAAAGGATGTTTGTGTTAATATGAAGTACAAATGGGTAACAGTCATCTCTGATTTCCTGTTAATTTTTTGAATCTTACAGAAGAGGTTGTTTTTATTATCTGATGTCATATAGCCAGCTGAGTAATACTTTGCTGAGATGTCTTTACTGCCCTCATATTTGCCTTCTTTTCTGAAGTGTGTGCTGCTTTTTGTAAATCTGCAAAGTAGCTGATGTTTCTTGTACTGTTTCTCAAAAGAAAAGGTAGTAACATTTAAATTTTACTTCAGTTGAGGGGGCAAAGTATTTTTGTGTCTTTAGGTGATTTTGAAGTAACAGTTGTTTAAAATTCATCATTGGCTTGCATGGCTGTAGCTAGTGCTGTAAAAGTAGCACTGCGCTTGAAACAAGGTCTTCATTGGGTGGTGTAGTTTCATGTAGACCTTCCGAAAAGTTAGTTTTGGTATTGTGTCATTGAGCAAGTCCAGCATGGTTGATGATGTGGTGGGTAGAACAATAAGCAATAACTTCAGAGACACCAATGTAATTCTGAGCTGTGCCACTGACCTAGTAAACTCACTTGCTAGCTTTTGCATTGTTTTTGTCTTTCTGCCTGAAAATACGGGATAATGTTACTGGCTATGCAAAGCACTATTTTTAAGTGGGCTATGTAAGAAATAATTGCTTACAGAGGTTGTGTTTTACATTTAGGGAGATTTCAGAGAAGATAATTTCAATACAGCAATGCAGGTACTTAGAGATGCAGGAGACTTAGCAAAAGGGGACCAGAAGGGCAGGAAAGGAGGAACAAAAGGTGAGTTTGAATCCTATTCTGTAATACAATAAAGTTGTATGCAAGTTGTGCTTGTGTCTCAATTATTCCGTAAGATTCTTTTTTGCTAAAATTACATTTAAATTAATGTAATCTCTCTGCAGGTCCTTCAAATGTTTTTAAGATTGTGAAGATGATCATGGAAAGGAATTTCCAACCTGTGATTATTTTCAGCTTCAGTAAGAAAGACTGTGAAGCCTATGCACTTCAGATGACAAAGTTAGATTTCAATACAGGTACAGATAAATAAAATACAGTTTTATTCACCGTTGTAGTTTGATGTGAAATGTTACTGTAATTGGGTAGTTCTATTTCTTTTGGGACTTTTTGTGTAAAAACGAATGATAAATACGTATTGCTTTTTCATTTACTATGCCGGTATATCAGGGTATTTTTGGTAGGAAACTGTTGGTGTACAAAGAGTACTTAGTCATCACAATGTTGAATTAATCCTCTATTTTAAACTTCATTTCTTTCTCCAAAATCCTCTTCACTGTAGTAGTAGCACAAGAGTTACTAGGACATTCTGTCTGTAATGGGAGAAGAGTGATCATAACAAATGTATTTCCCAAAATTTTCATGTTTTGTCTATTAGAGAAATGAGTATTCTCTCAAAGTCAAAACAACTGTATAACAAACCACTAGCCTCTTCTTTCTCAATATACAATCCACATTTCTTTCCTTCCTCCCCCTTCTCCTTAAAGAAAAACCCAAAAGGTAAACAAAGAAGATTTTTTCGTTTTGGATTGAGACCAAGAGCAGAAAATAAGTTTTAAGGTCATTGCTCTTCGGAAATGTTAAGAGTTGTAACAAAAATAAGGAATTTCGTGTTTGTGAACTTGCTGCAATCTTTGCACGTTCTGGTTCAGTGTTGCAAAATAATGCAACCATCTCTGTCAGAAAATGTAAAGATAGGCCAAAGTGCAGAGATGCATTTTTATAATTTTTCTTCAGTCACACCAATATATATTATTGATATTTGTAGTACTTAAGTAGAAAGGGGTTTGACAGGGAAGAGGAAGAGCCTCTATATCCATGCAGGCAGGGACTAGTAGGTAGAAGAGAAACAGGGAGGTTTATGAAATAGACAGAAAGTACATAAAACTGAGAAATCCCAAGCTTGGAAATAGCTGAAGTTTGGATTATTCTGCCAGGTTTGTTCTGTTTTCTTTTTTCCTGAGCATCTACTTCTGGTTACAGTTTGGCTCCTTCAGGCTCACATTTAAGTCTTGGATCATCTGACCGATGTGGGTGGTTTTGTGTAGACTTAACAGTCTTCCGTGATATTTTTATTGTAAACTGTTGTAAATATTGGTGTGGTAGCTCTTTATTTACATATGTTATTAGCCTTCTAGATTTTGTAGTAACTTAAAAATTGCCTTCTTAGATGAAGAAAAAAAGATGGTTGAAGAAGTGTTCAATAATGCAATTGATTGTCTGTCAGATGAAGACAAAAAGCTTCCTCAGGTGAGTGGAGATTGAATAGGGTAGCGACTGCTCTCCTGTTCCCTGAAACTTTTGAGGCTGTGGGTCTTTTGTAGTGGGTACAGAAATCATAAACTGGGTATTCTTACTCATCTTCCTGGGTTTTAATATCTCTTGCATTGCTCCTTGACATTGTGAAATAGGACTCGGTGATTAGGATTCTTTCCAGTTGTGATTCCAGTAAATGACATATGCCAAAATGAACCATGGAGTTCCTGCCCTGTGTTTTCTTTTTTTCTAGTTATGTTTTTAAGTAAACTTCAGGGCCTATAAAGAGATACATCTGGCTTAAAACAGTCTGGAAATAGTTCCATTGAGAGTGCAGTATGCACTTTATCAGTTACTGACTTCTGAGCCTTTCAAAAAGTTGAATTGATGCATCTGCATTCTAATTTACTGTATAATGACTAAGCATAATGACTATCTTTACAGTGGAAAGATACAAGCTTCTAAATGGACAGAATATGACAGCATTCAGTACTTCTGTAACAAATACTAAAACCGTAATTTCTTTCCACCCCTCTCTTTATTTATTTGTGTCCATAATTTCTTAATATAGTGATCTTTATTGTCAGCATGGCAATTTCTCCTTGAAAAAAAGAGCCATTTAATTTTTGGCCATGCCTGCTTGCTTCAGATTCCATATACCTGTATTGTTTGTGAACTTGAGAAAAATGGAAATGGGAATCCAATATGTAAGATGTTATGTGCTGGTTTTTTGGTAAGCTTATAACAGTGGCATTATATACAAATAATCTAGTTTGGTCTCTGTGGACAATGGTATCTCGAAAGTGTGTTCTCAGAATTACGTTTGGGGTGGTAACCAAATGTTAACAGGTTGTTAATGAGGATCTTAAATTTCAAAGAAAAAACCAGACAAAGCTACGTTTATGTACATCTTTGTTTGAAGTACAATATTTTTAGAATTTAAGACATTAATTCTGTCATATACAGCCTGGATTTCCTTGTATGGCTCTCATAGGTGCTGACTTCACCGTTTTGCAGCACATACCAACACGTGAAATCACTGCAACTAAAATGTAAACAAAATATTTCATGCATACCAGGATCGCTATTTTCAGAAACGAGTTTAAATGAGGCAATTTTTTTTTTTATAGAAGCAAATTTAACTGCTAACTGCATGTGTAAATTAGGGCATAGCTTCGTAGTAGGCCCAACCCAGTTTAAGACTAGTCTACTGAAAATATTGGCCTCTGGCTTTACCCTTCATATCATTCCTAGTTCTAACTGGAAAATAATATTGAAGGGGTATTTATTGTATTTAAAATCAGGAAATAGTGAATTACATGAACACTAAGGGCAGTGTTGAGATTTCCCATACAGGTTTTATTTTTTAGTAACAAGTATTAATATTTGTTTACTGGTATTTATATGTTGTTTCCCAGGTTGAGCACGTACTTCCTCTTCTGAAGCGAGGAATTGGTATCCATCATGGCGGTCTGCTTCCTATCTTAAAAGAAACCATAGAAATTCTTTTCTCTGAGGGCCTAATAAAGGTATATATTTCATGTCCCTATTTAGGTTTCTCTCTGTTGTGAATACACAGTCAGTAATCCTGAAAAACCGAGAAGTATGTCTTAGCTCAGGATGTATGCTAGTATTGTAGTGGAGACCTGCTCCTTGACTGAAAAAGGTGAAAGACTCATTGCACATGCCAGACTGAAAAATGCTTTTGGTTTTGAATGTGATTCTTTGCAGGAAGCATAAGGCTTAGTACTTACCAAAACATTTTTTTAACATTGTGTGGACCAGTAAGTAGGCAATTTTAAATAGAGCTACACACTATGAAGAGGAAGGCTCCATTCTGTGGTTCTACATAGTGGGTTCTACAAAGGCACAGTGGACCTCTGGAAGCCTGTAGCTGTTCCAGTAGCACAGGTTAATTGGTGTAATTGGCTGCAGCTCCTTCCCCTGAGAAATGCAAATATTTGCATAAATGCCTCCATCTTTATCAGAAAAAATAATTCCTTAAGCTGTTGGAGTTTTTTTCTCTCTATAAGGAAAAGTTTGTAGTCTTTAATACTTTGCCTTAGATGTGTTATGTTAGCGCACAATTACAGCTCTAGTTTTAAGTGTTCCAGATTTTATTCTAAAGTATTTAAACTTAAAATGTCTATGTTTTAACATTTTCTTCAACTGTTTTATGGTACATATTGCTCCTATAAATGACTGTAGACATCTACCAAGTTGTTTGTTCGTTGTCCTAAGGGACATACATTCAGAAAAAACTTAACCTTAGATGAAAGTTCTGAGGGTTTTTTGGGTAGCTAACCGCTATTTTCTTCTTCCAAACTTTGAATGTGGAAGTTCACTGTTATTTTTCATTAATATAATTTGCAACCCCTTGTGTTTCGTTTTGGAGTCTTTCACATGGTCCCATCTAACTACTTTTCATGTTTTCTCAGGGGAAGTAAGCCAAGGGAAGAATGTTTTTGGTCCAGTTTTTAAATATTGAATGTACCTATGTTCTATGTTCACTATACATAAGTAGTAAAATCAGGAGAGGTTTTGTGTAGCAATCTCTGACTATTTGCCCATTTGCTTAAGAGCCTTTGTTTTTGCTTGCTTAACTTTAGTCTGTTTATTTAGGCCTTATTTGCAACAGAGACTTTCGCTATGGGAATTAATATGCCAGCCAGGACTGTGCTATTTACGAGTGCCAGCAAATTTGATGGAAAAGATTTCAGATGGGTAAGTGAAAAACAGGTTCTGTAGGATAACTGGATTGTGTTGTTTAAACCTCATTAAGATTAAATTTACTCTTGACATATCCACTTCAGAGTAGTAGAAAATACTTTTCCTTTCAAAAAACTTTCTTTTTTCACTAGTCCATTTGTAGTTAGTGTACAAATTCGTGAAGACAAGATTCCTCAGATTATGCATGAGAGTATTTTTTTAATAGATAGAGCAAAAGGGCATCAAACACAGGTTAGTGGTGGACATTGGATTAGACTAAGATTTCTGCACAATTTGTGCAAAACTGTGAGACTCAAGTATTTTCTTCTGTGTCAGAGGAATGTGGAGCATAAGTGGGCTCAGTATCATACCATAAGAATCACTAGGTTTTGACAGACCCAAGAAAAAAGATCATTTACCTCAGGTGAGTATTGATGGTTCTGTTACAGAGGAGTATTTTCAGTAGCCCACAGAAAGACAGAAGTGTGCGGAGAGAGAGACAGGTTCTTAAACAGCTGGAAAACAAGTAATTTAAATTTTGTAGATATTAAAACCAGATGTGATTCATCTGTAGATAATAAGGCTGTTCAAGTCATTACAGAAAACCTTATAAATAAGTGTCATGGTTCATCTTTCAGAGATAGGAAAATTGTGGTAAACAGGACAAGTGACTTGACATGTGCGTTATGAAGTGAACATCTCTTCAGTCTTAGTTTGGGCTGTTCAGTTTCACGATTCATTCAGTCTGATTGGATGTACTTAAGACATATGTGAGAATTGGCTACCTTTAAGGTATCAGATATGTGGAACTCCTGCTTTTAAAATTATTTAGCACAGTTTCCTTAAGTAGTTTTTGAGATCTGACTTAAACTGAAAGTCAGGAAGTTGTTGGGAATGCAAGTTCCACGGATGACAAAAAATCCCTCTTTCACAACCTATTGAGATATAGGGAACTATAGTTATAGCTGTCTCTTGTCCATGTCCCAGTTCTTTATAACCTCTTCAATTTCACCATTAGTAGGCATAGAAATACTGCTCTTGCTAGGTATCAGTATTTTAGTGTTACATTTGAATCATTTGAATAAAATGATACGTTGTTCGAAGAGGGTGAAGGTGCATTATCAATATGTTGAAGGTGTGTTATATTTTAATAATCTCCATCATGCCCAGCAACTTTCCATCACATAATACATTACTGAAATGGTTTTTTGTGCTTATTAATATGATGCACCATGTTGTGGAAATCACTGTAGTTATGGGACCATTAGTTAACTTATGCTGCTGACATACATTATTCATAATCATGGATTTATATTTTAGTAGCTTAATGATCAATTATGAGTAATGAATTTAATCTGTGAAAAATTCATGTCAGATAACTTTGCTCATTTTTATACATCATGGTCATTTACTGTGTAATTGTAAATAGCACTTTATATGTTCTTGCCTTTTTTCTAATATTCGTTATTTTTTTTTCCTTTTTCTCATTTTATCCTAGATATCCTCAGGTGAATACATTCAAATGTCAGGTCGTGCAGGACGCCGAGGTATGGATGACAGAGGAATAGTAATTCTTATGGTGGATGAAAAAATGAGTCCAACAATTGGCAAGCAGCTTTTGAAGGTATGAGAGAAGTTAACTTTTTTTTTTTAATCCTCCCAATGAGGTTATTCTCATCTGAATAGCATAATGTATAAAATTACACGGCTAGAACAAAAAGTATGTAGATTATGCACGTAGGAGATGACACTCCTAAAAGGAGTATGGGCTTTCACTGAATTATTGTTAAAGCAGGAGTTTCTATTGTGAAATAGAAAGCTAGTATCGTCGTCTGTATGAAAGGGTTCTCAGGCAGGAGAGAGATACCCTGTTTTCTAGTGATATAACTACTACTGCAGTATTCTGTTCATTTCTTACTGACCACAGTCAATTCAAGGATGTTGCTGAACAGGAAAAGGTTTGCTGAGCTTTCACAAGAATTATTAAAGGCTAGGTTCTGTGGTGAAATGAAACTTTGTTAATGGACTTTTCAGTGTAATGGACAAACTGGACAAAGTCATGCGAAAAATGAGGTACCTATGATAAAGAAGAAGAGTGAGATGGCTGTCAGTGAGCTAAAATTAACTATGGAGAAATTGATAGTACTTGTAGGAAACTTTGAGGTTTGGAAATCAAAAGGTGGAAAAAACCACTCTTGTGGTTGAGATGGGCATTAGATTGTAGGGCTTCCCCAAAGTGTAATGGAAGTTATTCCATAATACCGTCTTGCTTTATAATTTGAGTATGAAACTTTGCACTCATTACACTTGTATTTAAATTCTATGGCAAAAATCACCATAATGAAGCATAGTATTCTGTTGTGTATGTTGCCTATCTTAGGCTCCTTACGTTAATCGTGCACACATGTTAAAACTGAAAACTTGGGGTGTTACTCTGCATGCTATTCAGGAGCTTGTACCCTTGGTACAAATAGCATGTCATTTGTGTTAAAACGGCAATTCCAGTATTGTTGGAGTTTGTATAAATTCTGGGAATCATCTTAAGTCAGCATCAGGGTATGTTAATAAAAAGCACGTATTTGTTGCCAAAAAAATCAGATGCCAATGTCTTTTTTTGTTCAGACAAATGAAAAACAAGGGAGAAAATATGTACATGGCTGCTGTTAGTTATGCAGATGTGGATTCTTTTTTGTGTATCTTGTTCTGTCAGTGCAACGTGTTAATTCATAATAAATGTGTACATTAGATCACTGTTACACACAGGTAGCGTTTACCTTCTTAAAGTCAGAGTTTGCACAAATGCTACATTATTGATAACTAACCTGCAGTTAGTAAAATAAGTTTCAAAAATACTGGAACTAATTAAAGTATGGTAGCATTAGGTTTTGAATTTATTTCTTAGCCTTGATACAATTTGTGTTTTCTCATTTCTTCAATATTCACATTCTGTATTCGTCATTAAGTGTGTCTGAATTAGGTTTCACTTACTGACTGACAGTAGTACTTACCAACTGTAGTAAGATTGCGATCATGTCTTGCACTGGTTTTTTGCTGCTACATTGAGGATGGTGGCTTTGCTCCAGGGTAAGCTAAAGATTTATAGGGAAAACTTCCCAAGAAATAAATTGGCCACATTGAGAATTATAGGACATTCACATAAGACATTTTTAATCGCAGCTCTTCAACCCTAATGTATGTCTGATCCAAACCATTTCCTGAAAACTAGAGCAAAATGTCTAGGAATAATATTATCAGCTGCCTAACACTGCCATCAGTGAAGTGAGAGCTTGGAGTATATTTCTGTGCCAGTAGTATTGCTGCAGCTGTGCTGTTTGGCTGTGGCACTGCTCATTGCGACATTCTGTACAGTACTTCAAACTTAAATTCAAAGTTCAAATCTTAGACAGAGTTCTTAAGAGGGATATTTGTAAATACATCTTAAATTCAGTAACGTACATTTGTCTTTTGCAGTGTAACTAGGTTTTTTTGTTTATCCTTAGCATTTATGTGACCACTGAATATTTAGTAAACTGGTGACTTGCGCAAATCTACAAAACTAAATGCCTGCAATACTGTTGGATAGCTTTCTGAAGACAGTAAATTGTAGTTTTACATTTGCATAATACTAAGAAATACTTCATGGTATTTTTCTTTTTTGTTTCCGTAATTAAAATCTTTAGCTACATTTTGGTTTAGGTAGGAAGTGAAAAGCTGCTCCTTGACACTAGATGGCCTTTGAAACCAGAGCAGCATCTCTCTAGTTGGGATTTGGCCATGTCACAAGCATGTATTCCTACAGAGACAGCTGAGTTACTGAGTGGTGGTAATCTGTTAAGTCTCTAAAAGCCAAAATCTTCCATTGATTATGGAAATGAGTGATTGTATAATGAAAGAAAGCATGTTAACGTAAGTAGGTTTTTGAGCATTGAATTTGAGTGTCTCAGTTCTTTGTGTCTACTTATTCCTTCAGAGGAGGTGGACTGAAAAATCGCCAGAAAACATTAATCTAGCCAGATAAAATACACAGTATTATGCTTTCCTTGTCATTTGTGTATGGAACATAAAGTGCCCCAATGCCAAGCTGTAGGAGATATTCCACTAGCTACATCTGGCTCCTTGGCAGGGCCTTCATTTACAGAGTTGGCAGTACTGTGCTTATTTGGCCTGTATGCTGCTATTAGAAATCCATCTGGTCTTTTTGTATTTTATTTTGACTCTTAGGTAGTTTTATTGTACTAGGCAAATGAACAGGATAGCAATTCAGACAGTTTAATACTCTTCAACTTCCTGCATGTTTGCACAGCTCTTTCATGTGACCACTGTGCAGTTATTGGAAAGTTTCTTAATTTTGAAAGGGTAAATCATTGTTCCCTCATAATTGAAGTAGCATCATTAGATATTTTGTGTTTTAATCACCTGCCGTGTGTCACATACGGCTGTTCCTTTCAGACTCCCAAGTACAAAGAAAATACTTTTTAGTGTCAAAAGCAGTATTTACATAAAAATAAATAAATTTATGCTGATTGGGGATAAATGTAAGATTGGAAATGGTGAGAAGGTGATGAGAAGCTTCAATTGCTATAAGATGAAGTTTCCGGAACAAGAGCTGGAAGTTAACACTTTTGCATAAGCATAGCTACCTGTCTGCAGAAGGAATTAATAATAAGCCTTGGGCACCAGTGTAATTTTGTGTGGATTCTAATGCAGAAGGTGTGTAACAAGCAAATAAAACTCTTGCCTGAGTCGTGAGAAACGCCATGGTTATGTAATACTGTAAAGAACTGTGATAAATGAGAATTCAGGAAAAGCAACAGTTAATGTGTAGGAAAGAAATACTGTTTTATGCAGAAGTAGTTAGCTTAATTTTTGTCTGTGAAGTTGTTTGTTCCTTCTTTTGGCTTGTCTGGTATGACTGATAGGCCATGGGTCTGCTCCTGTATTGGTCTTTCTGCAATTTAAAATCAATGCGGGTGTGTATGCTCTTGAGTTGGGTTGAAAAATAGTAAAACTTAAAAAATTACCCAATGTAAAAGTATAGATTCTGTTGTTTGAGCGGCTGGGGTTTTGGGTGCTTTGTTGTTTTTTTACTGTTAGGTAAATTTAGGACAGTCCAAAACTATTGTTAATCTTTGTTAATCTTTAAAATACCCACATATATTAACGTCGTACTCTTGAAATTATTACTGTGGCTTTGTTCAAATTGCCTCCTTTGACTAATATATAGAAAACCCTTCCAGTGAATGGGAATTTTTTTCAGGTGGTAATATTTATTCTGTTACATTGAGTTCTCATTTTGCTTTTACAAACTACTGAATTTTTGCTGTATGATCAGGCAGGAAGCACAGGATTAGCATCAACAGAGGTTTTTTTTGCAAACGAAATGCTTAGCACTGTCTGAAGTAAAGAAGCGGAGTTGTTAGCTGTGCATGGCTGCCACAGAAGGCAAGAACAGGGAGTTGCTGACAATTATCAGGAAGCTCAAGGCACAATCAGATGCAGGCTAGAGCATAGCAGTTGTTTAGCACAGTGTTTGGCAAAACTGCAGCATGAGCTTCTTTGGCAAGAGGATATCCTGATACAATGTCTGTGAATAATGGTTTCTTGTGCTAAATGTGGTGGTATTGAAATTCACTTTTACGCTAAAGACTCCGCAGAATCTTTAGTATTGCTGGTTGTCCACCCCTGTTAAAACTGAATCGTGTGCAGATTTTCCAACCACTTTTTCCAAAATACTTTAAAAATATTTCTAGAGAAGCAAACTGGTATTTCAGTTAATTTCCCACAATTTGCAAGTGAGTAGTAGCAGCTTTCCATTTAATCTTGTTGTTTGGGACTATGCATAAGACAGCAGGTGAAGCCTTCTAGTGGGATTCTCTTCCATCAGCATTCATCCCCTCTGCAAATATGAGCTTAACATGCCAGCTTAATTATACTATTGTACTTTGGTTTGACTTAAAGCTAACTCATATGGAAAAAAAAATAAATGCCTCAGGATCTGAAAAATTTACCAAAGGCCAGTCTGAGAGAGAAACAGACCTCAGCTGGAGGTTGGCACTAACGCTTGTTGGAAAAGCCATTGCAAAATCTGAAGAAATACATTGTCACTAGTGTTTTGAGGGCAGTATAATGTTCTTTCTAATCTAAAGTTGCGACGTAGGTGAGAATCTTGATGAAACAAACACTTGGATACTTTATCAAAATTTAGATGAAAATTTTTATGTGACATTTTTATTTTTATTGTAAACTGCCAAACTTTTCTTGTTCTTATGAAGCTTGCACTGGAGAAATTTTCCAGGCTTCAATTTGGGAAGGTACTTAGCTTCTAACCTTAATTTAAAATATGCTTAAAGTCAACAAGATTTTAGTGTGAAATCGTGGAGAGAATTAAGCTGTTTTAAGGGTAACAGATATTCAAATACCATCATGAACAGGGTTACAGTTTTGTAGATAATCATGCAAGCCAGCGGATACAAGAGAACAGCGAATAGTTCTTCCTGATGTTTGTGACCAAAATGTGGGAAGGGGGGGTGCATCAGAGGGTGTGTAAAATGATTAGTCACTCTTGAACTTCACCTCAGGCTTTTACAGAGCCAGTAGGACTAAGCTGACTGATATTATGTATTAACTGTGGTTGCTGCTTGTTAATACCACAAGTTATTTGAAGTTCTATTAGGTCAGTCTGTGGAAAGCAGTTTAACCCCAGCTGACAGATTTTGGGACATTTTATTCTACTTTGCTGAACTCATCACTACAAATGTAAATGCATTTTGACTGATTAAGTGAGGCTTTTTTCTCTGCCTTCTTACTCTTAAAACAAAAACAGTGTGAGGTGAACAGAAGTAGTTCCTTTTTAAAATCAATTTTTCTGTTAACTCTTTGCAGAAGTATATAGTCTTTGCTAGGGCACACATTTCATTTAAGTTAAAACATACTGCATATTTACTGAAATTGTAAATTGTCACATCACTGACCCAATACCTGTAGTAGCAAGTCTGAAACCCATGAGCGTTCAGGATCTCAGCTAGCTTCTGTGTGCAGGTACAGGTACCATTTGGGTTTTTCCATTTCAGCTTTCTTTGAGTTCATCCAACTTATAAGGAGCAAAATTATTCTCTCAAATGTATTACAAAAATGCAGTTGTAGTGTTAGCAGGCCAGTTCAGGTCCAAAAGAATCATTGCACAGTATGGTGCTGTTGAACACATGTTAAATTACCTTTCCTTCCACCATCCATTTTTGTTCCACGCAGAACAATTCATGTAGCAATGCTATGATCCTGGTTTAGGGAGGGCAAATTTTTTAATTTTCAAGTTAATTTAAAGTATGATATTTGTGTTGTATAAAATATTTGTAGTTTTAAATACTTGCTCAAGAGTTTAAATGTTGCTTCGTTAAATTGGGATGCCTCAGTACAAGCGTGTAGGGGTTTTTGTATATTTTCTGTGTTTAGTTCAGAAAGAAGACAAAAGACTTAGGGGAAGAACAAAACTTGGAGTTCCCAGCCTGAAGTAAAACTAAAAAGGATAGTTATGATGGTAGGAGCTGCTGCATTAGAGAGGGTAAGTGACTGAAAAGTCCAGTTATGCAGAACTACAGAGGGTGGTAGTTGCATGCGAGGGAAATCGAGATACATTTTTTGCCTTTTAAGTCTCTTATTATGACCAGAACATTTGTTGAACCCAAGCCTGAGGTACTTTCATCAGCAAAGCCCGCTAAAGCGGTCTTTTGCCACCCACAGTGGCTTCTGTTTGTGTTGGTGCAACTGTTTTTGGGGCAAAGCAGTGAGCCAGATTGGTAATAAATTCGTGCTTAAAATAGCTGCTTACCATTGTCTGTTAAAAATAACGCTGCAGAAGGGATTTTTATGAGTTTTGCAGTCATGCCAATGTAGCTCAGGATAATCCTGTTTTCGGTATAACTACACAGTCTTTTTGGATGTTTCGGAGAAAGATCTGATTATTCATGTGGTGACTATATCACTGATGTGTGGAAAAATGTGTGCTGTTAATTAATATTTCACTAAAGGTATTTCTGTGTCTTACAGATGTATTGAGCAGTCACTTGAATTTTTATTTAATGAGTTTTTTCATAGAAGTTTTTAATGGTGACTGTCACAGACAGCTAAGGGTTCTTATTTCCCCCTTATGAAGAGAAAAGTGACAGACCTTTTAAATATCAATAATATTTCCTGTTCTTTGCTCTTTTTGTAAAGCGGTTCTTTGTTTCCGTTTTGAAAACTCATTCATTCAGCTTATTTCTGGAAACACTGATAAGCAAATGAAACTGTCAGTGGACCAAATGGCATAAAATATGTCCTGTAGTGTATCTGATTTGTGTCATGATGAAAGATACTTTATTGTTGCTTTGCAAGTTGCCTCTTTCATCTTTGTTAGCTTGTAATGTGCCTGTGAGTTAGTTTCAGACAGGCTTTGCCATCTTTATGTTCCCTGTGAAAGCTTTGTACATGTTTTTCATGAGAGGCTGGAGAACAAGAAAGTTATGTGCAAAATTTGTTCCTTTCCCTGCATGGGAATGGTTTTGAAAATGTAAATATTTTTCTCCCACTATTAAGAGAGAACAGAAAAAGTAACCCTTACCAAATGTATGTCTTGCTCAACGCTACGTGCCATAATGCAGGAATGACAGCTCTCACACATCTCTGGTTAGACAAAGCTTCCAAGTCTTAAGAGTAATAAAAAAAAATGTGGAAAAAACCCTGTGAATATCAATTCCAGACATTAATCTTCCTCCTCCCCTTTAGTCTTTATATCTTTCTAGTTTATGTGGGCAAGAAATGGTAGGACAAGTAAATGCTGAATGCCCTGTTGGATGATTTGATTCTCTTAAGAGACTCTGTTCTGAAATTGGTGGCAGTTAAACAGGGCACAGTATATAGCGACTATAATTCTCAGGAAGTTCTTGACTAAATTATTTCTGCGGTGAATTGTTCATGGTCCTGTTTGTGATTTTTAACATTATCAGCTTAAACCAATCATTCTTTTGCAACCCAAATGTTGGAAAGCTTGAAAGGGCACTACTGGTAATTCGGCTTAAAATTTCTCAAGAAGTGAAGTGGTTGCAAGTACACAAAGTAGGTCATTAATTTCCGAGAACTTAAGTTGATATATCCAGGCTGTTCTCATGTCTCCAGGCGGTTCTCATACAGAGGGATAAAAAAGCTTGCAAAATAATTCTGGTTTGGTTGTTTTTTTTTTTAAATACTCAGAAATAAATCTATTGCTACTTCTGTTGAAGTTTTGGGGTGGGGGCACTGCCATCTTTGAAGGGGTTAGGATGAGGATTACTTGCAGGAAGGAGGCCAGAGAACTGGGATGGTAGTTCTCCAAAAGCAATAAAGTCATGGGCATAGTGTGTGTTTGAAAGTGACTTCTTGATGCCGGCTCAAGGCAGTCTTTCTCATCAACTTCTGTTGCAGCTCTGATCAGTTAGGCTTTTGCCTGATCTTCTGCATGAGTTGTTGGTGGTTCTTCCTTTCTCTAATATGGAGCTTTTTCTCTGGAGACAAGGGAGAGGCTTCCTCAGAGACTGGGAGAATTTGGGGCAGCTGATTGCGTACCCTAGCTTGTCAAAGAGAAGGTTGATGAATTGTGATAAGAGGATCTATGGTAGAGGCTGAGCTAAACGTCATGCACATAATTCACCATATTTTTAAGAAAGTAAGAAAGAAAAGTAACTGGTCTGGGAGCTGGTGGCACAGGGCTTGAACAGAGAAAGGGATTGCAAGAGGAGCAAACCATCATGGAGAAAATGTAAGTTAAACTGATTTTTCTCATAATTTCTTAGCAGCAAGCAAAACCCAGGGCAGTTGGATACATTATACTGTGTAGGCTCTTTGAGAGCAAGGCAGGAAAGGACCCTTTTTGTTTTCCTGTCAGTAACATATCCCATCTTCCTTCCCTTCCTGTTCTTCCCTTCCCCCCCACCGTATGTGTCTGACAGGTGTCTTTACATAACCACTAATTGCCTCTTCAATAATCATGCCAATCTTGATAATTTGCCAGAAAAGGCCAATTGTCTACTTATGGTTTGTGTGTACTTAGCATAGAAGAACGACTGTATTTTGCTATAATGTTTCCTAACACGGCTGCAAAATCCGTATGTTGCTAGTAGGTAAATGAAGCAAGAGCATCCGGGTAATTGCTGCCTGTTAGGTGCAAGTCTCTTCGTAGCCTGGGGTAGTCAGTAGAGACTGATGCGTGCTGCAGAATTCACTGGCTATGCTGAAGGTGTAATACAGTAAAGCTACTGTAGTTATATTTAATTTGGAGAAGTAACAGTTCCAGTTTTCAGAAAAAACAAGCTGCTCAGAACTTCTGATTTTGAATGCCTAGAGAACAACACTGAGAAAATGGGAATTTCTGAAACTTGGAGAGAAGTGTATTTAGGAGATGAAGGAATAGGAACAATTCACAACTTTTGCCAAAGCAGGATTTGTATTTTAACTGCTTTGTCTTAATAGAATTACAATTTTCAAATTGTAAAATGCTGATCATGTGTTTAAAATAAAAATTGCCACATCAGCAACTGGTTCAAATGCTGCCTTTCAAATAACGCTGCTTTACATAATCTTTGAAATTTCTGGGGGTTTTAGTCTGTTTTTAAATCACTCCTTCACAGTTGAACTGTGCTGATTTTGAAAAAGCCTTTAAAGTGAATCTGCAGGAATTGTTTGGTCTTTGCTGGCATGTTCTGTGGGTATATTCTAGTTGTATAAAGTTCATTGTTTTCTCACCTTATGGTAGCATTTAAGTGAGAGTGTGACACGATTTTATTCTTTCAAATAGTTGATAATCTTGCAAGCACACAGCTAAGTTATGCCTTAAAGCTATATAACATTGCCAGGAATGGAAAGAGGGGTTCATGGTATGATTGGAGCGGTCACAGCAGCATTTTGCCAGATCTCCGCTGGTCTGCAGAGATGCCAGTGGCTGTAGCCAGCTGGTGGGTGTATTCCAGCTGCTTTAGTTGGTGCCTGGCTGTAGCAGTGGACGTTGCTGTAGGAAAGAATCTGACCCACCGTTATCTGACACTGGCATAATTGCTGTGCCGTTCTTTAGTAAATGCCATTCTTTAAATGGCATTCTCTGTTGCAGAGAAGCGAGATTTTTAGGGAATGGTAGTTTTTCTTTCCTAGAATAACTGATATATTTAGAAAAATAGACAGGAGCTTTTACCCTTTTATGAAGTCGAAGGAAAAAGCTGTGTTAAACGTTGGCTAGCATCAGCAACGGAAGTTCTCTCATCTTTGGTGTATCAGGTCGGAGACATCTGTAGAAACTTGAGCTTTCCTCTGCACACTGTAGCTCAGCTGTTGATGTACTTATTGACACATTTCTGTTAGTAGAAACCCATTTGCGGTAGTTTCAGAACTGGTGGTGTTATTTTAAATGCACGTTTCATGATCTATTTTAAGAGGTATTTCTGTTCCATGGTGCATCACTTGAGGTGAAAACCTATGTGTGTATTTATGATCTATTCACAGATGTAAGGTAGAATGACTGAGCGAGTCTCTAGCCATGGAAAGCAAAACATTAGGCTATATGATTTATCTTAATCTTGTTTTACATGTATTCATGTTGGTACTTTCTGAGTATAAACATATGCTGAAGGCTTCTCTGTAACAGCTGGGCTTTTCTGTGAGATGAAATAGTCATACAGTGAGTAGGATTCTGGTGTTTGTTAGGTAATCTCATACGACTTTATATCTCCCATAAAGCAAATGGGATTACAATATTCTTAAATCTCCTACATGTGAAGGAGTCTTAGATTCAAGCTGTCTCTTATTAAATCTGACATAGGTGCATCAATGGATGTAGTAGCAGAATTCCTGGCTGTACATCTAAAATGGAAAGAAAAATGTGTCTATTGTGGTAATGTCGTTTAAAATCCATTAGACTTAGCTTGATCTAGGAGAGCGCTTGATCTGAATTTCAGCATTTGCATATACAAGTTAATCATCAGGATTTTTTTTTTAATAGCCTATGCTTTTTTATTATGTATGATGAAGGAATATCACTGCTAGATGCCTTACTGTGTAGCAAAAAGCAAAGAAATGAGTTGCAAGAAGGTACAGTATAATTGGGTTTAGGTAAAGCAAATCTTGTGTTTTAAAGAAAGTGCAGAGGAGTGTGTTTCGCAGTGTCAGCCCACTCTGAGCTTCTAAAATGTCTCATAGAATATGTTGAACTTTCAGCAATCATACAATTGTATGAAAAATATGTCTTGAAACATCCTAATTTTCTTGTTGTTTTAGCTGTTACTAATTTAATTAAAATGTTTAATCATAACTGAATTAACAAGTGTCATTTCAACAAGGCCTATGAATTAAGTATATCTTTTATCTCATGTATAGGTCACTCTTTAATGAGCAGTAAATACTAAACCACTAAAAACTGTTGCACTTCATCTTCTTACACTTTCAGATTAAATTTCACTTGCCATTTTATTCCTCGTCATGCAACTCTGTGGATTGCTGGTGTCGTCAGTGATCTAGTAGTATTTTTAGCAGACCCGGCTATTTTTCTCTCTGTGCCTTTTCTAGATTTCTTATAAGTCCAGACCTCTTTGAGTCTCCGATGGTAATTTTTGTTTTGAAAAAATACCAAATTACACTGTTTTTCTGTTTAGTAATTCTCAAGAGTTTGGTTTTTTTAAAATCCCTTGAAGACTTCATTACGTTAGTTTGTGGAGGTAGAGAGTGTGTTGTTGTAAGCTTTTCAGGAATCAAGGAGGTATGATAATCCGTGTACTTGTTAACACCTTCAAAGAGCTCTGAAGGATTTGTGAGATCTAACTTGGTTTTATAAAAGGTCTATTTATGCTGCTGTTCTGCTCTATTGTATCCAGCTATATGTTTCCTTTGATTTCCACTCCTTTTGTTGCAGAGAAATTGTAATTTTCTGCTTCATAACTCCCAGATTTCCCTTGGATCCTTTCTGAAGAACTGTCAGGCACCTGTTCCTTTGATACCACTACTACTTTAGATGAAAGGTTATCCACTGCAGTTGGGCAATTTCATACTTCAGAAGTTTTGGGTCTCTCTCAATCTCGTTGCAGTGACTTCTTACTTGGTTTATGAGGATGGCCTCCTGTGCTGACAGTTAAGTTAGAGTCAGTTTCCCAAGTTTGCCCTTTACTCAGAGGGGCTGTAGTGCTGAGATCTTCTAGATCTTGCTTGAATAGTGTTTAACTGTTCTGTGTGTTCTTTGAATAACTGGTTGGTTTATGTATGTCGATTAAATGTTTGCTCTTCTTACGATAATGAGGTCTTCCTCTTGGGTAAGAACGTAGTAACAGCCATAGTGAATCAGGCCAGAGGTGCATCTACCTAGACTAATACCGTTTTTTGACAGAGGACAGCAGTAGATTCTCTTAGGAAGTAAGAATGAGGAAAGAAGGTCATGATCTGGTATTTCCCCACAATACTTTCCCAGCATCTTTTCTTCTTAGGTTATTCAAAATACCTGTAAATACCACCTTACAAAAAAATCAAACTTCACAGAATGGTTGAGGTTTTAAGGGACCTCTGGAGGTCACCTTGTCAAAGCCCCCTGCTCAAGCAGGGTCGTCTAGAGCAGGCTGCCAAAGACCATGCCCAGATGGCTTTTGTGTATCTCCACAAGTGGAGAGTCCACAACATCTCAGTCAACCTGCAAAGTAAATAAATTTTATGATGAGTTATAACTTAAGTTAAAGAAATGGTAGACTACCTATTTTTGAACAGACATCCCAAGACAACAATGTAATCAATAAGTCTTAAGAGAAAAAGCTGTGCAAATAAGTTTTTTCAGAGTGTTAATGTAATGGATTGCTTTAAGTAGTTAAATAACTATTCTTTTAAAGTTAAAATAATGGAATCCAAATAATAGACTATGAGAAACTTCTTGGTATTTAATCTGAATTTATCATTTCATTCAGATCTGATTTGTAATATTGTAGTATAATTCTAGATATGACAAGACATACACTGCTACATGTTCAGCACAATAAAATTGCTTAGGATTTGATAAGACATGTAATCTAAATTCAAGACAAGTTGTATTACTCATCAAAGCAGTTTTTCATACAAAACACTGCACCATGACTTATTTGATATGTTCTTGTGTGCTGCAATTAATACTTTTTTAACTGGACAGTGTTCCTGGATCTTTTTCAGGGTTCAGCTGATCCTTTAAACAGTGCGTTCCACCTGACGTACAACATGGTATTGAACTTGCTTCGAGTAGAGGAAATTAACCCTGAATACATGTTAGAAAAATCCTTCTATCAGTTCCAGCATTACAGAACTATTCCAGAAATAGTAGAAAGTAAGTATTACTGTGTGCTGTACTCATGAGAGTCAGTATAAAAGATGCTGCACTGTGAGGTTGGGTAGTTACACTTCATTAGGCTTCTAAGAGTTTATACCTGTGCAGTTCTTGGCTTCCCTACCAACAGTTGCCACTGCACCATTTGCTGTTATGTTACAGCTTCAGGAAGAGTAATTTCCTCTTGTTCTTAGGACTTATATCGATATGCACTGTCAATCTATGAAGAGAGCTTTCCTTCCTGGTTCAGACAAAAATGGTTGTCACATTGCTAAACTGTAGGGTAGGAAGAAGGAAAAACAATTTAAAAATTCCTGTGGCTTGTTAGAGGTGCAGAGAAGAAAAGCCTTATTCCTTTTTGATATGCAGAACATAGCCAAAAGAAACATAGTTTTAGTATCTCACTACAATCTCTAAAAAGAACTCGGGCACACTGCATTCAGAGTAGTATAGGAAAAAATGTTCAGTTAAAGTACAAAGCAAAATTCAGGGAGGACTGAGACGTTTGCACTCCACTGAGTAACTGAATTTTGAGCCATGATCTTTAAATAGTGTGTTTTCATGAGCCAAAGTCAGTTTCCAAAGATCTCAGCCAGTGTTTGAGAGTGAGGCCTCTTTCAAAACTTAACCCAGAAGAATCTTAAGAACATGAGAGGTAACTACTTCCTTTGCCACTGATGAATGAGCAGTTCATTTGTTAACTGAATATTAAGAGAGACGGGGTGTTTGTGCATGTAGCTTTGGTAGACAGACAGAGGGAGGGTTTCAGTTCTCTTTGCAGAGTTTCTGTTAGTTTGCAGGTGCAGTATTTAAGACAGTAGTAGTCAAATACAGTATGTATTTCCTGTGAACCTCCCTGTTCCAGTTGGCATGCCTAGGTCTTCATTCTGGCATTCCAGCATTGCTATTTAAATAGAGAAATGGAGCTGGAGAACATTTTTCGTATTTTTTGGACATTTTTTATTTAGGTACCATAGTTGGCATTAGAATTTTGTAATCACAATTAAAAAAGCAAAGGAGAGAAATGGTTTCTTAAGATGAAGGAGGAAATTATGCCATGAGTATGGATTGCTAACTTTTTTCTTTAAAAAGTTGGCACCTAAAAATAGGGATCACATCCCTGAGCACTTCTCAAGTCCTAGTGAAGTGAGATTTCTGAGTCACTCATGCATTCAAATAGCATGCAAGAGGGTGAGTTGGTAGAGAGGAAAAAGATCTTTATGATGTGTCGTTTGTTTATGTTTATTAGTGGTATTACCAGTGTGAGAGGATGAAGCATGTTGCTTATAAGAAAAACTAATTTTCCTAAATAAGGTGTAAAAATGTTGGAGGAAGAAAATACTGATTTCCAACTGATTAAATCGGAGCCCAACATCTCCTAACAACTTTCCTCTTGCTGGAAGACATCTTGTTAGAAGATGTCTTTGAGCAATCTTATTTCCATAGAAGGAGTTAGAAGAGTGCTGGTAGGTAGTGAATACCCTCCTACAAATCGTTGCAAGTTTTTGTGGGACTTCTGTGCAACTCTAAATCAGTGATTTGTGGACAACTAGGTGTCCAGCTGTCTCTGTTTTCTCAAGCTTGTTTTTTTTTTTTAATAATTTTTAGTATTAGTATTTAACTTCCCATAAATTAAATTTAACAGACACATTTACAGATACTTAGTTTTCCAGAGAATGGATTATTGTAAATAGAAAACAAATGCCAAAAATAGTAACAAAATACTAGTTACGTAGATCTGAAAATGAAATATTGATTTCTAAATCTGTGAAGTTACTCATTTCCATGAGATTTTACTTTTTATTACAGGAGTGAATAATTTGGAAGGACAATACAACAAAATAACAATTCCCAATGAAGAAAATGTGGTCATATACTACAAAATCCGACAGCAGCTTGCAAAACTGGGTAAAGAGATTGAAGAATATATTCACAAACCAAAGTATTGCTTGCCCTTTCTACAGCCAGGAAGACTGGTAAAGGTAATTCGGTTTTTCTTTTATTTCAGTTTTATTTCTGTGAAATTTGCAGGGTTCATTTGTTTCTGCCAGTTTACCATCTTGAAAAACTACGTGCATTGCACTGAACAACAGTTTTAACTTCTGTTACGTTTCTTTGTTAAAGGTTTAACAATGAATTAAAAGAAACATTGTTTTCATGATGAATAATAGACCATGACTGCAGTTGTAAATATCAGAAATAAAAAAAATATATGCTTGCTAGGATGTGATTATACATGGGTTATGTTATAACATCTTGTATTATTTTCAGGTGAAGAATGAAGGTGATGACTTTGGATGGGGAGTGGTTGTTAATTTCTCTAAGAAATCGAATGTTAAGGTAAAATATACATTTTCTCCTTAGAAAAATATATAGCTTACTGCTTTTTCTGAAAATAAGAGAAAACTTTATTTTCTTTGTAGTTTTCAAAGGCAAAACAATTTTCCTTTCAGCCCAAATTTACAAAAAGCTCAGGCCTTCCTGAAGTGAAAGTATAAAGAAAAAAAACCTAGGGAAGGTGGGACAAACCCCGAGTCCTGGGTTAATTTTTTAACTTTTGGCATGTTTAGGCAGGAAATGCTGCTGGGTTCTAGGATAAGTAGTTCGAAGTTGCACTTGGCCCTACAAATCTTTCAAACTATTTAGTTTGTGTCTGTTACATCCCCAACAGCACTACTTGAAATCATTTGTGGGAAAGATACTATGTTATCTACTCTCAGAAATATCTATAGAAGCTGTGAGTGAGGGTTGAGAGCATGAGGAGACTGACATTTGGCTGTGTAGAAGGTTATCTTAAACCGGGGAATTGTGTCTTGAGTCCTAAGCTGGCGCATGAGACATGGGATTGCTTGTCCTCTGAGATGTTGCTGTAGAGTTGAGGGTTGGGAAGTTAAAATACAAAGAGAGCAAAACAATAGAAATGAATTCAGGGAAATGTGGAAGAAAATACAGAGGGCAGTGATGCAATAGAAGCCAGACTTGTTTTTCCTTCCAAAAATCCATTTTTATAGTTGGTCTCCCCAGAGATGATGTTTTGGTCTCCCTTTCAGAAATGTTTTGACAGGATACTCTGCTGGCTAAATTAAAACCTAAGTTTAAAGCGTATTTTTCTGTGGTAGCATTTTTGCTGTAATTTTGGCAGAAGAGCATTGGCATTAATTCCTAGGTCTAGATGAGAAGTTGTCAAGTTCTGATGGCGCCTGCACATTGTGGCACCTTTTGGTACTTCTCTAATGTGTGTTCATTAAAGAGGAAATGAGGAAAATGTGTGCATACAGAACTTATTAAAAGATACTTTGTTTTGGTTTTCCATCTTTCTTTTGAAAGTCACATTTCTTTCTTTTTCAAGTTGGAGAACTGGACTGTTAGTGCTATTGCTTAAACTTTCTCTTCTAGACTGCTTTTTTCATAGAGCCACATGAGCAGTAAAACAGATTTCCCCCTCACCCCAGCCTTCTGTGTGAAATTGCCAACTTCTGTGTCACTGGAGGCATTTCTTCTATCTGTGCCATATTTTATCCACATATATATTTGCCTTCCCTATACGGCCTCTCTCACTGTTGTATAAAGCCTTTAAGTTTGAATGTTAGCTTTGAAATTACCATTCTGTAGAAGATGGCTCTGGCTCTGGCAGCACTTTTTTTCATTCTAGCAGCTGGGTTGAATTGTTCCTTCTGAGTTCTGTGGAAAGAATGACAATAGGTGCTGAAAATTATGGAACAGACTTAAAGCTATGTAGCTTTTAAAATCGGTATGGAAAGACTAGTTTCTATGAGCAGAGGCAAAACAAATGACCTGAAGAAGCTGTTATTTACCCGTTTTAATGTGTCTATTCAATGCATTTTTGTCCTGGGATACAGATGCATTTCCCCATTTCTGTTTAATGTAGTAGTATACTTAGTTCCTATTGGAAATATATCCCTATTATGCCATGTCTTTAAACCTTCATCCACCTCTAAGCTGTGACAGTTCTTTGGATTTGCTTTTAGATATGATGTTGAATTCAGTCTAAATTACTGGTTTTTCTTTAGTTGTAAATCTTTCTTCACTGTATCATAGTTTCTAATGAAGTGCTTTTTCCAGTGAGAAATATATGCAATTAAGATTGATGTTTAGGGTTACGGTATGTCTGTATCTCACTGAGTAATTCTCTTTGTTCGTTGCAATGTGAAAGCAAAACCATGAGTCATTGTCAGTTAGGTTCATTGTTAATAATATTTAGATGTTTTTTCCAGCATAATTTCATGATGCAGTGTTCCACAAAATTGTGAATGCAAATAGCACTTTATCCTGAATTACAGTCGACAGAATAATTTTATTTCAAGCAGTGTTGCTTGCTATATGTTGTATAATGTAGTAGGCAATAAAGTAACTGTTTGCTTTGGAATTCACAAAAAACCCAAATATTTTTGAGTAAGAAATTTTATTTCCACTAGACTGTGCCAGCAGTATTCTGGTTTTATTGTTGTGCTGTTTATAGTCCATAGTGTCATCGGATCCCTCATTCTAGACATCAAATTTTTGTCTGTTAACAGTTGTTGATACTAAAATTTGAGATGCTGCAATTTGGTCTTCTTCATTTAATGATTATAATCCTTGTATATTAAACTCTCTCTCTCTCTCTTTTGTGTTTGGAAGCAGAGAAGCTTTTTAAAAGATCATGCCTGCCTTTAGTGTTAGGCCTATAACTTAGTTCTATCCAAAGTCATAAAAATATTTGCTTACAGTAGGGGTGTATTTGAGCAACCTTAATGCATATTGACCCAGTCAAATAACTAATGTCAGGGGTTTTTTTTAAACAGTGTATAATAAAGGTTATGGCTTTGTGAACAGTAGTCTTTAACCACCATATCTGCATGTTTGTGTTCTTTAAATGAGTGTCAGAAGATACATGTGCAGTTTGGGGTGTATGAAGATGTGGCCTGCAAGATGCAGCTTCCTGTTTGCTGCAGATACAAGCTGTTTTGTGGTCTTTATTTCTGTGGTCTTTATTGCGGGGAAAAACTTGAACTTGCAAACCTGCAAATGAAAGACATACCCCAAATTTTGTTTCTTTTTTTTAAAAAGGGGCAAAGTTCAGCATGATGCAAATACTTTGCATTGCAGTTACAGAAGATGTTGGCTTACTTTGAAAGAGCTATGTCTAGAAGAGAAGGCAGGAGCACTTAAAGCTGCAAGTAGACTTTAGGCTACACTGGCAAGGGAATATGGGGAAGGGGTCATTTTTTCAAGTGTGTTTTTCTGTGTGAGGAGGAATCTTTCAATCAAAACTGATTCAGTAGTTTTTAGAATGTACTGCATCACTGAGCTGATACACTGTGAAGAGCAGTAGCTCATTTCATGTTTAATATTGAATAAAATCATGCTTTTTCCTTCCATTCTTGTTGGTATTTTAAAATAAATGTTATGGACCTGTTTTTTCTATGCCCTCAACAGCCAAATTCTGGTGAATTGGACCCATTGTATGTAGTTGAAGTGCTACTGCACTGCAGCAAAGAGAGTTTGAAAAATTCTGCTACTGAGGCTGCAAAGCCAGCGCGACCTGATGAGAAAGGAGAGATGCAGGTTTGTTATACATGTTTATTCTCAACACTTTCTTACAAATGTTCTCAGAGATTCTATTTCCAAAGCACTTGCAAACTGTGGTAAAAGAGGGGTCGATGCATTGAGAAAGGAGCTGTACACCTAACTCTGCTTTCTTAAACAATTGCTGATTTCACTGAACAGGAAACTTTCAATTGTAAAAAAATACTGAGTGAATGTGTTACCATAGAAGTGCTTTGAAACATAGGTACTGTTGTGTTACATATTTCAAATCAGGAGATAAAAGACAATAGCAGTAATGTAAACAAAGTTATGAAAATGACCTACATATGTGATAAAATCTGCAGATAAACAAGTGTCTGTAAAGTGTTTTTTTTCTTGGATACTTGTGCAGGCTTTTGTGGGAAATGTGCATTTGTTCTACTAGATTTGAGAATTTAGTTGAATTTTTTATAATCCTTGAGTAATTTTAGCAATGCTGTTTGGCAGACACTTTCCTTAGCAGTCTCTTCTGTCTCTGGGAAAAGAATTATTTTTTTCTTTCTTTTTTTCAGACCCTTCATCTTTCAAAAATCAAACTGAAATTTTTAGTAAAAGCATTTGTGTTATTTCAAATTTTCAATTTGAAACCCTATATCAAGACAAACACTTAACAATTTTCAGATCAGAGACAGTTAATGCATGGGTTTTTCATGGTTTTTTTCACAAAGTCCATTTAAAGCTTGAGATACTGTATTGATTCTTCATGGCGTCATCACGGTTTTGATACTTACGAATGTGGATTTGCCAATTTGATGTTCTCTATTGTTAGCATTCCTAGTTAAGTATAGGACAATAATTTGTCTGGTTTGGGTCATAAGAGTTATTCCAGTGACAAGACGCAAAGTAATAGAAAAACTGAAAATTTTTTTTCCCCCCACTTGTAGCCTCTCTCCATATTTAACTGAATACAGAATTTTCCCTTTTGGACAAACTTTTCTTCTTTATTAAAACTTGATCTCATTACTCACATTTTCCTGCTTCCTGATACTCCTTTACCCACTGCAGTGTCCTTGTGTACTCAGTTTTCCCTTTCCTTTGTAAAGTTTTGCTATGGAACAGTAATAATAAATATTTTTTTTTACTGATTTATCAGTTACTGTACTCTTTTTGATAGGTTGTTCCTGTTTTGGTACATCTTCTCTCAGCTATCAGCAGTGTCCGACTTTACATACCGAAAGACCTGAGGCCTATTGACAACAGGCAAAGTGTGTTAAAATCTATACAAGTAAGTTCCACTAGGCTGTGATTAATGAGGTACTCTCGAACTCAAGACAACTTGTTCTAAAATTTGTGTCACATCTTCAGCCTTGTTCTTTAAGGGGGTTGGAAGCCGTGATGTATGTCAATGGTTTCTCCTTGTCAACGGTCATTTTAAACTGATTTTGAAAACTGCTGAAACATCACCTAACAATCTTACACTACCTATAATTGTACCAGCTGATATGTAAAAGTTTAGTTTAATTTATTGTTACTATCTTACCTTTTTTTTCCCTTTTTAGGAAGTACAGAAGCGATTTCCTGATGGAGTACCATTACTAGACCCTATTGATGACATGGGCATCAAAGATCAAGGACTGAAAAAAGTAATCCAAAAAGTAGAGGCATTTGAGCATAGGATGTATTCACATCCACTTCACAATGATCCCAACTTGGAAACCGTATACAAACTTTGTGAAAAAAAAGCACAGGTAAAAATATAAAACAAAACATTATGTCTATATTTACCTGAAGAGAGAGACAGCAGTAGTTCCTTTCTTGCTTGCTTTTTATTTGCTAAGCCTAAATAATCCTTTTTAAATACAGTAGAATTATTGAATCTCACTAACAAACTGGCTGAGTTGGTGGTATGCCCTTGATTGATACAGATGGGAAGTACATCTGAACAGAAGACTCTTCAGAAAAAGTCATCAGGGATTAGAAGGTCACAGAAGTGCCACTAGAGTCTTTTGCTGAATAGGGATAGCACAATACAGTGTAGGCAAAGTCTTCACAGATAATTGAAACTGATTTTTTTTAGTATGCTTGTGCAGAGTTAGGTTGAATGGATGGGGCTTATTAGCCCAGGGAATGTACCGTACCAGTCATTGTGCTGCTGCTTCCTGAGCTGACTCCCAGCCTGGAAGCAATACACTTACTTATTTTGTATAGAGTTGTACCCTGCTAGACCGACACTGCTTGCGCACAAAAACAGCTCTTGTGTTTCTGTGCTGCTCTGGAAAACAGGTTCTCCAGGAGTCACTTTGCAGAAGTGAGGAGTTCTGGTATGGGTATCACAAAGTTGCATGTACCTAAGACCTGATGGACCAAGCAGACTTCTGCGTGGGTGTCAGCACTGTACACCCCACTGTCAGGATGTTGACAGTGACTGTGATAAACTGCAAGACACTGGAGAAGCTCTAATAGCAGGAAATAATGCTTTTGGGAATCATTAGTTAGCTGAGACTTAGTACAGCTCTCAGAAGATGAATGCTCATTTCTCAACCAAAGATTTCTTCTGTGGTTTTTTGATGTGGGCTGGTTGGGTTTTTTTCCTGCTCCTGGTAAATAGCTTAACTTCCCAAACTTGCCATAGTTTCCTATGGGTAAATGGAGCCGATTTCTTTTTTTTTTTTTTTTTTTAATTTGTTTTAAACTTTCCTCTTAGTAGAGTTAGATGAGTCAGTGTCAACTAGTATGTCAATATACTGTTGTTCTGAGGCCTTTATGTAAATTAAACTATGTCTTTAAAACAGTTGCGTGTGTTAAATCAGCAACATGTAATTTCTCTCCTTCTGACCCCCCAGATTGCTATGGATATTAAAGCAGCAAAGCGAGAACTGAAAAAAGCCAGAACGGTCTTACAAATGGATGAACTCAAATGCCGCAAGCGTGTTTTGAGAAGGCTGGGGTTTGCCACGTCTTCAGATGTTATTGAGATGAAAGGACGGGTCGCTTGTGAAATCAGCAGGTAATTGGTTACTGTGCAAAGTGGTTATTGGCATGAATACACACTTTACTGTCCTCACTGAAATCGGTATGTCATGCTTGTTCTTCAGAGTTCTGAGACCTTCAGAAGAAAGATTCTTCGGAGACTGTGCAATCTGTGTCGTAAAGGGAATATACTGATTGAAGCAGTAAAGATAGCGACTTAAGGACAAAATTCAGTAGATTTTAAAAGTAAAGTGCAGACATGAAAATGCCAAAACAATGGCTATTTTCTTACATGGCTTAGGCAATAGTGTGTGTTTTCATTTAATATTGGACAGTACGTGAGGGGATGGTTTCAGTTTCTAGGGTTCCACTTCCCAGGACTCTTAATACAGAGTCACTCACTAATAAGGGTGTAACGGTGATTGTCAGCAATTACCAAGTCACTGGCAAGTTTGGAATACAGCTTAATTGATTCCTTAGGGCTGTTGGAACAAATCTATGGAATTGATGCATTTTACGGTAACACATTTAGCAGGTACATATATATTGAAACATATTGTAAAGATTCCACGGAAACTGATGGATCAGACTTTAATACTTCAGAGTGTAACTCAGATTTTGGTAGAATTGTGTATTTTTAAAAGTTACAGTGATGCCATACCCCTTGCCTTACAGATAGTTCGAAAGATGCTACCTATAGTTACTCAATATCTAACAACTTTTTTCCCCTGCAAAATTTGATAGCTAATGGGGAAGCTGAATCAGAGTTTGTCAGCTTCCTGACTTTCAGGAACTGTTTGCTGATGAGTTATACTCTTCTTTGTAAAAAAAAATCCCCATCCTAAGCATTTGTCTGATAAACTCCAAAATTAAAAGGTGTAGTCTTATCAACAATTTGATGTTTTATCCAAATAGTATCCACATCATGCACTTCCTTTTAAAATTCATGATTAAGCCTTTATTCTACAAGTAAATTGAAGGAAATTAGTTCCTGTTTTCAGTATTTTGGAAATATCCAGTTGAATCTTTTTTGAGCAGCAGCAATACCAATTTTAGTCCCTTTCATAAGTTGCCTAACTCTGGTTCTTTTCAATCTCTTGATGACCTGTCTGTTAATACCAACTTTTATGAACGCTCAGGAGAGATTCTTTGTAGTTTATTAAGAGTTCTCTTAATAATTAGCATCCACCTTCAAAAGCTAATATATTAGTATTTGGTGTTCCCATAAGAAAAATTAAGAAGCTGTTGTTTCTTATCTGTATCCAGGTGCTTCACAAAACAGATGCATATTACTTCATTTAAAAATTACATTTCAGTAAGTCTTTTCCCTGAGCTTCCTTCTCTTTCTCTTTATTTTAGTGCTGATGAACTACTTCTGACAGAAATGATGTTCAATGGTCTCTTCAATGACTTATCTGCAGAGCAGGCAACTGCACTACTAAGCTGTTTTGTATTTCAAGAGAATGTGAGTTACTTCCTCAATTCATGAATTCTAGACATTCGTGTCTACCAACAGTATTGTTTATAATTCAGTTCCAGAAATTGGTCATTAACACTGTGAGCCATTGCACATTTTTTATCCTTCCCTGTGGTGTTTGACATGAACTCCCATTGAACTTACCAAAAGCATTGCAGCTTCAGTGCTGAAGTATCCTTCTTCAGGATGTGCCAAAGATTGTGTAAAGTTGGCAGTCTTTGTAATGAATCTACAACTGTTTCCGCCTCATGCAGAGAAGCAATATTAATAGACACACAGCATATGTGCTTGTATTTATGTACATGTACACACACACATATCCTTGTAATTTAAAATGTAGAATGATTATTTCAAAAAAGAGGCTTAACAACATCTGCTCCTACACTCTGGGGTGAGGGTACCTTTAATTCTGAGACATGCCCATGTTATGTTAGTTGGACTGTGCCCTTGACCTATTGATGGAAAAAATGGCAGTACCACATGGAATCAATACCAAAAGAGCTGTTCAAAACAGACCATATGTTATTAAAAGCAAAACCATGGGCATTTAATACCAGATGCCATTGTTTTCCCACTTACAAGCTGTATAGAAGTTTAGCGTTATCAGGAAGAGACAGTAAAAATAAACTTCCATATGAAATATTAATGCAGATAGCTAGCAAGATCAGGTTGATTGTAAATGTGAGGAGCACATTAGCAGCAGATGCTAATGAACAATTTTTGTTAGTAGAAGGGATGCCAAGGTAAGCCCTTGTTAGTTAGAATATTGTGGTTTACTCAACAATAGTACTTGATCTAAACAGGTGGGACATAAAAATGTTGCTGTATTTGAATAGCCATATTTTCATACATAACCACTGATGTTTAAGTGACTAAAAGCATTTGCTTGTTATATTCTTAAAGAAAAGCTTGAAACAGTTTAAGTAGGAAATGATAAGCATTTTGGCAGTTCAGAACTATGCAACAGCTAAATAGAGGGAATTTTGGAAGTATTCGGAAAGCAGGTGCTTTTCTTTCATGCTGTTGGCATACCATACAGAAAGACTTCAGTTCTGATTTCATTTGAGGAACAAGTACTTGGGTAATTCAGCAAATTTTAGTGTTTGATGACAGGTTTGAGAAGTCGTTGGAATAATTTAGGATGGCACTAGCACACATTGAACTTCTATTTTTGCATTTAATTTGGTGTAGAGCAAATGCGTGTGAGCGCATGAGGTTATTTAAAGTCTTCTTTTTCAGTCCAGCGAAATGCCAAAATTGACAGAGCAGTTGGCAGGACCTCTTCGGCAAATGCAGGTAATGTGCCCTTTAGAAATTTGTCTGAGCTCAGGGTTAATCTTAACATGGGTAAAGCATATGAGTAAGCGCACGTTGAAGACTTGATTTTGGATCATCAGCGAATTTGGCTGGCTCTGCATGTGGTTTTGCAGTGTGTAATAATGGGTTATCTTGCTTGCAAGAAATCTTTATGCTAATGTAGAACATGCCTTTAAAAACTTTTACAAGCTTGCTTACTACACTGTAAGTTGTTAGTGTGGGAAGACTTAATGTAAGCATTGGTTTACTTTCTAATTCTGAATAATTCTGCACTAAAAAGGAAACCTCATCCTGTGTGCGGTACCTAATAATGTGCAAACTTTTCTATTGGTTAAACACTTGATCTGTTTAAGCATATGATAAATTTAAAATACTTTATTTTAAAGGAGTGTGCAAAAAGAATCGCCAAGGTGTCAGCAGAAGCAAAACTGGAAATTGATGAAGAAAATTACTTAAATTCTTTCAGACCCAACCTAATGGATGTTGTGTATACATGGGCAAATGGAGCTAACTTCGCTCACATCTGCAAAATGACTGATGTCTTTGAAGGTATGTTAACCAGTTAAGAGGCGTGAGCTGGTAATTCCATAGCACAGAATGGTAATTCTGAGTAACCATGTAACAGATCACAAAATTTATTAACTCAGAGGTATGGGGGAAAAATTGTTTGCTGTATATGTTAATTTATAGTTACACTGCTAATAATTTAGAATCTATAGAACATTTTTTTAAAAGGGGTATCTCTACATTTTAAAAACTTTCTGTAAAACTCGGAAATCCTAAGTATTGCCACAAAAGGTAATGCTTACCTTTGCTAGTTAAAGGGGAAAATACCACGTTCCCAGTGCTTGCCATTAAGAAGTACAGCTCTTGCGCTTGTCCTCACTACAGTTAAATGTTTTATTTACTTGGTAAATTGAAGGTTCCTCCTGCTGTCTTAATGATGACAGAAGTGAGAGTTGGTAACGAAGTCTCTGCTTTGGATGGTTTGTCATAGCAGTGCAGTGCAGATATCCGAAAAGCCTAGATGTAACCTATCACCTGGGTTACTTGGTTCCTAAAATTGGAGTACCAGAAGCTGCCCCTTGAGGAAGGATACTTAGTTTTCATTATTTTGAAAGTAGGATACTTTGTAAAAAGACAAACCATCCGCCTGAAGGTCAAACCAGAATGAAAAACCTAATTTCATCCTTCACCAGCTATGTTGAAAGCTGTGAAGAACAGTAGGATGGGTGCACCAGTCTTAGAAGTCTGTGTGCCGTGACTGATATTTCAAAATCCTTTTTTGAAGTTGTTATTGTCACCATTGTCTTGCCTCTCTCAAAGGCTGTTTTCTTGTTTGCATGTACACAGTTGCAAACGGGACCCTTAAAACATAGGAATTCGTGCATTTCTGTAATCCAATGCATACGCCAAGGAACTTTCTAAACCATGTTGCCTGCGAGCAACAGGAATCATGTCAGTCTTTGATCCTGCATTCAGCAGATTTCTCCTATTGCAATGAGTGTCTGAGCCTTACAGCTGCTGTAGAGGCACCCTCTCTAAGCGGGACACAAAAGGAGGAGCAGTAGGTGGCTTATGTTTTTATGTTGGCACTGGACTGTTCAGAATACACAGGGCAGTGATGTTTTCCATTTACCGTATTTGGGCTAAGGCTAGTTGGACAGATTTGACCTCGTCAACTGTGCTAGCACCCTCAAAATTAGATTTTATGGGCCTATTTTGAGAAGTTCAGCTCTTGTGGCAGGGGGGGGGGGCATGATTCTTCCCTCAACTTTTAATAGGCTGGTTTTCTGTGCATTGTCCAAAAGGAAGGAAAGCACTTCAGATGTCCACTGTCAGTTAGGCTTACCTTAAATGCAGTGTGGTGTTGCTAAATCCCATGGGAGTTTCCCCTGGTTAGCCAAAGTCGCTATAGTGATTTCAAAGAACTTAAAAACCAGAATACAAAAAAAAACCCGCAAAACACAAACCTCAAGAACAAAACACAAATCAAAAGTTACAGCGTCCTTATTTTGATCCTAAGTAGAAAATTTCATTTTAGGTATTAGTGCTTCCCGTCTTAATTTTGATAGAGGTCATTACCATGAGGTACAGCATGATGGCTATTGAAGCCCTGAAAGGAGGTGTATTTTCCTCTTTACCTTTTGGGTAATGTGCAATAACGAGTTGCTGCTATTACAGGGAGTCCCAGCCTCATTGTGCACTAGTTTTAGTAAGGAGGCAGAAAACTGTCCAGCCACTGGAGAGTGTATTGGAAGCCATAACTTTTTTTAAACTAGTTTTTCATCACCCCTCCTCGGAAGTTTAGTATTAAACTGCTTTCTGAAAGACTCTGCTCTTCATGAGTGAGAGACTAATGTTCAGCTTTGTGCTGCCATCCAGGCTAGCAGCCACCAGCAAACCTTTTCTAGACAGAAATCTTGAGTCGATGGTGTGCTCTCACTCTCACAGGCCTAAAGGTAGATGGTGTTCTGCTATTTTTTTGGCATCGATGGTCAAGTAAGTGAAACACCTTGTGAGTGCAGTTATGAGTAGTGTGAAAGGTTGTAGTTGTGCTAAGTAAATGGCTGCCTTTTCAGGTTGCAGCATAAGCCTGAGTGCTCCAAGAGCAAGCGTGCTTGCCACAGATTGGAGCAGTGCTAATGAAAACGAGTTGGGAAGAAATAGAAATGAGAGAAGCTTTTTGAAAAGCTGTAGGGAAGAATGGTAAACTGATCTAAGTATCCTGTGATTAACTACAGACTGGCTGTTTTGTTTTGTGAAAGTAAGTATAGGCAATAGTAATTTATTCCAAAAATGCAGGGTTTTTTTCTTTCACAAAAAAAAGAGTATCTGCAACAACCCCAGCCACACTGCCTGTAAAGGAGTACTCCCTGGAAGGGTTGTGAGGGTTGGCCTTGTAAATGGAGATGAGCAGGATCTTCAAGAGCTGTGCTGGGGCCTGCCACAACACAGCGTGGCCATGCTCAGGGGAGCTGCTTGCTTGCTTTGGCTTTGTACTTCGTCCTCCAGTAGATTACGTATGAGGTGTTTTCACCTTATGTCATTGCAATAGGTTTTGCAGACTGCTGCCTCACACAGCCTATTCTTACAGTAGAAGCTGACATGACCTACCGGTACCAGATGAATGTTTTTTCAGAAGAGAAGTGTTATTTTACTTTGCTTAACTTCTCACTTTCCCAACAGCTTTGTAGAATGTTCTTTTCATATGGACAGTTTTTCTCCAGATATTATGCTTTGTATAGAGCTAGTATTTCAGTGAAGTGTAGAAAAGTAATCTAGTCCAACCCACCCACCTGCAGTGAGCAGGGGCACCGCTAACTAGATCAGGTTGCTCAGAGCCCCATCCAACCTGGCCTTGAATGTTTCCAGGGATGGGGCATCCACTACCTCTCTGGGCAACCCATTCCAGTGTTTCACCACCCTCATTGTAAAGAATTTCTTCCTTATATCTGCTAAAAAAATTTTCCCCCTCTTTCCTATAGGCCCCCTTTAAGTACTGAAAGGCCGTAATCAGGTCTCCCCGCAGCCTTCTCTTCTCCAGGCTGAACAAGCCCAACTCCCTCAGCCTGTCCTCACAGGAGAGGTGCTCCAGCCCTTGGCCCTCCTGTGCTGAGGGCTCCAGAGCTGCACGCAGGACTGTAGGTGGGGTCTCACCAGCACGGAGCAGAGGGGCAGAATCCCCTCCCTCGACCTGCTGGCCACGCTGCTGGGGAACGAGCTCAGGAGACAGTTGGCTTTCTGGGCTGTGAGTGCACATTGCTGGCTCATGTCCAGCTTTTCATCCACCAGTACGCCCAGGTCCTTCTCCACAGCCCTGATCTCAATCCCTTCATTCCCTGTTTGCCCCATGACAGTTATTTTGCATATTGTAATTTTGACTGTAGGGGTGAGATGATGCTGGAGGAAATGACCAAGCAGCATACTGCTAGCAGAGCATAAGCACTGGGGTCATTTTGTGGCTTTGTTACAGTGACTTGGGCCGAGCCAAGAAGTAAGTTAAAAGAGGAGATAACTGTGTACCAAATGACAGTGGGTGTTAGGTTGCAGTGTAGGATCTGTGTCAAGACTGAACTTGTATGTGTTACTGTAAGTATGTAACTGAGTCGTAGTATAGTCCACACTCTTGAGTGGCACAGGAGCAGTAAGGTCACTTACTGTTACTGCCAACTACAGAACCAAGGGCTAACCAAAAAAACCAAAACACATCCTCCACCCCCAAACCTACATGTGGTGGTTCTTGAAGCAGCGAACTTGTGAAGCCCCCAAACCTGTGTGTTTTTTGAGGGAAGTCTTAACAAACACTTGAAAGAAAGAAAGCCACTAGGAATTACTAAACAGCCCAGAAAGTCCTCTGACTAGATACTAGTTAGAGACTGCAGAGATAATAGAAGAAAACAAGAACAGGAAATGCCTGATGGAGAAATCTTCTGTTAAACAGAAGCAAAGCTTAAGACATACAGCTGTTCTCACCCTTGGCTTCTAGATGAATTGAAGTATTGCTTTGCTTCAAAGTGGGCTCAAGCAACTGAATTATTCGGCAATGCAATGAGGCAGGGGATACAAGGTTTTCCCTCACTCTTTCTATACAGGTAGCATAATTCGTTGCATGAGAAGACTAGAAGAATTGCTTCGGCAGATGTGCCAGGCTGCAAAAGCCATTGGAAATACGGAGTTGGAAAATAAGTTTGCAGAGGGTATGTATTTCACTTCCACAGTCTAAGAAGTAATTCTAGAAAGCATATGAAAGGAAAGCCAGGGACAGGACAGGGTGTGGGCAAATGATTTGGTAATACAAGCTTCTGGTATTGACTTCATAGTAAACAGCATCAATGCTCTCCTTCCAGGTAACTGCTATGTTAGACAGTTTGACTTTAAAAGGTAGCATTTTGGTGCATACCAACCATTTAACCAAGTTTTGTAACTGAAAATGGATGTACAGTGACTTCCATTAAGACTTGAAACACTTTCTCTACTGCAAAGTATTACATGACTGTAACTGTACTTAAAATTTTGACTGCTGGATATTGATACAGTTTTCCTTTTTAATAGGGATTACAAAAATCAAGAGAGATATTGTGTTTGCTGCAAGCCTTTACCTGTAACAGAGGGTATCTTCTGAAAACAGTACTAGATTCACATTATGGAACAAGTTCATCTCAAGTCATCATTTCCTTTAATGGTGTGTATTTAAACCACAGTTGTTTCGACAAGGCATGTACAAACAGCAGTGTATGTAATATAACTGTTACCATGTTTTCAATAAAAATTTACAATTTGAATAGCTTTTTTTTTTCTTTTAAGGAAGAGCTTGAACCAACAGAAGTTTAAAGTTTAGATACACAATAACTGTGGTAGATGTTACTATATACAGGTAAAGTGAGCATCCAAGAGCAGCAGCAGTCCCTTAAAGGCATTTACTTATATTACATAGTTAGACTTGTGAAGTTGGCTTCCATTCAGAGAGCAAGACAGGTGAGGTGGGTCATTCTTCATGGCTGATGATTGCTGCCAAAGTGATTTCCATTTGTTGGAGTCTCATGTAGGGTTGTATGGGAATCTTCTTTTGGTTGAAATGTACACCCTCTCACTTTGAAGAAGTCAGACACGTACACAACCTAAGCAAACAAATCTGTGTTAATCTCCTGCACTTTTAAGTCTTTGAAACAAGGGGTAAAGGCTTTTCCAAAAGGTAAATTCCATGATCAAAACTAATAAAAAATTTAAACAGATTAAACTATTAGAAAGTTGTTAGCAAGTCTTGTATAAAATTTGGAAATCTGTTCTTTCAATAGTTTTTTCTCCA
>NW_009258629.1:835950-863237 GCF_000687185.1 Egretta garzetta
CCCCCAAATGGCCCCCTTTTAGCCACTGATTGTTCAAGCCAAATCCAAGGCGTGCATGCTAGGTAGCTGCTCTGCCTGCCTTACCAGGTACTGCTCCATTACACCAGCCCCAGTCTGAACAACTCTAACGAAGGAGTAAGATACATTTGCTGAGGGCCCACATCTTGTGTATGATTAAATTTATTCTGCAATGTAATTAGGAACAGGACAGGAGAGCTTGTGCTTCAGCTGAGGAAGAGGGTTCAACAGTTAGTGACTATTACTCTCTGGAGCCTCACTCTCACTTGCATTTCTTTAAAAGCTGGTTAAACCAAGCTTGGATTCCTTGCCTTGGCAAGGTTCACCACAGCTCCCTCCCCAATGCATGTGTCTCACCCACATCTCCAGCAGCTGCAAGGCCAACTCTACCTACATCATCCCTTCCTGCAGTCTTTTGCACATACTGCATCACTTCCTGCAGAGCTACCACTGCAGGACAGGTGCCTTGATCTGTGCTGCAGCCTGCTCTCCCCCCCACTGCCCACATCACCACATCATACCAGTAGACATGCTGAGTGCAGCAGTGCACAAAGTGCAATAAACGAGAAGCCCTCTCTCATGATCCCTCCCACTGCAAACCCAAGAGCTGCAGAACAGAATTTAGGGCAGCGGAAGAAACGATCTTCCACTCTGAGGGCTGGCTGATGCCCCAGCACACTGCTTCAGCTGCACACCATATGAGTTTCAGCTTCCACTTAACGCTGGAGTCACTCAACTCTACTTAGTGCTCCATTTACAGTTGCTGCTCAGGCATGCTCTGACCTCAGCTTTCTCTTTCTGGAGGTCAACCCTTCAGTTCTTTCAGACATGGGTTTTGTTCGGGGGCTTTTATTTTTAAAAATAATTTCCTCACTTTTCAACTGTTCACTGTAATGCCACCCTCTACTCGTCTTGCCAAGCATCTCTAATATATCCTCTCAGTCATCCAACACCCTTCAGTAAACTTGTTTTTCCCAATAGAAGTGCCCTAAGCTCTTCAATCCCTGGTGTTTCTCATTCCTTGCACTCCTTTTCCTAGAAAATGAGACTGTGCAAAAATGAGGGGTAGGATTATGTGTTAGTCAACATGCAGCCATTTAGTAACAGCTAATGCAGCACGTAGGGTTTCCCAGAGCTGCTCCGAAGATCTGTTTTGATGACTGACCACAAGTAGTAAACAAAGCTTTGTCTTGAACCATACCCTTCCAACTTTCAGCTGAGAAAGGGGAAGATCTTGGAGCTGGTTCTTCCAGGTGAGCCTCTGTTCTTGGTTATGACCTCAATTAGCTCATGTCTCTGAACCAGAGGGCCCTCTGATCTGTCCCTTCCCATGGATGAATCAACCATGGCACTGGTGACAGCCAGCACAGCTGCTGCCACTAAAGTCAGCCAGTGTTCTCCTCAGCTCCCTGTACTTGAGATTTAGAATTTGGCTAGAAGCAAAAGGTACGGTTATAGAGAGTCCCACATGGTTTTGCAGCTGACCATTCCATCTCGGTTATTTGAAAGGCTCTTGGGCAGGGACAATTTCACATTGTCTAACAGCGAAACAGCCACTTACTGGCCCAGAGTCTGCCTCTCTCCCCAACATACTATTGCTACACCCAGTTCAAGGAGTTGTTTCCCCTCTCCAGCATTTTTCAAAGCATTAGGAGGATGGCCCTGCTGTCCTCTGAACACAGCCTGCGAGTCGAAGATGCTGTTCATAAAAGCAGCATTTACACACACCTCTGCCCCCAGGAATTACTTACAATGAGCACAGCTACCACGGCGCCCTGAATGAGTCCTGTTAGAACATCACTCCAATGGTGCTTGTAATCCGAAACACGCGAGAGGCCCACATAGATGGAGGCAGCAATAAGACCAAACTGTAGGGTCGGACGTACAAGTCTTGCCCAGTCTCCTTTCATTCTGGCCTGAAGGTAAAGCTAAAAGGAAAAGAAAAAATGAAGTTATAAAATGCAGCAAGTACAGAAGCAGGGATCACGTAAAATTGTGTTGGGGTTGTTCAAAGAGTTGAGTTGCAATTCTTGCCCAGAGACGTGACAACGTCCACCAATGTTCCACGTGCTCTCCTCTCACAAGTATGTGCTAAGGCAGAGTAGCTTGACAGTCAGTGTTGATCTTTATCCTTGATGTAAAACACTACGTAACACCATCATACAGGTACTTGCTGTATTTGTACCAATGTGACAAATGACTGTTTTCAAGATAAGAGTAATACCAGAGCCACTTAAGGCTTAGAAAGAATCCAGTAGAAGTCAAACCAGTAGTTCAGCCTGCATTAACTACAGGTAAGTCTAATAAAATATAGCAACCATCCAAATTTACAATCCTCCAAACACAGGGAGCCCCGTCTTGCTCTGAGGCAGAAGACCATGAACATCTTTAGGAAAAGTTTACATGTACTATACATAGAGCTGACCTGTTTTTAATTGTTCTCAATTCCAGTCACCGTTAATGTTACCAGCTTCTAGCTGAATGTTGCAGCTGTAGTTACGCATCAGAACTAACGTGGCATGATGGTTGGCAACATCTAGGATTGCATTCCTCAGTTGTCACTGGTGTATTTCAGCGAGCTCCATCTGTCCCTAGTCTTTCTGCACTGCCTCTTAACCATGTTGCCACTCGGATAAGCACATGGGTGTGAGCAGTTCCCATGTGTTTTCTCTCCCCTCAGCTCTATGTTGTGCAAATCTATGCTTTTGATGCGTTGTCTCAGATTCACAGTATGTAACTCTGTTGCTTTCCGATCTAATCTAAGACTCTGCTTTTGTCGTCTCCTCTGGTCTGTCTAGGACAGAAACCTCTTATTTCAGCTGTAAGAGGAGCTTCTCCAAATCCACCCTCTAAACATCATTGAATTTATTCTGGAACATGGTCCTGTCACCAAAAAAGGCACAGTCGTTACCGTATTTTCAGAGAAGAACAATACAGTTGGAAGTTATATTTAACATTTCAAGTACATCTTTTCAGTACCATCTAGGAACTTCAGGTCAAGTATAAAACCTTAATTGACAGTTATGCGAAATCGTAGATGTGGACTAAAACGGGGGCTTCAGGCACTGAGCACACTAAACTTCTGGTAAATCCCTCCACTGCCAACTTCAAAAGCCATGGCTACCTTTTAGAAGCATTACATTTACAATGTAAATACAGGCATAGAGCATGCACTGTAGATGCAAAGGTGCTGCTTTCTGAAGTTAAAACATTTGGGGAATGTTTGGTTGGTTTCTCTCAGTAACTTACATCATAATTTTGGCATGCTGACTTTTTCAGCTATAAATGGAGCATCAAAAAGATCAACCCTATCCATAACCGGTTTTCTTTAATAGCAAGGTCACGGTGAAATTGGACTCTGGAGAAGCTACAGCTAAGCCCGAACTGGAAAATAATTCCGCCCCCACCCTCAAGTGGCAGGCACTGCGTATTTCTGGGGACTTCAATTTCATCACTAAGTAAAATACTGTTTAGCCGCTCAAAAATCAGCTGTCACACCGTTCTTTTAAGAAAAGGTGGTTAATGGCCTTATGTTAACAGTACTTCTGGATTTACCAACAGCAGGCCAGACCACCACCTGAGTGCCAGAGGGAGCAGAGGTGCGGCCAAGGAGCACATGCTGGTAGCCTAAAAAGAGCTGGCTGATTATTCCATACTGGCTGTTTGTTCCTCATTCCCTATTCCCACTGAATTCTGCTTAAGACAGCTAAAAATACCTTGTGTAATAAAGTTCTTTCCTTATAAGCATTTCTGGTAGTTGGCAAGGATGTATAGTCTATAGTCTTAGAAAGAAAAGGCGTTATGCAACTGCAGATAGGCGGGAAACCAGGTTTGCTTCTGAACAGAGGAAGAAAATGAGGCAAGCCACACAAAGCAAACATGGAGAGATGCCAGCCCACAACACCTAACAACCAATAAAATAGTCTGTGAATCTCCCTTATGCAGCATGAATTCAGATTTTCTTTCTGCTTGACACAGTGTCTAACAAGAAACTTGAATTTGACATCTATGTGAAGACTTAATTTCCACACTGAGAGCGCAATTTCCAGTTGTACAGAAGATCTGGAGCTGCTTTATCACCTGCAGAACCCATGCAGTTGGCTACAGACTTCATCAGTTCTAGCTGCTCCAGCAGCTGTACAGGAAATGCCTAAAGCCCTTCTTGCACCTTCCACCAGCCAATGGGTTTACATTGTTCTAAAACTGGGTGTGACAAGGGCAAGAAATCATACCACAGATAATTGTCAGTGCAACTGATCACTGCTGTGTTTAATTTCAGAAGTAGCAGCTGTTATTCTCATTACAATCAGGTTTTTTCTGTTTTTTTGTTTTGTTTTGTTCAGTTGAAAGTAATTGCTTATTAATCAACTGCTGCCATGGCAAATCCCCTGTTATTTTTTAGCAGGTAACTTCAAACTGACACTGCTTTTAATAGGCTCAGACAGTCACGGTCCCCTGCAAAGATTCTTCCTACTGCCGTGACTCACGCTTAGAAAGACAACAGCAACATGTCTGGGCTGAGGCAGGCCAGCAGGACCCCACAGGAAAATAAAGCAGCCAAAGAGAGGAAGGAGTTTTTGCCTTATAATGCCATTAAGTGTAAACCAAGGTATGCCCAGGAGTCCTTGATACAGTGTTAGTCCTTATATAGCATTATACACACAATACAGAGATGTTCTGGCGTTAGGCTGCACGTTTGACCCCGTCGACTAACAGAGGTCAATGCCTTCAGCCTGCTGACGGAACCCCTCCCCCTACGCCCAGCGCCCCTCCGGTTCTTTTGCTCCTCTTTGAAGCCATTTACAACGCAGGCTTAAAGAAGGGCCACAGAAGGAAACCCCTGCCTGTCTTCCCCACTCAAGTCTCTTTGCTAGAAAGCAGCAACCTTTAAAAGTAAAACTTGTAATCTACAGAAGCAGAGGGAACTTTAGGTTCTTTAGATTAAGATTTAGGATTTTTAAGATTTAGGAACTTTAGATTAACATCTGGTTAATACTACTCTAAGGCCCCTTACCAGCATTTCAGTTGTTGCTGAGAAATACATTTGTGAGCCTATGAACAGAGCAGGAGCATCCAGAGCTGTTCTGGTAGCAACAGCTACATGACCATGCCAGCTTCCCTGCGGCCCTGATCCTGAGCCTCTGCCTGATCCTTCAGTAGCATCATTCAGCTATGCCCTAGTTCTCCTCACTCCTCCCTCCTGCCGTTTCTCATGTTTGTTTTCTTTGTTCTTTTTAAAGTGCAGAAATAGATTTCATAGAAACTTCCTTGTAATGGGATTATTTAATCTCCAGCCTTCTCCCCCGCTACGAGCTGATGCTTACTCTACAATGAAAATATGTTCTCTACGCCACACACATCCTGAACACAAGTTTCTTCTTAATCTATGGTCTAGTACTTCATTTCTAAAAATACACACAGGAATGAAGAGAAACTCACAGCCACTTTGTGGCTTCTTGCAAGAAGCCACAGACATGAATGGAAGGGTCTCTGCAACTGGAGAATTATTTGCCACTCTTGAATGTTTCTAGCACAGCTTTCAAGTATTTGCTCTTCCACCAAAGCAGTATTAATATACATGTGCACACGCCTGCCTGCCTAATTTTAAAGCACAGAGGCTTTTATTTCCTAGATGGACTTTTGGAGGTAGAACCATGCAGCTTCACAGGAAATTTTCCTAACAGCTAACATCTCCCATTGCCACCTTAAGGACACAAAATTCTTTTAAATCTACCAAAATTACTCACTCCACTAACAGAGGTCATATTTCAGATACTTAGTTTCAATACTTAACAGTAATCAGTCATTTTTTCATTCAATACCTTCTCAGCTTTTTTCCAAAATCCTATTACACAAAATAATGTTTTGCCTATCAAGGTATGGGAAATCCTTCTGCACTTTCATTCCTCCTTCAAGACTGGAAGTCAAAAGGAAGAAAGTTTGGGGCTTTTTTTCCCCCCCCATGCATGAAGAGTCTTACTTGTACCAATTTATTTTTTCTGTCACTTTTTGAAAATGGATTTTCTTCAATAGGATTTTATGTTTCCCTATATCAAAAGGCCCTAATTACATTTCCTACAAGTGTCCTGTTCCATCCTAAGGAGCAGAAGCACACACTTTCTTTTTGGAGATGTACCCATTTTCCCTCTTATTTTTGTCTCCTCAATCCCAATATACTCACAGCATTGTGAACTTAATAGCAAAACAGAGAGAGAGAATATGGGTTTCCTAATGAGAAAAGTCCCCTGGGCCACAGGGAAATGAGAACACTTCTCAATTTGTCTGAGTACAAGTAGTAAGAGTCTGGAGGAGAAACAAGGGTACAGAAAGTCAGTTTTCTTACGAAATACTTTGAGAGACCATAGTAGTCGATACAAGTTTTGTGAGAGCGCAAGCAGATGGCATTTATTTTACTTAGCTTAGCATTTACCATTAGTCACATGTAACTTTGGTTTCACGGTATCTGCCGGAGCATTAGCAAAAAGCCCCATGGTGTTACTGTTTTGCTCGTAACAGGCACAAGATCCTACTGCAGTTATAATTGGCATTTGGACCCAGTGTTGGCTACAGCTAGAAAAGCTCATACTTTGAAGCAAGTCTGCTGACCCAGAAAGTCCCAAGAGCCACAAACAGTAATGTGTGCTGTGGAAATACACCATAAGGATTCTTCCCAAACCAAGCAGCTCTGACAGTGATGCGTAAGCCACCTCAAGTGTGTGTACACATCTATGTGGTTGGCTTTGGGACTTCTGGGGTGGAGGGCAGGGATATGGAGGTACCGTGTTTTGGTGGTTTTGTTAATGAGGTGGGGGTGGAAGGACGAAGGGAAGCACAGGAGGCACCAGTGTTTGAAAGCCTTCAGGAAAAACAGCTTCAGAGTAACTCGGAGACCTGGGGTTAGGAGTAGAGGCTGAGCAGCCAGGCACATTTTGCAGGATTGGAAAATTCCATTTCTATGGTTATCCCAAGGGCATCCTGTCCTGGTTTCGGCTGGGACAGAGTTAATTTTCTTCATAGTAGCTAGCATAGTGCTGTGTTTTGGATTTAGTACCAGAAGAATGTTGATAACACACTGATGTTTTCAGCTGTTGCCAAGTAGTGCTCAGACTACTCAAGGACTTCTTGAGCTTCTCCTGCTTGCCCAGGTGCATAACAAGCTGGGAGGGAGCAAAGCTAGGACAGCTAACCCAAACTGACCAAAGAGCTATTCCATACCATAGAACGTCATGCTCGGGGGGAGTTAGTCGGTCGGTCAGTTGTGGGGGGACTGCTCGCGGCTCGGGGACTGATCGCGGCTCGGGACGGGCTGGGCATCGGTCGGCGGGTGGTGAGCAATTGCATTGTGCATCATTCGTTTTGTATATTCTGTATATTCTGTTATCATTCCCATTATTATTATTATTTTTTTCTCTTATTAAACTGTCTTTATCTCAGCCCTTGGCTCTAACCTTTTATTTTCTTCCTGATTCTCTCCCCCATGCTACTGAGGGAGGGGGGAGTGAGCGAGCGGCTGCGTGGTGCTGAGTTGCCAGCTGGGTTAAACCACGACACATCCTTACAGGACACAATCCCACCCCCGCTCCCAAGACTGCGAAGTCTTCCATTAGGAAGCTTGAGTAGATGCACAGAGCACCACAGTAACTAACTATCCACTCTCCAGCACCATCAGTAAATAAGCACCAGTGCCTTGCTGTGAGTAGCAGGGATTCTGACAACCACAGCACTACATGCTTCTACAAGACAGTTTGCGCTCAAGTATCCTTGATACAAGCCAGTTATTCAAACAAGATCCTCCAAGAGACTGAAAGAGCAGAGACATTCACCCTGGATTCTTACATGATGCTATAAAGCAACAGAAAATTAGCATTTAGACAGAAGGATGTTTTGCCGTCTCCAGACCAAGACACCTCTGCCCTGCTCAGACGAGGCAACAGGGGAGAAAAAAGCCCCCTTCGGAGACCTTCCAAGGTTTCTACTATTAGTGAAGGTTTGCAAAATAGCTCTTCCCTTTCTGCATGTTACAGGAAACTTGAGGTTCCTTTGTATAAAAGCTACCATCCAAACAGCTTTGTATAAAAGATATTAATCATATTTCAGCTAGTATAAACTCTGAAATTCAAGGAAGCGCAAGAAATCCAAGAAACCATTTAAAAACTGCAGTTCTGAGCACAAAAGAATGGCCAAGAGCCACAAGATGTGCTGAGAATAACCTGTCATACGCAATCTTGTGCTTATGCAAATATTACATACAACAGCTTGTTTTGTACCTGTAAGCACTGTGTCTACGAAAAAACCAGAGCTCTAGGCATCAACCAACAAGACATTACCTGCAAACCAGAAATCAATGTGCAGTTTCCTATGAAGCTTGATGTTAATACAGATAACGCCTATCCCCATGTAATTTTAAACAGAACAGGCTCACATCCAAAAGGAAACTGTATTATAACAGCACTGCAGAGATGTAGCAGAATTCACAAGTCACTCATGAGCTAGGTTCTAAAAAAAAAAAAGTTGCCTTTTTAATTAATGGAGATCTCATTTTCTTTGCCTTTTTAATGAAATCTCCCTTTCGTAACAAATATGTACTTACGATCCCTGGTATATCTGCAATAATATCTATTCTTTAGTTTTATTTTGATTGGGCAGAAAACAAAGTAAAAAGAAGCAACATTTGAGAATTAACTTTTCCCCTTCCAGTGAAGGCAGAGGAGGTAGGTCTGCAGTTACTTCAAGGTGGAGGTGTATCTGGGCTGCTGTTCAAAGGGATGGTCTGTCCCTTCTACTCTCCCTGTGCCAGCTCTCACATTTGAATAGACCTGCAGTGAGCTGGGGTACAGGGAACTGATCCATTGGGCAGCTGAATTAAATGAAAAAAGTGACTGACTAGGGAGAAAAGGCAGAATATGTACTGACAGAATATGTGTCTGACCTCTAAGATAGCTGCATGCTCCTGTCAAAAGGCAACTGATGTGCAAGAGCTGCCTCCTGTGCAATGGGAAAAAATCCTGTCTCTTATTGGTAATAGTCCAACTCTCAGTTCAGTATCAAAAGTACAATCAATCTCTTCTGTACACACATTTCCCACTGGACAAGGCATGTTTTTCGGGTGTTTAATCCTCTAGCCTCAACTTGGCTGTACATTGCAGAAATAATTAATTGACATCATTTTACCATACAGCAGGATAAACAGTAACATTTTATACCATTGCAAATTCTAACACTTGGCTCTTTTCTGATGAGAAAAAAAACCTAGATGTGTTCCTTCTACTTGGGGTAGGTCTTCTTCTGATCTGTCTACCAAGCTAGAAAAACCTTTGCTAGAAGAATGTAAGCACTGCAAGGTACTGCTTTCAGCGCAGTCCTACAGGAGACAATTCACAATACTCTCATACTGCTGACAGCCATAGCTCCCAAGCAAACTGTGGAGAAGTAGTTTTGCTTTGTTTGCTTAATAGTAAGAAGTCTAAATAGCAATATTAAAAGAACACTAGGAGCACCATCCAGGTAGAAGCATCTGCATACTTAAGCCTCACAGAGTGACCAGTTACCCTTTATTTTTTCATCCCTGCTTCAAGATGCTTGGTTCTACCCACAGCTACAGCCAAACAAAACTTTTTCAGTAACAAATGTCTTTTGCTTAGTTTCTGAAGACTGGTTAGTCCTCAACTTTCATGTTTGGCAGGAACACATTAAGGGCTGTTCTGTAGCTCTAGTCAGTAGCATTTAGGAAAGTAAGGAAATACTGCCATGCAAACAGACATACCTAAAACACTGTGTTAAAGGCTCCCAGTCTCTGGGTGGGGTACTGTTTCACTCAACTTCTAATCCCAACATAAACAATCAGAGTAAGAGATATCAGGAGCAAAGCTTGATTGGCACATTTAGAAGCACAAGTACAAAAAGCAGCCTAAACCCTGCTTTCGCTTGTGTTTAGCCTATGATCTCTCTGCAAAAGGCAGCTGTCAGCTCAGATCACTGAAACACCAGTCACCCTCCCATTCCCATCCATAACCCCAGTGTCCTTGGACACACAAGATGATCTTTCCCAACGAACTGTGGGAGAGCTTGAGAGCCGCTCAAGTTTCATCATGCAAAGATTCATCATTCCCTTTCGTCCTAAGTCAAAGCAACACACACTGCTGTCCCCAGAATAGCAGGGCAGCTTGGCTGGGTTTCTGCAGCCCTGTGTTCTCCATCCCAGGTTAGGTGCAGGCAGGGAAGTGCCCAGGCCAGCTACAGCCAAGGCAGACTCCATTACAGAAACCTGATCCTCAGGGCCGCGCTCGTTTTGGCCAACTGCAACAGTGGCAGTGGGGTCATCCTCGCTACTGAAGACAGCGAACCCTTAGCATTTTGATTTACAACAGCTTTCAGACTTTAAATTAAAAAAAAAAAAAAGTTGAAGCAAAAGCTTATGATTAACTGCAGTATCTCTCCCCCAAAGGGAAGGGTGCTAGTTTGGTCGTGCAGACATTTCTAGAAGAAAATGCTAGCCATTGTTCAACTACACTCACCCTCCCATTCTCCAAAACAAGATAAAATGGTTGTGTCTATACAGGAGAGATCGTGCCAGCTGTTTAACTATGAAAGGAAAAGAGCAGGAGACTGAGACAATTTGGAACCCATCATCTGTTATTGGGTCACTGGGCTCCCACATACCTTTGTGGCTCAGGATCTCTCTAGTTTCCACATGAAGCTGTTGTTGGCAAAAGTATCCCAGAGAAAACAGCTCCGTCTGGTCCCAAACTGACTCACCTAGCTCTGCCAAATGAATCTCAAAATACATTCTCCACCACAACTTCCCACCCTGACAGTCTGCAAGCAGATTTTTTTTTTCCTGTGGCTTCACTCATTCCATATGCCAATGAGTTAGAACAAGAAGAAACCATCAGTCTAACCTGGAAGTAGGCTGAAAACCCAGGCCTTAAACTGGTCCAGCTAGACTTTTTTTACAGGTACATGGCAACGTAACATCCAGTTAAAATGCAGCAGCGATCGCTGTGCTGTAAGAATGGTAAGTGGTATACACTACTGCTTGTTTAAACAGGTAGAGTACATAAACTATTTAGCGTTACCTAAAGTTACTTAAACCCCACACACATTTCTATCATATTATCATTCTTTTAGAACTTGTTAGATTAGTGTTCTGTGAAATGAAATTAATGCATTCCTCTCCTTACTCTGCAGTTGAGCAAACCTCCTTTCTCAGTAGCAGGTGCCACAGTGATTTGCAGCAGGCACTGCCCTTGCTTCTGTTTTAATCTCAGACAGTCATATACAGCAAGGTACACGAGACCAGTTCAAGCAGAGATTTTGCACGAGCACACTGACAATTCAAACATGGTAACAAAATGTAGATTCATTATAGTTTGCCACAAAGGGCTTTAAGCAGGGACTAGCTTAGTGAAGCTGCTATCAATTACGGCAGTATATATATAATCTGATATGGTATCACAGACTCATTCCTTTTATTTAGGTAACCTTTGAAAGCTTGACTGCCACATGCATGGAAGGTGAATGCTGCTCCTGCAAGGAACCTAAGAAAGGTAATATTAAGTAACTGTAAATGCTGGGGAACAAAGGTTATTTGTGTCCTCCCAGAAAGACATGAGCCCAAATTACATACCAAGTCAGTATTTCCATTCCTGAAGTTAAAAGTTAAGTTCTGCTCTCCAATGCTGTCCCACAAACCAAAAGACAAACTAAGGAGAAATACTTTGAATTCCCAGATATGTGCTTGCTTAGACTATTCATTTTGAACAGTTCACGTGGCATGATATGAAAAGAATATTTCTTTAGCTCTTTTTAAATTCAAGTTACATATTTTCAATTTGGAATTTTAAGCTTTTCAGCTTCTATCCTTCCTTTTGAACTAAATTACACATTTTCTTCTATATGCTCCTGAAGCAAGAAACAGAGACCATCTAGACAGCCTGCTTCCAGGTAATGAAGCCCCCCAAATATGAAGACATTGAAGTCACAACATACCTAAGAGATGAACTTTTAAAAAGCCACCTACCCAGCAGCACCTACAGCTTACAGTTTTTGTCAACAACTTCTTTCACATTAAATATACAGCCCGAGCTGTCAGGTGTTTCCATGTACTGCCCTCACTATGTAGTAGGACACGCAGCACAGGATTATGTTCAAAATTGCAGTTTTTCCTCCCAATACCAGTGAAGCCATGCAGTCAGAACTTGGATACCACAGTTCCCACTGAGACTTGTGGAATTTCTCATGTGACCAAAGGTTCAAAGCATCTGAAACATTTGAAAACGCTGATGAATCACCTCACGTTTGTTTTTTAATCCATCATGTGCAAGTGCACAGAACAGAAAAAAGCTGCAAGTAACTTGTTTGTAACTCAGCAATTCTGCTTTAAGTAACCGAAGCTGCAGAAGTATTTTGCTATTTTGCCAAGGTATTTTGCAAGGTAGCTTTATTTAAGCCACACACTTCAAGCATCTCTCATTTCGCAGTTGCAGTGTTTGTGCTGTCTGTGGCAGAGATCATTTCCCCTCTGATTCCCCCAAAATGTTTCCTCAGTTTTGAAATGGATAACCTGACACAGTACACGTGTTCAGCAAGCAATATTTAAGAGTGTGCCTTCTGCAGTATACACACATGGCAGGCTCCTCCAGTCCCTCCAGAAACCAGCACGCTAGCGTCTGGTTATGATTAGTACTGCCTGTGAGTAATGCCACATGTCAATGATTCTGTCCTGCTCATGACTCAGTCCGCGGCTGGATTAAGTGTGCAAAGAGCAGATGAATCCAGCATCAGAGGTTGGTTAGCAAACAGGTTATCAAGTGCCACAGGTTTGGTTTAGAGCCAGTGGCAGCACTCTGCCTTGCCACGTGGCCAAGGGGAAGGCTTAGAAAGCAGTTTTTCCTCACTTTCCTGCAGTAGGTGTCTGCTTGAAGCCATCAGTGCTTTTTCTTTTGTAACTTCTTTTTAATTAGAAGACTACATTCAATGCAGAGGCTGATAGAGTAATATTGTGTTAATCAGCAAGACAAAAACATCTGTTACAGGAGTCATTAACCTTTTTTAGATGTCCCTATGAAGGCCTCCCAATAGTATCTGGATGAATAATCTTATTACAGGACAGAAGAAAGTAGAAGTCTAATCTCCACAAAGCCTCTTTATTTGTACTGGGCAATAGCTCAGCCAGAGGCAAGACAAGAAACTGAGGTGCAGGAATAGATGAAGAATGCCTTCTCCTCCAGCCAGGGTTCTGGCTACTCATCGACAAGTTTGCTGAATAACAAACTCATCTCCCATAATGCACTTAACATTTAACTCCTTTAATATGGCATTTGTTAAAGACATTCATAGCCTTCTAGTTTAAGGGAGCTAGGTAAAGCCATGTTGTCTTGCAGTTACTACGGAACTAAATGAACACGAGGACAGTTTCTGTAGCAGCATGCTGAGCCACAGCAAGTTTTATTTCATTGCTGAACCAGGACTGACACAAGCTCTGGATTTACAGCATTTCAAAGTGGCATAGAAAGGATGGATTTCAATTCCATGGTCCCACCTCTCTCCATGCAGAAAGTTGCTAAGAGCGAAGCTCACGCACACACCAAGCCCCGGGACAGTTAAGGTTCGTAGCTGCCTGTTCAGGTACTCCCCACACAAGCTCTTTTGCATGGATTCAAAACACCATGCCACAGGCAACTACAGAAAGCATTCTTCAACCCACATGAAGTCAGTACCTTCAAAATTAAGATTCCTTGACCTTCTTTGCCAAAGGCCACATTTTTTTTTCAAATCCAGACCTTGTTTGCTTAACCTACTCAAAGTCCAAGCTGTTCAGCTCATTTTCTATTATATTGTATTCAACTCAAGATGGCCTCAGTATTACAGCAAACTATGGGGGTGGGGGTGGAAGAAGAGGGGAAGAGGGGTGTGCAGCCCGCAGAGGGACGCACACAGGTTTTAATTAACAGATGCAAGGTTTGAAAATAGCAAGTCCTTTCTCTCAGCCTGTAGCAGCTGAGAAGTCCTCCTGACCACCACCATTTCCCCAGGCTGCAGGAAGCAGGACTCTCCTCACACATACATGTGACAGAGGTAAAAGCTCAGACAGATTCGGATCCCTGCCAAATGGCTGTAATCCAGTCAGTATAAGTTGTAAACCATACTCACTGCCACATGGCTAGCAAGTTTTTTCTTGTCCCCAAGTTGGTGCTTCTAAGGGGTAGCAATATCACATTCTCACGTTGCTCAGCAAAAACCATGCATGGAGAAGTTGGATCAGAAAGGTATGGCTGAACTCAATGGAGCAAATCAGTACTGGGTTGCTAGATAGCAGTTAATTGCTCCACTGTACTATGGAAGTAGTGGTTTTGATTTTGGAATCATATCACATGTGGGCCTATATAATTTTGGAGACTACCAGTCATAATGAGCAAGTAAAGACACTACTATTTTTCTAAAAGCCAGCAGACAGATAGGAAGTTGCATTATATTCTAGTCAACGCCAGGACGTAATACTTTCATGAACTCTTTGTATTTACATTAAATAAAGGCAGATAAGAGAGGGGAGAGGAACTAAATGGGTTTAGCCATAAACAAACTGCAATGATAGATACAAACTGATCACTGAGCTTCTGAAAAAGCTTTATTTTAAAATAAAGTTAAAGACTGGTGTCATACTGAAGAGCCACCCCTTTCTGTATGTGGTTATGGGGGTTTTAGTTTATTTTGAATAATTTGCCCACTTGCTGTAGATGTTATACTATTTCGAGAGACAGTGAAAAAATTAAAAATGCGATCGAGATGAGAAGGCAAATTGAATCTGAGCTCTGTGAAGATCCTGGCATGTATGTATTATGATATTAATTTATACCCAGGACTAGAGCTTCATTTGATGAGTACATTAACAACAAAATACTTTGTTACAAATTAGCAGGGGGAGAACAACCAAATCAATCTTTTAGTGTTACAAAGCTTATCCTAGGAGTGAATATAATTTGCCCTAGCTGACTTGGAACAATTTGAACTGAAATATATCAGATTCCAATTGAAGCATTAGTCAATTGATCCTACGAGTATTTAATTCCACAGACAGATCAGTCCCCTTGTTTCCCTCACTCTCCTTCCCTGCCCCTAAAAAGATAGGAGAAAATTTAAAATAATTTTAGAATCCAAGTTCATCTGCTGTTTTGTGCTTATGGATCCATCCACATTTGATCAGGGTTTAGGTTTAGTTGTTGGTTGTTTTTTTTTTTAATTGGCTTTGCATGTCTCATGAAGTCAGACATATCTTATTAAATATTTTTATATGGCTTGCAATACTTTCAATATAACTAAATTTAAGCAGCAGCATATTTTCCAAACCCACTGTTACCAGGTTCATTTTAGACAAGACACACAAGCCAACTACCATATTAAGTATTTTTAGCCATGTTGAACATAATCCTACTTCTTGTCCCAGTATCAGTGGTGTTCCCTTACAACTCCTACTGAGAAATCTTTAATTATCTCAGAGAAGTGTCCTACAAGAGCAGTGTGCCTTGTGCAAAGCAGCCAAGTAAGTATTTCAGTTTTGTACTAGGTAACTAACAGACTTTTTGTTCCCATTTAGATGGAAAGAGCATACTTACTGCTAGGAAGAGCATGCAGTACATGGAGAACGAAGAATGGCCAGAGTAAAATGATAGTCTGGAAGAGAAGAGAGCAGACATCTCATTATTTTTCTTTTGCAACACTCAGCCTACAGTGATATTAGTTTATATTACACAACTGAACTGGTAAAATGCAAACACTGCCATGCTTCTTCTTCAAGGGGGGCTATCCAGGCACAACAGCCATACTCATGTCCCACAACAGCTTTTGACAAACCACACAGACTACGCTACTCAGCAGCTACCTTATTGCAGCACTTAGTTGATCTCCACATCAGGTAGCCCTTGCAAGCAGCATATTGTTTTGGCTTCTTGATAAATACCAGAATACAGTAAATAAACATTTTTAAAATTACTTATCTGATAGTCACAGTACATGTATGGAACAAATGGCACATTAATCACCCCAAACCAATTAGTTGCATTTGGTCACAATCAAGAGGCAAGAGGACACAACCATGGGTAGTTAACAACTCATATCTAGATGTTTATACATTTGTTGAATGCACAGACTGACACTGACCACCACCACCTATCATCAAAGGGTAGGGAGAAAGGCAGGAAGGCAATTCATTAGCCAGCCGACTGCAAAGGATGAGACCTCATCTAATGTTTGTAGAAATAGCTTCATACTTGGCTATCTCATTTAAAGACCATCAACATTGCCTTCAACTTGTAAAGGCTTCTAGCAGGTCCAGACTGAAGGGACTCGGCTGTTGATGGTGACAGTTCAGGGTGCCTTTGGCAAGGTCTTCCCCTGCACCAGTGGTTTCTACAAGGAGCCAAGTATCACAGCAGTAAAACAAATCCCACCCACCTCTTTGCCAAGAGGAGAGGGCAAAATGGAAAGACATTTGAAATTCAGACTTAAGTGGAGAGATGAAAGAAACTGTACTTAAAACTACTTTTTCTATTTTGTGCGCAAGGCCTTGTAACAGTGCTGCTCCACATGCTATTAGCCAGGCTTCTGTGCAATTTAGCTCCGTAACACAGCACTCCTCGCTTAAGAGTTTGGCAGACACAAACAAAGCCAACTTAAAGTTTCATAGCTTTCTAGACTGCCCTCCACCATATCCAGCAAATCCCTGTTTTGGTGCCTCAACTAGGCAGAGAGCCTGAGGCCAGGGAAATTCCTGATCTAGGGAAACATTTCTACTCTTTGGAATAATGAGGCAGCTCTGATGTGCAGTAAGATAATTGGGTTAAACATTCACTACTCAAATACCACAAAGGCAGCAATAAAAGTCTTGTGCACAAGTGAAACTGCAAAAACTTCCTGCATTAATTTGCCTGTATAACATTAAGAAACTGCATCATACATCAGAAAAAAACCCATAGGTTTTAGAGTTCTTGGTTTATATGTGATTCAAAGCACTGCCAATAGCTTTCTGTTTCAGAGATACTAAATAAGCAAACTTGAAAAGAGTATGTTGACTTCTGTGTGTTATATATACACTCACTCACACCACCAGAGATATTTTTCAATTCAGTTCTTAAACAGAAAAACTATATTTACAATGATTTATCTTCAGATGTTTAAAATCAAAAAAACGTTAAGATTGCGTTTAGCTAGACATCCCTTCTCCACTTTAGTACTCTTAACTCTTCACCAGTTAGAAACTCTGGGCAAGAGTCCACTATGAAAGTCAATACAATAAGCATTTTGAAGATCTCTGTCTTTCAGACAAACATGTCCTCTGAGCCATGAAAGCAAAGCATGCTGTTCTATAGAACAGAAGACACAGAATAAGGAATTCCTGGCTCCTATGACAATATTTTATCCCCTGACTTTGGGGCTATTCCTGTTGTCCGTAAGATGATGTTTCCTACAATTCCTGAAGGCAGCCTAATTGCCAACTGAAGGAATTCAGAAGGCTATTATTAAGTAAGACAAGGAATAAATACAATTCCTTATTTTGGAATTCTTGTACCATTTTAAAGGTGTTACTGACCACTGGCATTCTTGGGTTTAGGAATATATTAGCCCAATTAAGAATACCTTGTTCCAAGTTGAAGATTACAAAACTTTAACACATTCTCATCAGTCATAGATAAGTATGCTGTACATGATTGAAAGTGCTGTGCTTAGCACACGAAGTATTGCCAGAAATACAACTGGGACAAAGTATTGATCCAACTTGTACATTGTGCAATCCCGGTGAAGTTTCTTTGGCAATACTGCTGTCTCTAGATAGTCTTTAAAAACCAGACATTTCAAAAAAACTTAAACCCCTTTCAAACCTTAAGTTCAACAATGGAAAAGTTTCCCAATGATTCCTCAGCACACAAACAACGTCTTCCTAAAGCCAGCAGAACATTCTGTCTATCAAACCAGCCAAGTGGCTGTACAGCCCAGGCTTCTTTGTGATCATATTGCAAGTGCTGGCTTGCCATGAGCCAGTATTTCAAAAATAAATACATTTTTAATTAAAACCACCCCAGTATTTATTTACTAGTCCCAAGAATGCACAAGTATTAGAATAAAATATATTTAGAAATAAAATGGTACAGACAACCCTCAAACCCCCTACCTTTCACTAATGAAGGACAAGCTAAATTGTACCAGTAGGAATCTGCACATCAGATTTCAGGGCATGTTTTTCAAATGAATGTTAGAATAGTAACCAGTGAAACTGTAGTGTCATGAACAGAGTTGGTAAGCTCAAAGTCTTGTTTTGATTTTCTCCAAAATGGCAGGGTCTGACATAAAAAGAACAGCTTTGCAGAGATCCACGCCTTTTACTCCATCAATACCTACCTCACAGATCACTTCTGATGTGAAGAACAAGGCTTCATTTTAACAGGAAAAAGCATAAGCTTTCATTATTTTCACTTGAGCAATATATTACTACCAAGTTCAGAGAATGCCTTAAGCAGTAACATGAAACCAGTTTCAGGTCTCCATTGAGGTCTCAAGTATACTCTCAGTTTCCAATGTATATGGTACAGCTGGGCATCTCAAAAAGGTCTTAAAACAAGGTAATTTCAGGTCTGTTTAGCTTTCTTAAAACTTACTTTTGCCACAAATTTCACACGGTTTACGATGAAGACAAAAGTAAAGACAGTGTCCTTTTTTTTTTAAACAAAGGTTGCCTCAAGTCTGATTACAACTAGTCACTACAGTTTGTTATTTTAAGTCTGCATTTTTAAAGATTACCTGGAAAAATATTCAAAGTACAAACAATTGCTACAAGAAATAATTGAACTGAACCACTCAGTACTTTTAGCCAGGATTTCTAATCCCGGATAAGCAAGTCTAAAACAGATTGCCTTGCGGGACTTGATACCAACAACCATTTAATTCTGTTCTTTTCCTTTCCATGCACAAAGGCAACTTAGGCTAGGGAGCAGGGTCCAAGTGAAAGAAGGTACCAGTAGAAAAATGGAACATAACATACAGCAAATAAAATGATCATTTCTCTTACACTGCCACTTGCAAGAAAAAAGAACATGTTTTAAGTAGTAAATTCTGCTTGGCAGTATTTTGTGAAGTACATTATTTCATAAGTGAATTATTGAACACCGGAGCTCAGTAAACAAGCTTGATGTCATGTCTCCATATAATATGTTTGTAAAGACACTTGAATATGCAGAAATATTTAAGCCAAGTGCAGGAGCATGACAGGAAAATGAATGGCCTTGAAACACAAGACAAGGAAATACATGTGGCATTGTGGAGCATTAAATGGTGAGAAATGAAACTGTTAGAAATGACTGTAGAAAGGGATAAACCAAAGGAAAGCATATCTTGTGGTGCCACAAGAAACCTGGCAAAGGCTGAATGATAAGGCAATGTTCCCAATATAAATACTGAATTATGGAATGATCCCTTAGAGAAAAACAGGAGACCCAAGAAAACATTATGCACACTCCCACATCAAAGCAAAAAAACCACCCACTGGATTAGCCAGCAAGTCCTTTCTATCCTCAAGTTCTCTGGATTCTCCAAGTCTGACTCAAAGCTTCCAATGACGTTTGTATCACCCATTCCATTGATCTGGAGGGAGTAAGTGCCAGACAGAGCTGCAGCTCAGGATGGCTGTGTTGAGTAAGCCATAGTGCTCCACATGCTCATCTGGGAAATATTCCTAGAGGACATGCTTTAATAAAGTGCTAGTCCTATGCTTAAGATGAAGCACCATATTCTTGAAGTCAATTTTCTCTGCATTCAGCAATCAGCATGTTTTCATAGCACCCCCTCTTTTTTCAACTGCTAGACTTGCACAAGTTCAAGATCTGTGGGGGTTGAAAGATTTGGGGACTCTGAAATTAAGCACTTCTGTGATTATTGCTAAGAAATGTTTAAGTGAACACACAAGCAGTTCATCTACTTTAACAGTATCAGCAACTACTCAGAAACCCATTTTCAAAAGACAGTATTCCCAATTTCTCCACCTTGTTGCCCCTCTGTCAATAGTTAAACCCACACTTAAGTACAAAGCCTTACACTTACAGAGAGAGAAAAGCTGTCAGTCTTTCCAATTCAGTAATCCTCATCTGGATGGTTTTATTGATAAAGGTGTTTAGACATGAGATTTAAGTGTCTTGCACAATTCCCTGATCATATTTGGGGTGAGGGGTAGAGCCACCCAGCTCTACTTTAAGTAGTGGCAGTTAGTGAGAAAATTTTGCCAATGATGACACTTAATACACAAGACTATGCACAGGGGTTTTTTGCAGACAGTTAATTACACACATTTTTGCTTTTACAGGCTACCTTACCAAATGCTTATCTTACACAAATTAAAGTTCCCTGCTTATCCTACTGACATAAAACAGATCTAACAGGTTCCATGAAGAAATAGGCAGTCTTTTTCTAATTTCTAACCACCCTCCCCACCACCACCCTTTTGAAACAAGCCCTGCAGACAGTGCAAGAAACAGGAGTATAAATTAGTGTTTTCCCAAGCTCAGGATCAACATGAAGTGGTTTTAATCGATTATGAGTATTACAAGGTTTGTCTTCACTGGTAGGCTGACCAGATTGTGAAGATTTTTAAAAACTTCTGCCAGCATAATTTGTTGGGTTCCCCCCGGCTCCCCCTCCCCGGGAATTGAAGAAATATCTCACAATACATACAAGTATACAGGTATCAGGTAAGTTTTATTTAAATAGAAATATTACACACTGATGGAATAATCTAATTGGGCAATGACTAGTTAGCTAGCTATTCTGTATGTCAGCAGTGGTTTGTACGAGCAGCTACTAGAGGAATAAACGTCACTGTAAGATAAGCAGTAAGGAAAAATCTCATGCCCCTATTATTTTTTCCTTTTCAAATGAGCAGCAGTCAGTCTGCATGTTGAACTTCCAAATATTCCAAAGCTTTATCTAGGCAGTGATAATTTACCGACTCTGGCATTCATACCACACAAACATCTATATTCTGATCTCTTGATATTACAAACCCCAACCAACTGGCACACTGCAATGGCATTCCACATGCATGTTGCAAAAGCACCACAAAGCAAGTTCTCTTTTGTCAGTTTTGACTTTGACAATCAATTAACTCAACACACAAAAGGAAAGTTTAACATTTCTAGTTAGCTCCCTCCAAAAGGAAAAAAAATAGGAGTTTATTTACTTCTCATTCCTAATAATCCCCACTCAGGAAAGAGGAAAGGTGAAAATAGCAGCAGGGGGGACTCAAACCAACATTTCTGAAGACTAATAGTTTGCTCTCAATGTGCATCAGATTACAGGCTTCTGTTCCATTAATCATGTCTGCAAAAGTTATCCACATAATACTTTTCTGACTCACAGGAGCATTATCGTTTTACATAAAGGGAATGAGAACAAAAAAGATAATCCCTGTTAAATCAGAGATTTGATTGTTATTCCCTCTAAGAAACTACTTTGGGCATGAAGCACTTGGCAAGTGTGTAAGAACCCTTCCCCCTGCAGATTTCTGTAATCTTTGAAAGAGAAAAAAGGAAGGGAGGCAGCAGGAGAACTGTCAGCATTAAGGGCATTTCAGTTCCTACAGTACTGTTTGACCAATACACGGTTATACACATATCCAAAGATTTATTTTAAGAGACTTTTCACTTCTATTGACTTGATCATAAGCTTTGCAAATCAGTGAAACTGCCACCAAGAATAAGATGATGCATCTATCTGCTTGATTAGCCATAGCTACCTTCCAAACAGTTTTCAGGGTGTATTGAACACAAGTTACAAATTTTGAATCCTAATGAACTTAAGCACAAGAAGTTACTGAAATATCAGACAGACTGCAAGCACAGCTTTTTCTGAAAACCATTAAAGGGTGAAGAGTTTTACTTCTGTTTATAAAAATGAATGTTACCCACCACCACTGAGAAGGACCAATTCATATTAAGGCAAAAGAGATCTAAGATCAGAAATGTAATCCGGGTTGCAGAACTGCGTCTCAATTGGTTACAGTATGTTCACCTTTCAGATTTGATTCTCCCTACTGCCAGTTAATTTCTATTGTAAAGGCAGCTCTATATTTCTAGATCAGGTATAGCCCCATTTCATCATCCACCATAGCCCAGAAGCTTCTAAATTTTAAATATTTAAAGACTTATTCACTACCATATTTCAGCTTTTTCCTTCCACGTAAAATTATGTGTAGGTGCCCTGACTAAGCTCCAGTTCTCAGTAGTAAATAATTTCATTATGGCTGGAAGCGCTCCCAAATCAGACATTATTACATCTTGAGTAACAGCAACGACAGAAGGGTGAGAAGCAGTGTTTAAGGAAAAGTTTCACCATCTGAATAACAGGACACATATATGACTTTCCATTCACCCCTTTCAACTGCTTTGGTATCCAAGCTCCTTGAGATTTTTTTTTTGCATACATCTTTTCAGGAGTGAAAACTACTGAATTAGCCTCTGATGAAAACTCCTGAAAAGTTCCAAACACGTAGTTAATAAGTCTGTAGCAGCTTTAGAGAAATTTCTGATTCACGATGCTGTTAGAAAGTGCCAGATTAGATAAGTAATCCATTTAGTTATGCTCGAATCATTAAATGCAGTTTGATTTTTGACAAAGCTTTAAGAGGTTTCAAAATAAAGTATTGGGACATTTCATACAAGCTAAGTTATTTCAATGCAAAACAATGCTTCATCATAGAAATATTCCCACTACTGAGAGACAGGCGGGGGCATTGAGGAGAGGGGGAAGGAACAATTGTTTAGTAGAGATGGGTTAACCTGAAGCAAGTGTTCAGTCTCCTGGCTTAGGTTTAAAACTGCCAAAGCAAACCAATTGCAAAGGCTATCCAATGAAATAGGGGAAAACAAAAGTATTCATAATAATGGAAGTAAGTAATGTATGAAGTTGGGTTGTTCTTGCTTTAAGCAGTTACAGTTTCATAAGTTTGGCTGAAATTCACAACAAAGTTACACAGGTTAGCTCCATACCAGCTGTCTGGCATGGGTGCCCAGCTACTGGGAACTGCTCCGAGTGATTTAACTGCACTCATTGGCATGCATGAGCACAACCTACGGAAAAGCTCTAAACAAAGCAGAAACAAAGTTCCTGGCAAATGATTGGTAAAGGGCACCACCTTGGCAATTCTGTTGAAATAAATTATCAAGGTCAAAACAGTCAGCTCTAATTTCCCAAAGACTTCTTTGAAGATTACATTTTGAGTTTGCAATGGCAGATTACACACAGCTTGTTTTGAGTGCAGTCAGCATAGGAGCAATACATCAACTGAGGTAGGGAACTGTTTTTTCCTTACAACATCTGAGTTGTGATATGAATCTGTACATTAGTAATAAAATTATAATTATTAAACTTAACAGCTGCCATTATCTGTTACCACAAACTGAACAAAGCAACAGACTGAAATTAGAGAGCTTCAACTTTCCAAAGTTGAACTCCAGAGAAAGGGTTTTGCACACACATACATTTCCCTAGTTGTACAACAGTCTGCTTTGCAGCCTAGCAGAGCTCGGACTGCACAGGGTGCCCCTGAAATAGTTAAGACTTGTACAACATGGCTTACTACTTACCACTTGAGGTTCAAAGGTTTCACTTTTGTGTATATGCTTAGTGAGCTGATGAGTAAGACAGAAAAGGCAGCTTCTTGGATCTCCCTTGTCATCAGGTTTTCAGTGCTCCTCCAAACCCAGAACTCTGAACTTTCGTGTCCTACCCCAACATCTGTACTCAGTAAAAACAGCTAAAGGGATCTGATACCTAACAAAACTATTTAGAAGTCAGTGATTGCATTATTGTGACAAACCTGCACTGCTCAGCTAAAAATGCAACAAATATTGCATCCAAGAAAAATTTGTAGTAAACTCAGGAAGCCTGAGTACGTAGATTGAGAGCCCTTTAGCACACACTCAGGGGTATTACACATGGGGAAAAAAAAATATTTCACACTGCAAGAATGTGTGGTGATCAGAATTAGTTTAACCAGTGTTAAAGCAATAGGATAAATCACCAAACTGTACTGCACACTGCAACCAAATTTAGCAGACTACAAGAGGAGGGCACTAGCAGCCTAGATGAACATGCTGGCATCCAGTTCATCTTCTGAACACCCATACCATTGCTCTGTTCCTCCTCCTTTATATTATTTTATTCTAATTTTATTCTAAAGCTCTGAATAATTAAAGCATGTCCTCAGAATTGATTTACAACATGACTCAAGCTTCAGCTACAAGAAAGTTTTAATAGCAAAGTCCTTTTAATATGTAGTATAGAAGAGAATTAAGGCAACCACTTTAAGTATATCCACTGCCATGCTCATATGCAAATCACCTGCTCCACCTTCCATTTGCTCAGGAAGAGCAAATATGCAAATTATGCAAAATATGATTTGTATGCATATGCATAATACACACACTCTTAATTGGTTAGTTAGAAACCTCCTATCATAGGTAAAATTGTTTGATTAGAGTGCTGATCTGTCAAAAGGCTGTTTAGACTTATATTCTCACATCCTTCTCTAGGTAGGATCTGAACCCCTACTTTCTACTCCCAAATTTGCAGTGTGTTAATCAAGGAGGAACATGCTACGCTTAGATCTTCCTATCTGCAACTACTCCGTGTCACATAGCAGCAGCAGCATGATAATTAAGCACTTTAAATCCCTGGAATGAAAAAAGCTGCTTGGTTTACCTGAACATTACAGAATATGACTGTGTGTATGTGTGTAATACTTCTGCCTTCTCCATTTTAAAGAACATGAAAGAAGTGGAGGGCAAGATGTTGGCTATGTGCATCTTTTTGTTCTAATGAATACTGCCCCCTCTACTTCCAGGAATAGAAACCTGAACCGTCTCCTTGTACAACACTGAAACTGCTTTGTTATGGAACTAGTGGTAATATTTCAGTTTCAAAAATGTGAAAGAAAGTTTTGAACTGCATTCACAAAAACTTCTAAATTCCATTACATTTTTTGGAAAAAAAAATAAAGCTGGACCCAGCAATTACCCAGATTTGAAATGTAATCCAGATTTTTTTCAGTTGCAGAAGGTTAATAAAATTCCATCACAGAGGGACACATCTGGTATTTATGAAATCCAGTTTGGAAGAGATCTTATCTATGAACAAGAAGAAAAGCCCTCATATCTATGTCTCAATAGAATAAAAGAAACAAGCCAACAATACCTCAATGGTAGATGTTTTGAGAGACAGGAAGACGGGAACACCTCCAAATCTTCACCTTAAATAAGAGCTCAGTAAATAAGCTCCAGAGGAAAAGTTAGTGAATTGAAGGTTCAAGAAATTAAACCATATGTTGGCCCTTCTTTTAACTCACCATAAGGTACAGTTGGAGATGCATAAAAAGGAAATGCAAAGTCATGAGAAAAGCTCACTTAGATGTTTGGAAGCAAGGGTTCAAGTCTTGCCCAAGGCTGAAGAATGAGGAATTGCTAAGTCTTTCTTTCAAGCTTAGTAAGTAGTTGCTGTACACAAAAGGGAGGAGGGGACAACCCCAAAATACATTAGAATTCACTAATTAGACTGGGTGCCTCTAAAGCTGAAGTACAGACAAAAATTTGTAGAGACTGGAGGCATAGGATTTCTGGCATCTCATATCCAGAAAGGCTTCTCCAAGGGAAATTCAGCTGCCTCAATCTGCTGGAAGGGCAATATGGCAGGGTGTAAGCAATTCAACAGCTTTATTTTTTGACACTGCTGTTGGACAGGCCTAGCAGGAAAAGTGTGCTCTTCTGGTCTGTTACTCAGGAGCAAAGATGAGTTAGCTGGACATGTTAGCAACAGCCTTGGTTGCAGTAACCATGAGCTGGTAGGATTTCAGCGACATTCCATCACCTGGTGGAAGAAAACAAGCAGGAATAGCAAGAGGCCATCTTGATTCAGTGAACAGCTGACTAAGTTTAGATTTAAAAAAAATGGTGAGAGGTAGAAATAGACTGTCTACCAAGGACAAGTGCTGAAGTATCACCTAAACATGCAGAGAAGGAATTAGGAAGGCCAAGGTTGGAGCTAGTGAGGGATATAAAGGGAAACGCGAAGTTGTTCAACTAGTAGGTCAGCAGCAAAACAAAGAGAAGGATAACATGGGCCCATCACTGGTCATGGTGAGTTATGCTGCAACAAAGTGAATAGAAAAGCTAAGGTACCTGCTACCTTTGCCTCAGGTTTTAAGTCTGTTCCAGGAAGATCTTTTCAGCCTCCCAGGTCTTCATGCCTAATACCAATGTTGAGAGGAGAGAGGTACTACCTCGTCAAGGAAGACCTAACTGTGATTACTTCAAGCTGGACTTGCAACTCTGAGACTGAATGGCTTGCATCCAGTGGTACATGATAGGGCTGTTTATGTATCTTTAAGAAGCCATGCTAAGGAGGCAGGGGTCACCCTAATGATTACAAAAAGGGCAAGAAGAACTAAAGGAATAGATCTTCCCAATAGGCTGTGGAATCTCCACCTCCAGAGCTCTTGAATGAATCAGGATGCACAGGACTTTGTCAAAACTCTACAGTTATCTCCGCTTTAAACTGGAGGTTGGACTAGATGACCTTCAGAGGTTCCCTCCTGCACATACACAAAGGCTTCCTAAGCATCTAGCCACATATCAGAAGCATTTAAGCCATTCTTGCTAGACTTTGTAACAAGGTCTCCACAGTCTTCAAGATATGGACAATAACAATACTGGTTGGGGGGAAGAAATCAATTCAGTGGTAAGAAAAAGTTCAATGAAAATTTAAAAAAGACACAGATGCAGCATTTTATAAGGTATCTCTAAAAGAGTAGAAAACATTATCTTTTACGAGACACCAGCATGTTTATTTTCTGAAATGTTTTAATACTTTTTCTGGTGAGGTTTTAGAAATTTCTTTTTAACAATAGTTTTCACCATCATCTGCAGGTAACAATCATCTTGAAATACAGTATTAAAAATACAGATTTATGTTAATCCAAAACTATGAAGAATAACTTCATAACCCAATTGCCAGGTATCTGAATTGATCCTTAAACTTTTATCCCAATTAGTTTCTCTTTCAGAGGTTTTTGTGACTACTATGGCACAACAAGCAAATCGGTACAACAAATATATGAGAATCTGAACACGTTAATTAAGCCTTTTGCTTTCATAGGTTTAAACTTCAACACAGCATTAGCGAAAGTTGTGTTTCACATTCCTTATTGAGTTCCGATATCAGAAACCTACTTTTTTTCC
>NW_009258629.1:863375-884525 GCF_000687185.1 Egretta garzetta
TACATTTTTACTGCAGGAAGTGATTCTAAAACCAGAAAAATTAAGGAAGTATGCTTTAAAGTTTTGAAGTTCTTAGGGAGGCATCATTTGCACCAGCAGTCACTAGAATTTATTTATTTCCACTCTAGTATATTATTGTGCCTGAGTAATAATACTGCATAATTCATGCTACAAAATTTATTCTTAACATTTTATGGATAAAATGTAAGTTTAAATAGTATCAGATTCAATATACCTGACCTTTACACAAGGCTTTAATGTCTTGTTTGTGCTGCCAAGTTTATAACATGATATATATATGGAAGTGACAGCAGAATCCTAAATTAAGTTCTAAAAATACTCTAAGCTGTATATAGCACCTGCTACATTGTTTGAGAATTAAAAAAAAGACTCTCATCCAAATGTTCTTTCAATTACACACAAAACTTCAATACCAGAAGCTTGGTTTGTGGGGATTCTTTATTGTTGTTTTGGAGAAGTTTTTGTTCAGTTTTGGGTGCTTTTTACTAGGGTACTTGGGGGTTTTTTGTTTGCTTTTTACTTTTTACCTGTTTGGAGAAAGAATTTCGTAAAACTGTAGAAAAAAAGCCTATTGCCATTACTAAGTTCCCATCCTCCTCAAAAAGATATTGACAGAACCTTTATTTAGGCCACATTTACTGTCTTTGAGATTGGATTTTACAAGCAACAAGAAATACCCATTCTTTGCTTAGGATGACACTCCCAAGTTTAGACACAGTCAAGACTGACCTTCTCCAGGTTCAGGCTGGCCTGGTAAAGCATGTGTCCTAGATTGTAGATTGTGCCACCTAGGGATTACCAATACTTGTCTGTGCAAAGGTGATCAAGGTAGAATTAGCAACTCCTGACTGCTAAAATGAGTTGGGGACACGCCAGTTAACATCACCACACAATGTATTAGTACAGTCTAACAATACAGTTAGAAGGCACCTCATCACCATCCTGAAGTACAATACATTTAAGTGTACTAAACAAATACCTTTTAAACAAATGCCTTTTTCCCCCTACCAGAAGCCTTAAAAATTTTTTTCCAGACCAATCAAGTGTAAAGATACACTAACAACAAAGGCTTTTTTGAGTGTTGAAGAACTGATCCCACAATTCACATACCAGAGGAAAATAGAAGCTCTTGATGTTCTTTATTACTCTACTAGATGTTCAAGCTTCACTGTTTACAATCTCATTTCAGACCAACAACCAGCAACTACAGCAAAGCACATTCACCAGAGGAACAGTAAAATATTCACAGCTCCTGCTGCTGAACAACCATGATTTCTATTAACTCTTCAGATGCAAGAAAGCTAATAAACAGGATGCACGAACAGTCTCTGCCATGGACTTGCTAGAGTGGATAGGTTTGGGAAGTATGCCTTAGCTACATATAAGGAATGAATGAGTCATCATCTGTCCTTTCAGTGTCCTCTCTGTCAACTCTTCCTTGAGGTATCTGGGTATCTTTCCAACCAACTCAAAGCCAGGCAAAGGTAAACAGTAGCAAGCCAAAACAGAAGGAAGAAATAAACAAGAATGGGAGCTGCAAAAGCCGAAGAGATCAGAGATTAGTAGAGACTGCTCACTCACATCCCCACTCGATCAGGGTTATAAGCCTAGCACACCTACTTATTATATTGAGCCCTACTTTGCTGATTTGAAAAAGGAAATAATACTTAATTTAACTAGCAATTTTTAATATAACTAGTGGTTTCCATGCATATTTTACAGGTCTGCAAGTGCTACAAACTCTCAATATATGCCAACTCTTACAGGCACCTTTCAACAATTATGAATGAGATTTACTTAGTACACAGCTGTGACTGATCCTCAGCTTAGTTTAACCACGAGTAGTATCGAAAGCACAAACACTATAAAAGTTGCCAAGGAGAAACTAAGCTATTTAAAACTGAAGAGGACTGTTTTCAGCATGATACAGAGCAAACAGGCTTATGTCAGCAAGAATTAGCTTATCAAGCTCAGTTTGGAAAGTAAAACCTTACTGAAACTAACCAAAACCTATAGTCACTATATTAATTTAAACAACCAAGCATTAAGTCCATTGGTTTATATTCATGATAAAGCATGTATGTATATTAATACTACTGTAAAGACTAATGATTGTCTTTCCCCCATGCCCCCCATGTTATAACACAGACGTATACAAAGTGTCACAAACATCAGATCTGCATAACAGTACTGGAAGAAAACATGCAATGATGCTTGCCCAAAACACTCTCAGACCCCAACCATAATTTACAGGCTTGCAGAAACGTCTGTTGTTCTCTTGGTTTTATTCTTCTAGAAGTTTGTTCAAATGGTTTTTTGAACCCACCTATAAACTTACACATCCCAGCACTGCAAAGACTTTCACAGCTTACTTCATCATCTTAATCTTCATGTGGGAAAAAATAAAAGTAAGAAACTACTCCAAATGTTTTGCCTTCCAGGTTTACTATTAGGAGGAAATGGGAACAATTGTTCATTACCTAACTTCTGTACCACTTCTAAATTACCCTTTAAAGACTTCCACCCATCTCCAGCACACACCCACCTACTTTATTTCAGACCAAGAGCTCTGATCTACTCAGGGATGCTGCACGCCAAAACTATTTTATAGTTTTCGTAAGTACAAAATTATGAGAACAGATGATGAGAAGGGAGGAGAGACCAAAACACAAGAGTACAATATGCACAGTGGAAGCATACAATGGATGTTACACTGGCAGCATTCTTTTTCTGCTCTGAATTAAGACATAGTAAACAAAGATTAGATTTGTTTTTTGACTGTATAACTGAGCATGAATCTCCAGAAATATTAAAAAAGAACCTCAAGTTCTACTACTACACAGGAATAATAGGTTCAATTCAGAACATATTTTGTATACAATACTGATTGTCCTGTCTTAATTCTTTCTTGGTATTTCTACCTGCATGCTTTTTTTATGCAAATGAGGGTAATAAATCTGCCACTAATAATTTTGTCTAACTGATCTGGAAATTCACCACTGGGTTGCAGTTTGAGAGCCTACCAACCTCCAACTTGCTGCAAAACTCCTTCCTCTTAGCGGCCTATTAGCTCTAATGTATGTAGGCACATGACCCAACACCACTGAAGCTACCCTTTTAGAGGTAGGGCCCAATTTCCATTAGAAACCTGGAATGATTTACTGGGTCACTACATCTATGACATCCACCTGTGCAGGACAATGTTCCATTTTAATCTACACTTCTTTGACCACTCACTAACTTACTTTTTGTTCACAGCTTCCTGTGCGTGGAAAAGCTTCCGCTGAGAGCAGAAGTACCACAGGTGAGCTCACACTGAAGTCATCACTTCAAGGCAAGCTTTGATCAAAAAGGAGAGCCCTCTTAAATGAATTTCAAGGGAGCAATAGGGACAACAGAAAAAGGGAACAAAGCAGTAGCTGGGAATACAAACCTAACAGCTCATCAGCTAAGAGATGAGAGACAAATCTTTCTTCCAATATGGAAGTCTGAGATTTCAAAGCACTAGTTGCACAGGGAACAAAAGCTAAGTGATTACTATGCCATTGTTCCCCCATGTTATTCTCATACAATAGAAATCTGTTTCCTTGTTTGAGGAAAAGCTAACAGTTTTTCAGCACCTCAAAAACCAGAAAAACTTCCTTCAGGACCTCTTTAGTCATTACAAATCAAACCAATTTTTCTCCTTTTCCCTCTTTACATTTGAGAAGCATTTTTAGACTCATGAAGAAGTTCGAAGACTCAGAGCTATGCCCAAGCTGAATTTTGACCCTACAGTTTCACACTGAAGGCCACACAATTCTGCTTCACAAAGCATCTGAGGATGTGCAATTTTGTTTAAAGACTCATTCCATTTGAAACTTAGACAAGTGTAGCAGAATAATAAGTACCACTTAGTGAGTTGAAGCAAAAAAGTCAGAACAGTCTACCCCCACCACAGTGCAACCCCACCCCCCATATTTCTCCCCCTCTTGTGTTAAAAGTTACTATTTTATTTTCTTTTAAACTCTAAAGAGTTCATTTCCAGCAATTATTTCTGCTAACTCACCACACTAAAATTTGCAAAGCTGTAAAGATACCAAGACAATTTGTTTTCTTGGGGGAGTTAGCATCTCCTTTATTTCAATTAAGATTGCTCTACTGCAAGTCAGATCTTTGAAAAGGCGGTAACATTTAAAAGTCTGACAGGCATGCTGTTCAGAAATTGTTTGTTTCCCTCATTTCAAGAAAATCCTCCTTTGTTTATTCTGCCTTTTTCCAAACTGAAGCTGACAGTCATATAGAAAGTGACCATTACAAGTCTTCAGAAGTACCTCACATATTTCCTGGAACAGAGATAAAAGTTATACCTCTACCAGCGGATAGTCTGACTCTGCAGAGCTACTCACAGACAAGGAAAGTCCATCCAGTCATCAGTGTCTAGAATAGCTTAGGGTAAGTAAATAAATGTCTTCTAAGCACAATTATGGGCATTAGTAATACAAAGAAGCTGCACATGAAGCACACTCGTCTAGTTTAATCTCTCAAAGAACAAACTCCAATTTGTCTATTTACTACCTGCACAAAGTTCTGCTCATTATAGGATTATCTGACATATTGCCTATCTACCATCACACACTTGCTCCTCTACTACCAACAGCCATTCAAAATACAAACTGCTCCTGGCACCTTTGAACCGCTGCTGTGCATGACTTGGAGCTGGACCTTGTCCCCACCACATCAACACACAACACTTTCCTGTGGCTGCTGAGGAATACCATGCATGCTACTGGAAGATCCATAGGGGACACACGCTAGAAAGGCAAATGAGCACAGAGGGCAGTGAGCAAAACCCACACACATATACTGCAAAACCCACATACACAGAGGGTATATAGGTCTTCTGGAAAAACAAGGGCAAAGAGTTTCTCTGAAGCTAAGCTTCTGGGGAGCTCAAGCAACCCTAATACCAGAAATTATTCTGAACATACACTTTCACATTTCCAACAGCATTCATACACTGTTGTTTGTAACACAGTGACAAACTGCCAACATGTCAGATGCTTCACTGTTGTTTCTCTGTTACCTTGCTGCAACTGAATTAGCAGGTAAGTACTTACGGTAATGAAACTCCTAATAATGAGAAAACAGAGCAGAGTAATTCTGTCCAAGTAGAATCCTCCATATTTTTATATGGCTACAATCAGTTTTTATTTGCTTTCTTTCTAAATCTGACCTGTTTTCCTTGCTATTCCACATCCAATTTTGAAGACAGATTTCAAATTTTTCTCTTCATTGGGATGCACAGGCATTTTAGAAATCTAAATAGAAGCCAATCAAAACTGAACATCACCCATATTTTGTAAAAAAGCAGAAATGAATACATAATAATTTATGCATTCTTCTGTACATTAATAAAACAAGTTTCCACAAATTAGGAAGAAATCCCAGTGTCTAGACAGGGCTCCAATTTTAAAATTCATTACAAGAAATTTATTCTAGGATAAGCACAAAAAATGCAGTAGTGATACCAAACTCATTGTCCCAAGTTAAGAAACAGGTCTTGCAACCAAGTAGGTAAGATTAGTCGTGGACTCACCTTCCCTCATTGATTTTTGCTTTGTCTCCTTGACAGGCGAAGTTCTCAATATAACCTAGACTGCAGTTGATTCGTGTCCAGTCGGGCTGGCACACAGCGAGGAAGTGAGGACGCAGTCTACCTATGGAGTACTTGGCAATGTCTGTCAACGACTGGCTAGCAGCTGCTCCAAAAATGAAGGTCCCAATGGCTTTGTAAATAGTGGCTATGTAGTTATTTCTGACAAACGAATTTGAGTGCAAATGATTATAAAAGACAGAGAGAGTCTCTCCTAGGATTATCTGAAAGAGAAATAAGGATGATGGTTAAAGAAAGATAATCACTTAAAAAGAAATATATTACTCTATTGTTGTTAATACTCAGACATGTAGTTTCAGAAATTAATTTTTCTATAAACATTAAGCTGCAAATTTACATCTTCCAAAAGTTAGCAGTAATTATGCCCAAATTGTAAACACTTACGTAGAATTAAAAAAACCTTTTACCTTGCCCTGCTTAGTGTTGAACTTACTTGTTACTGATTTTCAGAATATTTATTACAATAAAGCCTTCTCAGAGTAACATTTATCTATATTACTTGGGATTGGGCCCTAATTAGAAACATGTTCTCCAGTATTACATTTTATTCTGCATTGAGTCTCCTTCAGCTAAACTTCTGGTGAGCAAATTTTTTCTATTTCATCATAAAGTTGTTAGGGTTTTTGTGAAGCCAGAGACTATTCTGAAGGGTCTAGACTTCATTTCTGGATGTGAAAGGCCTGTTATTTACACAAAGAAATTTCCTATTCCTCAGGAAAATTAAATCCTTCGGGGAGAAAAGAAAACTAATGGGAGCAGGGAAAGACAGGCATTACTAGGTCTTTCCAATAATTTTTCACCCTGCATGTCCAAGGTATATGCATCAAGTGTGCTTCGAGCATTGCAAGGAACGCAGATTTAATTTTGTTTTCCTGCAACTTTATCTTTTGCAGAAAGTAAGTCGTTCCTTAAACAAAGCACAAAACTTCACCCCAGACAGGTTGGGTATTGAACCAGATGGTCCCATTTTGTACAGAAAGGCTCTACTCATACAGATGATCAGATAGCGGGGGGGACCATATATGTACAGTGACCTCTAAAAATCCTGTAAAGATTAATGATGGCTCCATCTGTCACTTGAGAGTGACAAGTCCAGGATCCTAGCAAAGCAGAGCTTTGGTGAATCAAGCTGTTATTAGATGCTCCAACACCTGGGCAGACAAAATAGCTGTCAGCAGCTTTGCACATTAAGGCAAACAGACAGTCCCATCAGATGCGTTGACACTGAAGTTTTACACTCTGCACCATACTGAAACATGGACGGAAGCAGAGGAACACCAGAACATGGACTAAAGCTGAGAAAGTTTTCAGTAAAGCAGATGTTGGTACATCTTGTACAGGATATACCTATCCCAGAGAGTAACCTCTTAATGAAGACAGTTGAGCAGAAATATCACAGCCATGACAGGTAAAGAATTAATCCCTTTTAAAGAACACTACTGCAAAACCTGCAAGAAGCTAACTTATCTCAGTCAAGGTGACAAAAAATTAGGTGATGCTACTTAACTGGACACAGACATCAAAAAGTATCCATCTTCAATAACCTTGGCTGAGCATTGAGTAAAGGACACCATTTGCTTTTACTATCTGACTTTAAAGCAATCTTGACCAAAAAGCCTAAATTCACAACTAAAAGATGGTCCCTGATGTTACAAAGGTAACATGAATGTTCATACAGTCTCATATAGAGATTGGATAAATTCAAAGGAAATACATCCATTAAAATTACTGTATTTACTGAAGTATTTTCTGATTCGGGAAGTCCCTGAGCTGCAAATGGTTGGTTGCAGTGTACTGAGGGTAAAACATCAATCTTTGCTTGCTCTAGTCTTCTGTTCTTCCCCACTCATCTGTTTTAACCACCGCTAGAAATAAGGTAACAAGCTATATAGACCTTCAACTGCAACCAAATACTGCTGGTCTTAGGTAATATTGACTACCAACAGTAGTAACAGGGTGAAAAAAATAGTTCCATCTTAAAAAGCAGGATCTTTTAGCATAAACCACTTGCCAGTTAATAGAACAGACAAAAACCAAAGAAGTTGTAGCTGCTTCAGAAATATTTCTGTAAGTTTTTGAAGCAGTTTTTCCAAGAAAAGGAAAACTAGGTAAGTCAGTTTCAATTCCCAGCCCCATGTTTCCACAGTTACGAAAAAAAATTCCACCAAGAGTAAACATAATCTACAAGTTGACCTTTATGTTGGAACCTAGATAAAGATCCTTGCAGTCCTTATGCAAGGAAGAGTTAGATTGCCATAACATCCCCTCCTGATTTTAACCGATTAGCCCAGAAGAAGCAGCTGGCCAATATGAGGTTTACATTTAGCTGCTCCTTTTCCAGCTTTGATCCCTAAAATATACTTGGATAAATATTTATACACCTAAAAGTCTTGTTTGGCATACAAAGCATAGCTCTGATGAGCTTGGACAGCACCCAACACAGAGCCATGGGTAGAGTCTGAAGCTTTTTAGCACATCTGGACAGGGATCTTGAAACCCCTTTTGAAGGGCCATTGTGGAACTGAAGTGCGGTCCCGTGAAACTGCGGACACGAGATGGTTAACTGACGAGGTCCAGCTCTCCCCTCTGCAGTGCCCAAGGACATGCCCCCACCACTTTTTGCCCCAGCACTGATACTGTATTCTTCCAGGAGCCATTTCACTCAACCTAGCTCAGAGAAAGCTGCTGTTTTCTGCCAGGTTAAGGAATTTCACTAGTTTATCCTGGTTCAGACAAAGCCACTAGAGGTGGCAAAAGACAGGGCAATAGTGGGACCTCACCTTTTGTCCACAGTAAGCTATTAGGTTAGCTCAGCTGACAGCATGTAATTAAGTCTTAAGGATACAGTCACTACACACTTGAGCCAGTTCAGCTGAGCTAGGAGCTATGGTCAGAGGCAGATCCCAAACTGGCAGCTGCAGAGGCAGTCTTTCCATCTCCCTGATCTGGTCTGAAGAGCAGGAAAGGGGAACAGTACCCCATTTTCAGCCAGGTTAGGTGCAGCATGACAGGGACCCCTAGCATTAACTCAAACACATACGGGCCCAGTGTTTTATTCTGACCTTCGAGGAAATATCCAGTGAAAAACTCCCTGGCTACTTACTCTCTTTATTCAAGCTATGCTTTTGATAAGTTGTCATTGGAAGCCATCATATTTTTTCTGTTAAAGAACCTGGTATCTATTGTTACACTTCCACACAGAGAATTATTTCCAGTGGCTCTGTGGCAGAGAAAAATACTAACTTAATAGGTCATGCCAACTCATACTCTGAAAGTAGTAGCTCCCAAAATAGAAAAGCTTGAGACGGTAATTTAAAATACATCAGTGCTGCTCTTAACTGATACGGTAAGGGAGGAAGTTTTTCTCTCTCAGACTATAGAATTAAGCCACCATAGTTCTAAGGTATTCTTTTTCTGCTCTATAATTCTAGTTGTTTGACTTCAGTTAAAGGAAACCTTTCAGTTATTCTTGCCAGAACACCATTTCTACTGCATTAGCACCTGGTCTAAGGACATTATTTTAAACTTGAGAAATCTTGCAGAATACAGTTTTAGAAGTCTGTATTAACAGATTGCCCCTCCTCCCTCTTCCCCACCCCCACTGAAATCAAATGCAATGAAGAAAAGTTTAACTTACAACAATTATACTGAAAGGAACAATTATTCCTGCTAACAACTTATAAGAAATGGTGTCCTCTTTGTATGGATACCGGATGGATTCATCACTACAGAAAACTCCTCTCTGGAAGGGGATACGTCTTGAATTGAGAATTGCAAAAGGCAAGCCAGCTAGCAAAAAGGAATAAAAAATACATTACAAAAGCAACACAAACTCTGGCGATGATTAAACCCCCGCATTTCCAAAGAAGTGCATAAAGAGGAACGGGCGTGCGGCCAGTTAGAAGGTTACGCACTTCCTTTGGCCAATGACTACTGCCTTGTCTTTGCAGCACCCAGGAAGGACTGTTGAATGAAGGAGAGCAGGACAGGATTCCTCTCACCTTCACATTTGTGGCACATCAAGTATGGAAGCATGCCGAAACCATGATTGAGTGAACAGTTCCGTAACAGCCACTGAGTTGCTCAATCTGCTGCTACTGCCACAATTATCAACCATTCCTTTATATTCCAGTGATCAACAGTTGCCCCTTTACACCTTCTCCAGATGGCTTTACAAGTCAGAAAAGCACAAATTGCATTTCACAAAAGCAGAAAAGGAGTGCTTCTCAGGGAGTGCAAAAGCAGAGGAAGTTTTCAGGAAGAGATATAGAAACGAGGAAAAGTTACACATGCATAGGAGCCCCCCACTTTCACGCACACTGGGATAGTTCCCTGGAACAACGTGGCCACTGCACAAAGCCCTACAACCTCAGAGCATGGATATTTTATTCCTGTCTCTTCCACAAAAGAGAAAGCCTTTGGCTCATCCTAAACTCAACAGAAAATGAGACTGAGGCACACAACGCTTTGTGCTATTCCACCTCAAGAGACCTGCAACGCTAACCAAAACTAGTCATTTGAACAGTGAAGTTTTTAAAAAAAACCCTCAAAATAGGATACAAATTACTACAAACTAATAGAATCATATTTCAAGTGTGAGACTACTAAGAATGTTCAATAAAACAATAAATCATTTTCTTTAACTTGGGGATGTACAGCCCAATGTCACTGAAGTGCTTAAAAGCCCTTGATTCTGTGCTCAAAATTCAGCAGTATTGCACATGAAGTGCATACCAATTTAGAGTTAGACAACAAAAATATCCTGGGGGGGAGGCACTCCTAATCTACCAGTAAGGTATTGGGAGGATGTAGAACAGCCTCCTTCCTTCCCAGAGAAGGATGTTGCTGTAGTCTCAGTTGTCTCCTCAGAACCTCTGTGTCAAGACATAGCCCACCCCTTCCTTTCCATTTATGCAGCTACCCCAAGTAAGTGTGTACAAACAAAAGTAATCACAGAAGGAGCAGGAGAAAAAGAAAGGATAAAAAAGGTAACAACCAAGCAAAAGACCTAGGATCCTTTTCAACCCTTTTCCCCCATTAACCTCCACCCACAAAGTCCTCCAAACTAAGCCTGACTTGTGGGCCCACCACGAATGAGACATACTGTGGTGTCACCAATGATTTGCTGTCAATGATGTTCTTCACACCATAAAGTAAAACAATGTTTCAATTCTAAAACAGACACAGGAGAACAAATGGCACACTAATGGCTCAAAAGGTGAAAATTTCCTTTCCTGATGAATGACATACAGCTTTGTTCCACGACCAAGCAGTCAGGGGCTTATCATAGTGCCCATGTATTCCAGCTAAGCCCATCGCAAAGGATCAAGTATCTCCTGTACTGTTACAGTCATAAAATCAATAGCATACAAAACCTCCCCTCTGGAAGTGGCAGAAAAAAACCCACTGTCATTGTAAAGAGGGGTTGTTTCCAGTTCCATGCCAGCAGGACTACCACTGACCTAGCTCTGGAAGCTGTCCAAGCACACCAACAAAGCAGAAGGACAGCAGGATGGGCTAAGAGCCAAGCCAGAGCCTTGCCAAAACACTGAATCATTCAGACACCAGCCAGCACAGAGCCCTGGAGCTGGACTCTGCAGTATAGTGCAAAAACATGGACTTTGCTACCAGGAAAAAAATCCCTCTCCCTTTCTCCTAACAGTAAGAATAGCAGGGTTTTGAAAAACACTGCAGCCCAGACCTCACTTCTACACTCACCTTGTGTTGGCATTGTGACAGCATGTCACAATATATCATTTGTTTAATATTTAGGTAATTTTTGCAAGGGAGGAGGCAGAAGCAGTGTGCAAGTCATGGTGACAGAAGGTGACTTGTGAACATAATGCCATGGTATGTTTCCAACACCATTTACTCTATAAAATACGTATGGAATGTAAACTTCATCCTTTGCCCTGCACATATACTAACACCAAGATTCAAGACTGTATATTTGAGAAAAGTGTATTTTTTTTTTCAGATCTCCAGAATTAGGGAATGAGGCATACACAAATAAGAGTCCCTTTATTATTTACAGGTTTACTTCTTACTGAGTAAGTAGTTTTAGTCATCATGGTAAAGCAGTTGCTCACAAAATTAAGTTCAGCCTAGAAAAACCCTACCACAGCTTCAGCACACTGCCACAAATACTTGCAACCATAGTTAGGCGGTGTCACTGACATAACATCATCATCACACTTTTTAAAGGCCAGCTCTGCGAACAATGGTGTCATGGTGGCTTACTCCTTATTTCCTTCTGCCCACTGAGAGGAAATGTTTCAGCTTCTCAAAAGCAGGAAATAAAATTTTCAGAGTGCTAGGGTTATTCAGGTGGTTTTGGGGGGCTTTTTAAAAATGTAATTACTTGCTGCTAAATCAGAACTGTAAAGCAGTAGATGTGGATCATGGGAATGAGGTCCCCTATGCAGTGATGACATGCACTTTTCCATGCAAAAAGAAGCTGTTTGAAATGTGTGCTCACCTTTCAGCATTACTGAGATTATGATGCAATTAGTCTGTAATTGCTTGCAGCACCTTCCTTTATCAAGATCAGGCAAACAAAATACCAAACAACTCCAGGTTTCTTTGATTTACTTTTTAAGCAAGTAAGAAGCAGCTAAAACAAGTTAAAGTGCCTTCTCTTTTACTCTGAAACAAATCCCACTCTGCCAATTAAGAAAAAAAACTTTATAAACAGCTTCCTGAAGTCATAACCAGCAAAATTTAAGTAGGACAGTATGAGTCTTAAAGTTCTAAGTATCTCCCTGGTTTGAACAATTAATTGGAAGAGCTCTGCATCAAAACACAATACTGCTAAAAAAGGCTTATAGAGTAAACGTCAAAGTGTTTCTTCAGCTTCCCCCAACTGTGTAAGATTTAAGACATAATTGCACCAGCTATTTGTCTTATTGCTGTTCTCAGCAATTTCAGCTGAAAGGAGGCATGCTCTGTGGAAGCTTGAGATAACAGCTTTCATTTCTGAAAACCAGATTACAGTAAGGTTGATCAGATTGACTTAACACTGTCAAACTGAAAACCAAAGTCACAGAACTACAACGTTTATAATTCACCTTCTGCTCAACCCAAGGCAGTTATTAGCCTGAAAAACCATGCCAGTACTGGCTTTTGATGTCTTTTTGGTTAAACTACTCTCCAACATCAATACCTACTCCCTCAGAACATGCTCCATAATTTAAGTTTAATTTACTTTTAAACATACATGGATTGGCTTCACTGTTAGCTGGTGGGAGGGGGGAGAAAAATAGAAGTCAAACCAGAGGGGCAGCAACTCCTGCTGTTTCTGGGATGTGAAGCCTTTAAGAGAAACTTCTCACAATACCTGGTGGTTTTGTTCCATTTTAAATGCATCAGCAAAGTCTCGTTGTGTGGGATTTTAAGGTGTTTTTTTAAAAACAAACTTAATTGCTAAAATAAAATCAAAGTTATTTCAAATATATAACTTAAGTACTTTCTGCAGTGCAAGTCCCTCTCCCTCAAAGACAATGCAGAGACAGGGAAAAATACAGTTCAGCTTTTTCATTAGTACAAGGAGAACAAACAAGCAGAAGAACTGGGGTAAGTGATGAAAGAGGCAAAGCCTCTTACTATAGCAAGTACAACAGTAGAGTTTCCCTGTAGTTGTAATAGACACATTACTTCTTCACCCTGAGAGATACTGTAATTTCAGACAACAGGAATAAGTTTTTGCACCATGGTAACAATTTCCTAAGTATGAAACCTCCTGGCACAGAAGGACTGGGTATGACTGAAGATACCAAATGATATTGGTCTTCATAATGGTACAACTACCATTAGTGTCAAGATTTTTAGCTTCCCAAATACAACTGAAAAACCAATGTTAATAGCAGTATAAGGAGATGGTGTACTTCCTTGCCAGAAGATTTATCCACATAGAAGTCTAAAGTAGTTTCTCAAGGAGAAGTAGCAAAGATTCAACAGTGGATCACTGGGAAAAGAAATCCTGCTCACCTGCCATAGTCACAGATTGCCATAGTAAACCAAAAGAAGGGCCCCACTTTTTCTACAAATATCCATTTTTCCCCCTAAACAAGGTACAATTTTCTAGGGACAGTTTGGCACATTAAAAAGAAGAATTAGTGAAAATTAGGTCAGTTTTACATGAAAGTAGAAGAAATCGTGGACTTTAAGGTACTGCTTTTAAGTAAGGAGTGGAGATGGCAGAGGGTCATTAAAGGCTCTCTACTGAATACTTTCCATATGACAATAGCAAAAAGCATCCCTAATGTATACTTCATTTTCCAAGTCAACTGTAACACAGTGAAGAAATTGCCCAAAGGGAAGATGACAACAGCTATGCTAAGAGGAATTACAAGGTTGGGAAGAGTTTACCAGTACAGTAATCTCAAGGATAAAGCCAACAAGCTAGTGTTGTGCAGTGCATATGCCAGCATCATTAATGAATAACTAGTAGATGTACTGCTGACAGAGCTGGCAATTCTCTGATACAGTGGAAGATCAAGGTCAGCCAGTTCTGCCAGCAAAACATTCAGAATTATGCCCTTGGAGATTAAACAACTCTCATGAGTGGGAAGCTTGGCAGTTCAGAATGGGGGGGAAATAATGTCTACCTCCTATGGCTGTTGTACATCAATAATAGCATGACCATTAGACAAGTCTTTCCAAAGGCATTAACACTTTTAGCCACCTGACAAGAATTTTTTTCTGTAACAGCATTCAGTCAGAATTTGAAAACTTGTTTGGTTTCAATTCATCTGTCGTAAAAGCAGACAGAGAAGGACTGCTAAGGTACGTTCCTCATTATCTCAGAAAACTAGGTAAGTTGGGTTTTACACAGTTAAGCAGAACGCAAGGACTGTAAATCAGCTAGTTGCATAAGCAGTAGATATCAGGAAAAAAGAGCAATATTGATCCAACAACGAGCAACAATTAAGGAGCTACAAATATAGTTGGCAATAAAGATATTCATAGTGATGAAAATATACAGGCCTCTGAAACAGCCTTTCAGTCAGAATAGAAAAAGGTAGAAACACAAGTAGCTTGACTGAAAAGACTAAATATTTTACACAATTATAGTACAGTTGTCCAATAGTCTGACTCACACAGTGTAATGGATTAGATTTCCCCACAGGCTGAAGTGATTTCTGACTGATTACATTGGGTTTTTCCCCATAACTATGTTGTACAACACAAGTCTATTTCCTTCCAGGTTTCTAATCTTGATTGTTTCCTCTCTGTTACTGGGTATGAAGTTGATCTCTCCACAGAACTAAGAGCTGATCATTACCACTCCAGTGAAGAGACAGAACATCATGTTATACAGTACCCTCGAGTTGTCCTTTCCACTCTCTTCAGGAAGGTCATTACTTGACATTTATCCATACTGTATTTCAGCAGCCATGTTATTACCACCTTTTTGTATTTACTGCTTATTTACTATTGTATTTACTCCTTATTTGCTGCTTTGCTGCCTCACTGAACACACTCTCCTCCAGTGCATTTATGACTACGCTGAACAGGGCAGACTGCTGGGGAGCTCTACGTGGTACCCTCCTCCCTTGTGAAAGCCAGGGAGCACTTACTCATACTGTCCACTTCTCACATTTCAATGAATTATTTATATATTTAAGGATTCTTCCATCTAATCCCATGACTACTTAGTTTCTTAAGATTTTGATGAAGTAGTTGTTTGAATGTACAGACCTAAATAGTGAGATTTTTTTTTTAAAAAATGCTGCCTTCAGCCTAAGTACTCCATCCTCCTGGTATATTAAAGGGATTGGGAAGAGAATAGATGTGATTGATACCTGGAAACAGTGAATATGTTTCCTACAAAATAGCTTTAAATACCTGTGTTTAAGTGCTGTGTAGCAAGTCTTTCTCCAGAGTTTAGAGACAAAACAAGTGTAAAAGACTGTTGCCTTTTCTCCCAGCACTTCAAGAAAAGCCACCACTACTTCTATGCTATTATCTAATGCCAGCTTCATCAGTGTAGCTTTAAACCAGAAGTGACATCTACACTACTTATTATGAAAAGTGTAAGTAATATTTTGAGGTTTAAGTCTAATTACACCAGAAATTAAGATAGAAAGCACAAGTTAACATTTCCCTTGAAAATGCTGTAGAGATTTCATTACTAACTCCATCAGCAAAAACAACCACAGTATTCATTTGTACACCACTAGAAATCCTGCCTGGAAAAAACATTTTGTGAAAGTTTAGTTACAACCTTTGAGTTGAGCATGACTGTATAACTGCTCACATTCGGGGGGGTGGGGTGGGGGGGGTTGGTTATGGTATCATAGAGCTCTCTGCAGATTAAGATTTTGGCTTCTCCTCAGTACCAGAACAACGCTACTTTCCATTTCTTAAAAAGAGCTTTAGAGTTCAGGAGGGCACCTAGCAAGAAATAGGCTTAGACCATGACTCCACAGTTCATGAAGATCAACTGCTACATTTTGTCATTTAGCTTTCTCCAGAAAAGATGTGTAAAAACCATCTCTCTGCATGAGCTCAAGGCAGAACAGAAAGAGGTACAGTGGGGTGATCCAGAGGAAGGGAAACAGAAGAGGCAACACAAAAAGGAACCTTTCCCCTCTTTCACTTTACCCATTGCTCATCTCTGGTTTTTGGTGCAGTCCCTCCCCTTTTTCACCACCCCCTTGAGTCTCTCTGGTATACATCCTGATGTCAACAGCACTAGTAACTACATATGAGACTTGAGACAAGGAAAAAGTCTACGCCATAGATTTTTTTTTTTCCCCCCTCAAATGACAAAACTTTGCAATTACATCTCTCTACGTTTCTCTCTATTTGATTTTACCCTTGCCATAGATTTTTTTTTCCCCCTCAAATGACAAAACTTTAAGGTTGCAATTACGTCTCTCTACGTTTCTCTCTATTTGATTTTACCCTTTTGTATGCTCTACTAAAGAACACCTTCAGAAATAACTCCAAACCACTGTGACTGCTTGGCTTTCTCATAATTATGACCAAGCTACACTCAGCATTTTAAAATCCCTTGTCTGCAGCTCCTTTCACTGTCAGGCTGCTAACTATTTTACTCAATTTCATACACTGGTTGCATTCTTTATCACTTTAACAAATGCACCTGAAGGGTGAGAAAAAAGTACACTATCAAGTCTACAGACTTAACAAGCAAGTCACTGAAATTTATTTATTTAACATTAACTGCATCTGGTAAGAACAATTTGTACAAGTCCCAAACTGCACATGGTGCTCCTCAGATCCTTCTGCAATCAATTTTAAACCAAGCCCACCAGAACACCCTCACCATGGACAGGGCAGAAGCGGGGCCAAAGCTGGGTACAGCAACTGCCATTTATCAGCCTCTGTCCCACACCACTGATCTCACCCAGGAATCACTCATCGGTTCAACCAAAGTGCATTACTGTGCACGTTAACCCTTCACATAGTATAAACACGGGTTGCTATTATGTTGGCTTTAGACAGAGTTTGAACAAACACAAATTAGCAGTGTATTCCTTAGAATAAGCTTGGGTTTAGAGATGATACTCATCAGCAGTAGCACAAGATGCAGTTAGTATCAAGTAGAACTCATGCCAGATTATGAAGTTGAACAGCATTGCCCCAAAAGATATCCAGTGCCATGAATATACCAAAAAAACATGAACATAAAACATCTCAAACTTTTTGAAAAGAGGAGTAAAGAGGCAAAGTCTTGTTCAGAGCATATAAAATTATTAATGTTACCTGAAACCTGAAAGTTAAGTTAAAGGATGCAAGTGTTCACTATAGGGTCAGACAGCAAGTTTAATTTCAATTAGTTGCAAAAGTATCAGTGGACCACAAAGCCTTGACACTGCTGCAGAAAATGAAGTGCACATCTACCAATCTAACAGTCTTCAATAGGTTTCATTACAGTCCCCTGCTTTATCAGTCTCTACGACAGCAGTAGCTACATTTGCCCCTCAAGAAACATACAAATTAGTCCAGTGAGTGCTTATGTGGTTTATCAAATACACACTTTCAATAAAAGTTTCCCTGGAAATGTATCCCTTCCACAAACAGAACATAAAAGAAGATTAGTTCCGCCAGAAAAGAAATCAGTAGATTGCCTCCAAAGTAAGATTGTACTAATCTGTAGGAAGGAAAAAAGTTACAGTCAGAACATCAATACACATGGTAGAAGACATTTCTGAAAACATTAAGCCTAATAGGTTAGAGCTGGCACAATGGCAAAGCTATGTAGGTCCCTTTCGGGACGACATCATGATACTGAAGACACCGGCCTTTACCAAACCAAACCAAGAACGCTTTGGTTTTGTTTTTTGAAGTCAAAGACAATGTGATCTGACCACCTAAATATCTTTCAGATGTGTTCAAGGTGAGGAAATTAAGTCCTACAGACCCCTAACATTCCTTTCTCTCAATGAAGTCCCAAATAGCAGAGCTCATCCCAGATAAGTGATTCACCCAAAACTGCTTACTGCTGAACAATCCCCCTGACAGGAACATCAGCATTTGCATTGCCCGTCCAACAACAGTTGTGGTGAACTACGTTGTTTCCCAGAAACTGAGTGGAGCACTTCATCTGGATTAGAACTCCTGAACTCTTGTCCTCTCATGAATCAGCCCATCATACAGAAACTCACCAGTGGGCTGTGTCCCTTCAGCTCCTGAACAGAGCAGCCATACAAAGCTTTGGCAGGGAACTACAGCAACCCTGCTCAGAACCTACCTAGGATGAGGAATAGATGAAACTCAGCAACTCTTGAGCTGCTCTGTTCTTCTGCTTCTTTGACAAGAAGGATGCTTCAGAGAAGCCTCCTTTGCTTTATGCTTCTTTCCCCAATTACACCCACTCTTAGATCAAAGGGAAGTTGTATGAGTGTCACTGAAGGCAGCGGTTGCAAGAAGCAAGATGACTGGAGGAAGAGGAAATTGATTTGGAGGTGTAGTCACCAGAAAAGACCAACTGAATAGGACACATGCAAATAAGCATGGTTAGAAGTCATTGCAAGAGAGACACTGACATTTAATTTGTCATTTATACTTGGAAGAGCTGGTATCATGCAGACAGCTGAAGACCAAAAGTGCCAGACCAAGAGATTAATTTCAAAATATTCTTAGAGCTACAACCTATAGACACTAGCCCCTAACTAGTCATGGCTTTTAGACGATTCAGAATTACTTTATAAACATCTCTAAAAAGACGTGAGAAGGTAGAAGTATTGGAAAGACCTTCTGCAGTTCTTGAAACGTCAGTTGTCATGTGTGCTACTCCAGATGCCAGCCCAGACATCTGAAGAGATTCATTTTTCCAGAGCACTACCAAGGCTTGTTTGACCCCAAGTCTCAAAAAATTCTAATATAAAAATTGTGCTTCCCATCCAGACACAGAAAACAATTTGGAAAATTGAGAAGTATCATGCTATGAAGTGGCACTTGGAAAAAAATAAACATGAGTTTCTTTCTGAGACATCTTATTTCCTGATAAAAGGTGGCAACGGGAACAGAAAGAGTTCAGAGCTGTAACTGGAATTGTGAATTCTAAGAGCATTCTTTTATTTTTTTTTTTAAAGAAGATCCCTGAGAGTTTCTAACACGTCTTGTAAATCTTCATAAAATGTTCTGAAGACAAATCTGTGTTCAGGCAGCCTAGTTTCTTTTATGCACAGACTGCTTAATGAAATATCTATGCCTTACTCATTACCACAGGTTTTGGGGTTGTTTTTTTGTTTAAAGTTGTTTTATATTCCACTATGGGTCTACCCCAACAACTGAACCAGAGGAGATCTTTTATTATTACACAACAAGACATTCAGGCCACCTCTTACTACACTCTGAAGACAAGCAAGCTGTTAGTGCAGCAAGGGGCATATGCATAACAGTGTCTCGAGCGTTTCTGCTCAGATTTCATGAGGCTTTAGGGAATAAATAAATGGATCAGCAATACCTGTATATTGTTGAATGCTAAGGGGAAGGGCTATAACCACCCTACTACTCAATTAACCATTTGTGTTTTTTCCACATTGCAGATATGAATCCTTTTGCTTCCCTTGGCTTCCTATCACAAGTTCTTCTTTCCATTGTGTAAGTCCTACTTAGAAACAAGTATCCTGTTCAAGGTAGTCTTTAATTAAGGAAGATACGTTTGCACAAAAGTGCAATTTATCAACTCTTATTTGCGCAGTATTAGACCAAATTTTTACCTTCATTGAGAAGCCTGTTCCTTTCAAGAGAGTCTCATGGCAGGGTAACATTTTTTACTAGATGTGGGATAATCAGTGTTACTGCCCAGCAATCTTCCATGAGCCAGCTGTGTCCCTGCTGAGCATATTGACCCTGGAACATACTACTTCCAAAAATTTAAGCTACCTTGGAAAAAGTCTCAAGCCTCCATTGAGTCAGTCAAAACCAAAAACCAGCCTGAATGTCAGATTCTGCTATTCTCAGACTGATAACTTTCCCTATCTGTTTTGAATAAAGGTAAGCTTGAAACTGGAAAGCATTCAACTGGAACTCACTTTCAACTCAGTAAGTTGTAATAACCCAGATATACTCCCTAGCTCTAGAGCTCACCCTAGCTCTAAGTTTTCAGTAGACATAAATGATTTTTCACCTCTAATGCTTGAGGCTAAAGAATTCCCTAAACCTAAAATTGAGACTAAGAAAGCCAGTTAGATTAACATGTTAACTACACAGAACAGTAGTGTATGCACTACAGTGGTTACTTTCTCACCAGGTTCCAGAAAATGTGTTGCTTTAAAGGTTGCAAAATGTTCAGACTGAAGAAAACTGATCTGGGTAATCTGTATTGTTTTTACAGAACTACAAGAGCTTTAGAATTTTTATCTTTTTTTTAAACCTCTCTCAGCATGTAGGCCAGAAGTGATTGTTCCAATTATATACTCCAATCCCCTGCACGAAGACAGGCAATAAAAATTCACTCTGAATCCTACAAAAGTAGCACAGAAGAAAAGTATCAGAATAAACTGGAATCTCTGACAAGACTAATTTTAAGTTATAATTTTAGATACCTTGGCAGTTAAAAGTTACAATAGCTGTCCATACCACTCCTTAGATGTTTACACATCAAAGTAAATTAGCTGTAAGTCAGATGCTTTAGAGCCAGAAAAAAAAAGCACTCTGAATTAACTTTCTATTACAGGAACAACTTTTTCAAATCTAGAAGTGGAAGATAAAAAAACCCCAAGCAATTCAACATATTATCAAACTGCAACCAAAATGCCTCTTTAGAAGTCCAAAATTGCACAGAGCTATAATTACTAGTTCACCTGTGCATATATCAATTAAGGAACACATGAACCCTACTGGAAAAGAAATTTTCCTGAAGTTGTGCTGAAGATTCCTGTCAGTACATGGCAAAATGGCAAACTCCAGACTATTTTCCTCAAAAGTGAAACCACACTAATGAAACTGTTGTTGTCTACCTTCTATTACTGCATAGGACTAATGCAAGCTTTAATATA
>NW_009258629.1:884603-903244 GCF_000687185.1 Egretta garzetta
CCTTAACCAGTTTAATATATACTTCTTACTGATTAATTTAGCATATACATTTATCAGAAGACCAAAGATTATGACCGTCTCTAATATGGTTTGGTCAGCCACTGCAGGCAGAAACAAAAAAATGTAGTTTCAGGTTCAAGACTATTCTGAATAGTTAAATTTTTGTTCACTAAACCACTTCAAACCTTACTAACACTTGGATACAATCAGGCTTAAAACATTGTTAGAAAAACCTACTGAAGAGTTAAATTGTTCTTTGTAAAAATCATGTGGTCTTGAAAACACTGAGCCTCTCTTCTACAAGCAACTAGATTTTCAGCCTCTGTATCCCATTTTGAAGGGTTTAAAGAGGCATCACTTTTTTTAAACTTAAGAAAAATCCACTGGGTTCAAATTAGACTTATTTTTGTAGAAAGCATATGGAAGCACCAGTCACTAGTTATAGGTTTGTGCACTCCACTGCAGTGCAAATTTTAACATCACAGGCTAACCCATTCTGAACAAGAAGTGTATTTATTCCATAGCATTTTGGAAGCCTGTAGTTTTTTTCTCCCCAGTGATAAAAGCCTAGGCTAACTAATACAGTTTAAATCCCCATTTCCATTTTTTTCTGCTCCTAAAACAAATGAGATTAGCAATACTAGAGACGAATTCCAGGTTTTCTGTGCAAACAGAAAGTAGCAACGGCACCTTTTACATGCGTATCACTATACATATATGGGATTTTGCCTATATAGGTTGTCTTCAACTCAATCACTTCGTAGGCATACATTTTACTCCCATCACCAAAGCTCCCTATATATCAGCTACTTACAGAGAAAATGGGCAGGGTGAACCCCACTGTGTAGAGGACAGTGGATGTGATGGTACTGTCATGGAACGGATACTTGATGCTGTCATCATTACAGAAAAAGCCCCTCTGATACGGTTTTATTTTGGCCAAGTTTAGAACACCAAGGGGTAAGCCAGCTGTTGGGGGAAGGAAAACAAAAAAACAAAAACAATACATGTGGTTAAATCAAAAAAAAAAAACCAAACAAAAAAACCCCCACATTTTAAACATGCAAACCTCAAATTTCTTAAGTATCATGCAATGCACACACTTACAAAATCCTGTTTATAGAAATTTATCTCTTCTATAAGTTTACTTCAGAAGGACTCTGAGGTTGCCCACCAGATACAGAAGTTAAGAAAGTACAGAGTTCAAAGTCCTTTCATCAGTAAGGTGAGTTGCCATACAACTGCTGCCAAGATGACGTTCAAGAAAAGCATTTGCCACTCACATGATTGAACAGTTATTGAGGGCAGACTGCCTTTTATGCCCCCTCCTTTGCCACCACCCCATGCCAGTCCGAATTACCAGCCTTGTTCTATACACTATAATCTGGTCAGTATTTACAGATATCAATACAAAAATACATACAGGTTTTGTCCTGGTTAGGGAGTTCAAGATTTCATGCAAGTAGTTTTCATGCAGGTAAAGGGAACAAGGGAACTGCAGAGACACCAATGGGAAATACGGACACTCTGAATGGACTTCATCTCAAGGTAATGAGATTTATACTTTTAAGAGTTGCATTTACACAGCTTTTGTATACTTTGGAAGATTTCTGCATGAAAATAATTAAGTTATTAACATGGAAACTGAAACCCAAGTACAAATGATAGCTCTGTGAACTTACCATATGTGTTCACTTGCACATGCATTACCTATTGTCTCTTAGAAGTTCACTTTGAATGTGCTGGCAGCCATGCCAAAGAAGCCATCAAGATCTCTGACAATTACATTCAGGTCCACAACTTATTTCTGACAAGAAGAATCAGCTAGGGGATATACATTTGCAGGAGCAATGACCTCAGGAAACCCAGATTTATTTTTTCTCTACTTTCTTGTTTCCCCCTTTCCTTTGGTCCCCTGAGCAAGTAATAGATCAACAGTGGATAAACTGGGCAATGCTATAAGAACTGCAAAAAATCCACAAGCAAAAAAAGAAGATTTTTGTTTAAAACAAGGTAAAAAAGGACAAAGTAATTTTTTTTATTTTTCCCCAACATCCATGTAATAATATGCAATTTTGCATATAGACATTCTGTATGTAAATTAAATAGTAAGAGCAGTTACTGAAGCAGAAAGGACTAATTTTATAAACAAACTGCTTGTACTGAGAACAAAAGACATTTCAAAGAAGTTCAGGTGATGAGAGATTGCTTTGATTTCTGGTGACACTTGTTAAGATAACTATCAGGTAAGTTTCTTAAAGGGGTTTTGAATAAGCTTATTCCTATGTACTTCATTAGAAGAAAAGACATCAAGAATGAAACAGTAGGAACAGGGTAATAAAACCTGGCCTCCTCTTTGGTATGATAAGTGCAAAAGCTCATGAAGTGGATATTGAAACCGTCTGTGTGCTTGGTAATACCCCTGCTCCCAATTCCTCTTGTATGAAAATTTCTATGGTCACAAAAGGCAGTTTGGCAGGAATTTAAAGCCTCCTATGGAGCAGAGAGGAATTTTTTCCACAAAACATCTGAAATCCTAAGGACTGTCCCTGCTTCACTTTCACAGCTGGGGATGCTGATGCTGCAAAGCACTTCAGCAGATGCTTACCATCCTGTATAGCAAAACTGAACAAAAAAAGCAAGTGTCACTATGCTTGTCCAGCTTCAAGCACAAAGTTTTCCATGAAGTAGGATGATATACCTTCAAATCAACCATATTGCAAAGGTGTTTCTCCTTCCTCCGTTTGAGAGAAGAGCTACAGCTTGACAGAATGCAGATGGCAGAAGCAGCAGAAACAGAATCGCAGCTCCTCAAATATAAGTGGGCCACACTGAAGAACTCTGAAAGTTCACTCAGATCAAAAGACATTGCTATGTTTGCATGTCTGGAGCCAATTTTTCAGCTCCACTCAAAGACCATGGCAAGTTTCCACAAACAAAAGTCAGAGCCCATGTTTCCTGCCTTTGTCTCTGTTATTGCACACCCAGCATCAGGATGATGGAGTGGCAAAGCCATTACCTATTTGATACAATCCTATCTTCTCAAACAGGTCACCAGATCTTCGCATGCAGAAATATCACAACCTCATGGTTAATCTAAGCAGCAGCTTGTATTTTGCAGAAGTTGACTACTAATAGACAAATGCCTCTCTTTTCCAAGAAAGGCTGCTACAACTCAACACCAAGAATTTTTGTTTCACTCAATTACATTTTCAGCCTTTCAGCTTAGCCTTCTTTAGCTGGCTAAATATTGCTCAGTTTCTGCATTAAGATTTTGAGGTGTTCTGCTTCAGTTTTGTTTCTGGGTTTAACTTCATTAGGACAGCTATTTCATTTTTACCAGCTGCTGAAATACGTTCTCTAAGTGCTCTAGTTCAGAAACTAGAAGACACTCCAGCAATTCACCTGCAAACACAGCAGAGTTCTTAGCTCAAAATTTCCAAGTTTCTTGCCACCAAAGTACACAGGTTTATAGTCATAGGTCATGCATTTTTTCAAGGAAGATTTCTTTAGGAACTGGAAGAGAGCAATTACATGAGTGTACATGAAAAACAGAAAGTACCCTAAGTTTGGCAAACAGTGTTTTAAGCCTACTAGCAAAACAAATAATCAGTTTGAATATGAAGGGGGTTTTGTTGTGTAATCACAGCAGGAGAGAATTACTCACTCTGTAACCTAGTTAAGACAGAAGCTTAAGGACTCTTTTTTTAATTGGGAAGAATTCCTAACAGTAAGCGTTATGTGCTCAGTTTTCATTAAACAAAGAGGAAAGGAACTCAAGATTTAATTTAAGCTTTCTTTTCTTTCCATTAGTCTCCTTTATATTTGCTTATAAAAACTAGTTTGCCATAACTTTTACATAAACAGCAGTTATCCAAATTTTTCTGGTACCTATACATTTGAATATTCCTTCATACTTCTATTCCTTTCTACATCTATTCCATTGAAAGGAAAAGGATGCACCTTTCTGTTAAATCAGATGGATTTGACTACATTATGCAGTATACAGAAAGTACTTTAGAAGTGTGTAATTTAGAGTTGGAATTAAGAAACATGTTTTTACTTTCAACCATGACATTCTGAGAAGGGGGCAAGAGGAAAAGCAGCAAATAAAGGGGTCAGATAAGGACAGTTTCACCAAAGTGACTGCAAAATTCATTTGTACACCCCATAAGCAACAGAATACGAGAAATTGGAAGTTGGTTATACATCTTACACAACTGCCCATTTCCACCCTTTACATTACTGTCAGAATGCCTACTGCAATCAAAATGATGCACTGCTTTCCAGCAGTAGAGCAGACTTTGTGAAATGGTGTTTAGTCGAACATTAAACCTACCCCAAACAAGTAGTAGCATTTTTACTATTGCTCATTTTACAGGGAGACAGAACAACTTGTACATGTAAACTTCATGTTGGTCCTGAAGTTTTCACTACAAGAAAAAAAAATACACTAACATACATAACAGGGCCGTATTGCCATCACAGGTGCCAAGTATCTCCATGACCTTTAAGCAGGCTGACTGTACAGTGAACTTTGAGGAATGCGTGTATGCTCGGTTTCCTTAGCTTCTACAAACTGGAAGAAAGGGTGACCAAGATTTAGTGAAAGATTACAAAGCTAAAAGGCAATCTTGTGGATCAACTCTCACACCTTAAGTTCTTCACAATGTACCCCCTCCTCCTTTTCACCTAGCCAGTACCAGCGGTAACCTGAGGGTGCTCTTTTGATCTAGGTAACTTTATGCCTTAAGGGACCATAATGGCTCAGTTGTTACTCATATCCTCTAAAGCGTGACCGTCAGCTGTAAAAAAAGACTGTTCCTTGAAGTTCCCCATGCTTCAGACTCAGAATTGGAGTTTCTCTATTTTCTGTTAAAATTTGTTTAGCTGATCTCTTCAAGGACTAGCAACCAACGGGCTCTGTGCTGTTTTGCTAGATAGTAGCAAGAAACAGACAGCAGTCCTCTTGATCTGGTTTCTCTCCCCTTTAATTATACACAGAAAACAACCCAATCACTCAAGCGCTCTGGAACTGGCCCATCCAACACTTGGTAAAAGACTGGGAGGGACTTCTGCAATGCTCAGGCAAACAGACTCTGGCTAACCCTGAAGGCTATAGCGGTAGTAACGAAGTTGAATAAGAAAAAGAGACTTGCAGAGATTTGAAGACTTCACCTATAGAAAAAAAAGGTGAAAAATCTTCATTCACATGGACAAGAATAAAAGCACACAGGACTGACATTTCAATTGCTGAGCAGGGGCTGCAAGGCAGAAACAGCCTTAAGTTTTCGGCTAGAACTGTAAGAACAGGGCAAGACATTTGTACAGAGTGAAGCCAAGATGGCTGAAATAGTTATATGGGGCTATGCTGCGTTCAGAAGGAGTTTCCAACTCTGATTTTTAGGTTCAAGCCAGTTGTAGTGTAATTCCCATTGAAAACCTACGTAATATCAACAGCCTTCAGGGAACTCTTATTTAGTCACATCTGGCAGGACAACACGGCATGACACAAAGCCTGTAAGGAAGGAAGGGAAGTCCAGGCTGGGAGAATAGGGAGGAAGTCACTGAGAATGGTTCTCCACCCACAGAAAGGGAATGTCAAAAAAAAAAAACCAAACACCCAAGGGAAGTGGCAGGTGAAGTCTTTCTTTGGCAAAAATAAAGACTGTTTAATGTAAAAAAAAAAGCTGATTTGTTATATCTTAAATATTTTTTAAGATGAAACCAAAAATTTATCCTACAAATGGAAGTGCTGGATACCAAATTGTGATCTTTTCACAATGTGTTTAACACTGCACTACTGTAGCATTTATTACACCTGTAACTTTAGAGTTAGGTGCTTAAGTTTAGAGGTATAAGGAGTTGGATTCTGATACTCAGGTGTCTGTTTGGCTTTGCCAGAAAGCTGCATGGGATATTTTTCCCTAAACAGGGAGAAAATAGCACTTATAGATGAATTAGCCTCTTCTACAGACAGCAGTTGCCATAAATATTTAAGATCAGCAGATAATATTGTTCAACAGGAGGCAGCTTCAGGGTGTGAAAATACTGTCTGTTCTACTTGAAATTTAGGAACATTTCCCTAATTAAGTCTATGGACGTGGTTTTAGATAGGTCTTCCATTTTAAGACTACTTAAGTTTTATATCTGAAAGGAAAAAGACTCTTGAAGTTTCTAACAGTTTCAGTTATGCTGTACCATCTAGTTCAGAACAAAGTATGGTGCTCACAAAACAAGCAACTCAGGACAGCCTAGGCTTGCCCTGCCCTTCTCCCACCTCTGGCCATCCACTGCGAGCCCCTTCCTTGGCATGGCACTAGCTTTTCACACTAATCTGTCCAAAAAAAAAAAGAAAAAGCCCATGTCCACACAAGACAGGTTTTATAGGAGCACTTGCTCATCTGGCCAAGTGCGTGACTTAGAGCCGGTGTAAAAGACAGAATAGGAACATGTAGGCCAAGGGTGTGGAAGAAGGGAGAACAAGGACAGACTAGCCGTAGTCTCAGATCAGCTTAAACACCTCATGAAATAGTTTCCTGGTCAGTGGTGCTTTCTCCTCCACAGTTTTAAGTAGTTCAAAGGAATGCACTGCATTTTTTGTAAGCATCATTTAATTAACCCAGCTGGCCTCCTTATCTGTGGAAGCAACCAGTCATCACTTCAGGCTCTTTGCCACCTTCAAAACTTGTGCTGAATTGTATGTTTCAGAACCTGAAACACCAAGACTCCTACCTGGTCCTCAATCAGGAAGTTCTTCTCATTTAAACAAATTAATATTCAGAAACTGGGAGAAAGTCAGTTACTACCCTTAAGAGAGACTATGGCAAATGAGAATATTCTAGCTTGATCATTAATCAAAGTTTTTTTCCTCATGCTGTAGTGAATTCACAAGTGCTAATTAAAAGAAACTCTACTAGACTAATGTAAGACTGAGAACAATTGCTATGTTTCTCTACATTTATCCTGAAAAAATAGGATCAATACATTCTGCACTTGATGTGCCAACAGAAAGTCAGCTTCAGCTTTTGAAAAGAAACTACAATTTACAGTTATACTGGGGGGTGTCAAACAGGAAATCTGTCTGTATTGGAGAAATAATCTCCATAAACACAGCAAATGAAAGCTTCAAAACAATCAGTTATTCAGCTAAAGGCTGCTCATTTAAGAAAAAGGTCCTTTTCATAGCTTACATTCTTATTAGAGAGATGATGCTGTTAAATAAACCCACAGACAGATAAATGCCATCATGTTGAGCTGAACCTATACAGCTGGTAATTACTACTGAGGACAAGGGAGAATTTAAGTCCTCCCACTCTTACACATGTGTTTTTGCTTTTATTTTCAGCCAGGACAACCGTGTTTGCTTTACTGCTCATCTGGCAATGTACAGTCTGGGGTAAGGAAGTATGTAAGGGATTTAAAGAAACTGAGATGGGTCAACCTCATGCTGCTGGAGAGAGTTTGGGAGCATCTGTAAAACAGACTTCTTTGCAGAAAAGCAGATGTGCTGGAAATTTTATTCCATGAGCAGTCAAGAGAAAGAGTCAACACTTCTTAGACAGGAGGTTCTGGGAATACAGAAAACTGCTAAGAGATTAAAAGAATATGAAAGCGTTTAGACTTTTGACACCTAGGGGTGAGGGCTGTACATGTGAAAAATCAATACACTATTTTCAGTAGCTGAGATGAGTGGGTAGCCCACAACTCATCTCCTAGCCACTTTAAAGGACTTTATCTTACTTTTCTACCCCAAGGAATGCAAAATATTTCTAATACCACCACACTGATAGTTCTGATAACACCAGAAACTGCGCTAGGCTTCAGTAAACAGGATGTATGTATTTAAAAGCATGAACTGCATTCTAATCTCTGCTACTATTCCACTTGCAACTATACACTACTTGCATTTTTATTTGTTTTCTGATCTATGATTTGGCTAGCAGAGAAGCCAGATCAGCAACCTGGGCCAGCTGACGACAGTTTCACTGAACAACTCCCACTTTTGGTTGAGCCAAGGCAAGGGTGGTGGAGGAAGAGAGCAAAGGAAGCCTTCCCCTGAGCTGGACCAGCCTCAGCACAGAAGAGTGCTATTTCTAGTCCAGTTATGTACTAACGGGTAACTACATCATATTGCAGTTTCTCTGCTTCAACAGTTTAGTACTACATAGGAGCACTAGTTCAGTTATCTGCATTACCAATCTGTCAGAACAAGTCACGACACTTGTTTAAAAATATTCACATAAACAAGTGTATTCTCCCTTACATCTACATTTCAATCAAAAAAAAAAAATGACTTTTAGAAGTACTTAGTACCTGTTAGTCTAAAAACCATGCAGTTGTCTCCCATGAGCATTTACAAAGTACAAATACAAAATAAAAGATGCAGAGACAAGGCAGCAATATATCCTAGCCTGCTCTATTACTTACACAGAGGAAAATGCATATCTAAGGCAAGCCAGTTGCAGGCCACAAGCAAAGGCTGTGCCCTTGGGTCTATTTTGCCTCTGTTCAGGAGGCAGAGAAGGTTGACGTTAGGACCAGCGCATCGACAGCCACCTGGAACTCATTAGCAGTTCACTCGGTGGGGCAGAGGCCAATTGTCCTGATCACTGACAGACCTAACAAAGATTTAACACCCGCAGACTAATAGCTGAAAGTAAGAGGCACTAGAGGTGGGGGGGAGGATGGAGAGGTCAGCAGCTCCTTGAGTTGCAGTGCTGCTCACAGGGTGGGGAAGAATCCAACTGGCTGCAGACAGAGCAGGCGGGAGTGACTTCTCCCACTATAACCCCTCCTTGTTGAGAGGAAATCAAATATTTAACCACTGCTTGCATTATGTGCTCAGTACTACATTCACTGGTAAAGGCTTTGATTTAGAGAATTAAAAAGCTCACAGACACAAAACCACATACACACCCCAAAGATCAAGACCATCTACATCATCCAGGGCTCAGTTCTGCTTAACATCTTTATCAATTACATGGATGAGGAGATTGAGCATACCCTCAGTAAGTTTGCAGATGACACTAAGCTGGGTGGGAGTGCCGATCTGCTTGAGGTTAGGAAGGCTCTGCAGAGGGAGCTGGGCAGGCTGGATCGATGGGCCAAGGCCAACTGTATGAGGTTCAACAAGGCCAAGTGCTGGGTCCTGCACTTGGGTCACAACAAGAAGGGCAACAAAGCTGGTGAGGAGTCTGGAGCACAAGTCTTCTGAGGAGTGGCTGAGGGAAGTGGTTGTTTAGCCTGGAGAAGAGGCTGAGGGAAGACCTTACTGCTCTCTACAACTGCCTGAGAGGAGGTAGTAGTGAGGTGGCGGTCGGCCTCTTCTCCCGAGAGGAAATGGCCTCAAGTTGCACCAGGACAGGTTTAGATTGGACATTAGGAAAATGTTTTTCACCAAAAGGGTTGTCAAGCATTGGAACAGGCTGCCCAGGGGAGTGGTAGAGTCACCATCCCTGGAGATATTTAAAAGATGGGTAGACAAAGTGCTTGGAGACATGGTTTAGTAGTGGACAGGTGCGGTTGGACTCTATGATCTTAAACGTCTTTCCCAACCTCAGTGATTCTATATGATCTACCTAAAGACCTGGTCTTACAGACAGGGAAAGCAATACAGGAAAAGAAACTGAACTATCATGGTCAGCTATTGGCAAGGCAGAGAGGGATTTTTTTTACTGCAGGTGACACCAACTCTGAATGTCATTTAAGACCAGTGCTCTTTTAAACTTCAGAAGTTATAACTATTTTTCCATTTTAGTCTGTTTTGTGGGAGTGCACATTGAGAGGCTTTCCGACTATTTCACATAGCTACACACCCTAGCCTGAAATACCATTCAGCTCTAGAAATGCAACAGGCAATTGTTAGGAGTACAAATGCTATTTTTCCGATGAGTCTTACAAGCATAACAATATTTTATGTAATCAGTCTTTAACAAAATCAGGCCTTACAATGGCAATGATACAAAGGGACTCAGAATTTCCATCAGATTGTCTATCCTGTCATCCACCAGAACCCCATTTTATACTGTACAAACTGCTGCACACCACCATGTTTAAGGAGTATGTTTAGTTATCAGAACAATTTTTTCATGGTACACTTAAGTCTGTGGTGTCTATCAGTACATTCGAGAGCATAAGCTAGATCTAAATAGAATTTTTAAAGGAAAAATGAGAATACCCTATATATTTTATCAGAGCAATTGTTTTTAACAGATTCAGAAGACTTCCCAAGAAGTTAATTTAAGCAGAATTTGTAAAAAATATTTATACAATGTTGCTCTTGATATTTGAGTATAATGAATACTGCCACAGCCCAGAAAGTCCTCCAGTACTCATATAACAGAGCAGGTGTTGCTCTCCAGTTTCAGTAGAAATTATCAGCTATTTGTGATCTTAGTTTCTACACATTAATGATTAGAGACTTAATTTTCTAGTGTTGATGACCAGAGTCTTAAGATTCAAGAAGAGATGGAAAGAATGACAAGAGACTGAGTCTCCAAGCAGAAACAGTGGCCTTACTTCCATTCCCAGAGTCTCTGCTAGCATTAGACCCTGCCACCATACTGGCGTGGGAGTATTTTAACTGAATAGTAGTGCTGCAGTAGAGGCTCACCTAACAAAACAAAATTGAAGCTGTAATTTCCCCGAGTCTGCAAAAAGCTAAAAACTCCCTCAAGAAACACCAAGAAAGGGAGACACTGGCTAAGAAGATGATTTTTAGAATTTAATGGGGAACAGTCCATGACTGGAGCTATTTGCAGGGCTCAGTCTCACTGCTTCTTTTCTGTACCACAGCATTAAATGCCCTCTCGACCCTTAAGGGCTGTATATGCTCCCCATTAGCTTGCTGCACATCAGAAGGTTCCCTGGTTATAATTAGAAGTTTATTCTCTCAGGTCTCACCACCACTAGCTTCCAAACCAGCCCCTTCAGCTTAAGGTAAGCATAATCTATTGCCCTTCTGATACCTTAAAATAAGGTAGATAAGCTTAGATACATATGTTCCTTATCATCCCAGTAATCCAATTTCAGCGAATATTGCACCTACTGTTAAGTTTCACTGATTCAGTCATCTAAAACTCAGTCAGAACATGCTTACAGTAGTCTGCAGGTCTGCAATAACAAAAAGTTAAAGGGACAAAAATGCACTAAGATTAATTTGAGGGAAAAATTCCACCTTATTCTGAGAGAAGCAGAAGCTACCCAACATGCTGAAATTAGATACATAATCCCTTCTACGCTTAAGGCAAGAACTGAGCAAGACACATTTGGTACAGCTTCCTCCTTCCCTAGGAAAGGGATCATTGAACAAAAAACTCTTGACTCTTGTTCTATACCAGGGACAGCTAGCTAACATATCAAAACTGCCCTACAAAAAAAAAAAAAAAAAAACCCAAGCAATCCTCATGTGGCCACTCTGAAAGGTGCAGGATTAGGAATGGTAGCCAAAGCAGAGGAGGCACTAAAATCTAGACTAAGTCTAGCAAGATCCACCTTTCCAGCAGCAGCATCACAGAAATAAGGCTGCATTGATACAGCTCCTGCATACCTCCAGCTCCAGTTAGTAGAATCAAGGTTTATAGCCATTCCATGATGGGTGCCCTGACCTGACATACTTGCCTTTTTTAACTTAAAGTTAAAAAACACTTTACTTCCCTGTTGCCAGGTATGAAGATGCCACATGAACAGGAGATGCCAAAACTGTGCTGAAGTACAGTACAAATAAAACTGAAGTACGTTAGCACACTTCTGAGTCAGACTTCTTGGTTACAGCTTTTTAAAAATGAATCAGCAAATTCTATAACAGAACAATTCCAGCTTATTAACACTTCTTGTACTGTTTGTTTCAAATCCTGTAACTCAATGTGGTAACAGAGTGTTTAATAGGTTCACCAGACAGTTCCAATATTTTTCTGTATCATATTCTGCTAAAGAAGCTTACTTGGGTCTATTTTGGCATCTATATGAACAACCAGTCTTGATTTTAAAAGCTGGACCTGACTGTGCTAGAAGGATTAGTGTACCAGGGGATCTGGCAAAAGCAGTTTGAAAGTTTATCAATGACAGTTTTTAGTTCTGTACCTCTGAGATCAGTCCCATAACATAGAAAGGAAAATTTCTCCTAGAAAGGAAAATTTCTCCTAGAAAGGAAAATTTCTCCTAGAAAGGGGGTCAGCTCATTAGTAGTTGATTGTTAAACAGGAAGAGATGTACAGAAGATCCTTAATATAAGCAGTAATTTTCTTCCAGTTTTTAAACTGCAGGACTACACCACTATGGCCAGAAAATTGCTTGTGGGTCTACTCACAGCTGGGACTGAGAGGTCTATTGCCACAGCTGAACTGATTAGTAATTTCCTGATGTAGTAGTAACTATATTGTTCCAATAAAACAGTCTAAGAAAGTATCTTAAGGAAATCTTGCTTCTTCAAGATAGCTTTAAATGGGTTTAATTTTTGTCATGTAACTGGGCTAAAACTAGTCACTTGCTAGTCATCCGTTATCTGAATTTCTAGTGTTTGTGGATTTTTCAGTTGCCATCAGTCAACTATCTTACCTGATTAAACCCAAAGGAGGAGGACAAGCTTCCTTTGCGGGATGGGGGAACAAGTGCCAATCCCTGGCATCACCCCCACCACCTCCCTGAGCAGATACAGCAATAATCACACCCATACCAATGAATTGGACTTTTTAAAGCCATAGTTCCATGGGTGGTATGCATAAGGTTCTATGCAATTCTCTTTGGCACTTTCTTTTTTTCCTCCCCATCAGCCAAGGTGAGTTTGTTCTAATTCTCCTGGACTAATTCTGGAAAGAGCATTATCAGTTGTCAGGGATAAATCCAATCACTTAGAAGGCTACAAAGCTCAAGTTATCTCTCATCATCAGGTACCTTCCAGAGTTAGGTCACATCTTTGTGCTACCTGCTTCCGTGGCTCCAACACAGTCAGAGGACTATCACAACTTTACCCTGTCATCAGCATCTGGTCAGTGCAACAGTGCTCCTGTGTAAAACTACGCAGCAGCAGGCAACCAGTAGTCAACTCTTTTCTTCCCCTCCCACCAGGGCTGTGACTGTGCAGGTTTCAAACCAAGCTGCTTTTAGTCAGTGTGAGTTCATGCTGTCTGACTCCTTTTAAAACAAGGTCAGTGTATGGAATCACATTAGCAGAGGCTCAACAAGCACCCAAGCAGCCATAAAGGTGAGGCAGGACCTCTTCAGCTATCAGAGATGAGCTATTTTATCATTTAGTTGTAGTGTGGTGCTTAATTTTCTGCAGAAAATTTGTCAGAAGCCCCTTCCACCTTCACGTAAGCATGCTACAAGAGCCCTTCTGTCTGTTTAAGATTAAAAAGTCACCAGGACTCTAGCAGCTGGTAAGGGACCTCACTGCTGACAAGCACCTTCCTCTATTATGCCAAAAGGAAAGAGTTCAAAATTTGGCTCTTGGGAAGGCACTGGAAGGTGAATTAGGATTTACCCATTGCTATTAAAAAGCAAGTGCAAGAACTTCTCTTTGAGGCATAGGTTAGCCAGAGTACAGGATACACATTATCAGCACTACCTGGCAGAGCAAGAACCTGATTGCTGACTTTCAGCTAGCTAATGAACACCATTCAGTTCTAACCTGAAGTTTTTCTGTAGGCTTCCTAGCAAGATGGAGAGAGTCTCTGGGTAGAGCATCTTTACGAGGGGGAAAATAAGAAGTGACTGTTGCCAAGAAGAGTAACAGGGGACTGTGTCACAACCAGATCATTTGGTCTCGTGTTTGAGAAAACACAGTAGGAGAAGGAATATTTTGCCTGTTTTAGGTGACAACCATGTTTCTAATGAACAGACAGACAACTCAATGAGTATCATCTTGTGGCACCTGGTGTACAGTGTCATTTGAAGACAAGCTGCTCTTTCACATGAACCTGCTACAGCTTAATGCATTCATGCACTAGAAAAAAAGATTTAGCATCCACATGACATGGAAAATAAGGATGGTGACACATGTCAGTGAGTCACAAGTAATAGGGGAGGAGGTTTTATTTGAACTAGGACAATCAGGAAGTGCTAACCCAGATAGAAGGAGGCTGGGGTTCCTTGGCTGAACAGCAATACCTTAATCGTCATGGAGATGGCTTCAGTAACTGCAAGACTAAGCACTCCCAAAAGGGAAGAACAGCACCTAAAGCAAAAACATTGTGCACAGAGTGGTCCAGCCACCTCGCTCACCCAGGTCGCATACTGCAAAAGCAAAGTCACCCATGCACCTGCTGTCTAGCATATTGCCCTCTACCACACAACATTCCAGCAGTCTTTAAATAGTAAGCTTTAAAAAAGTGGTGTAAGCATTTAGTATTTCTGGGTTTAATTCACATGTTCTTCTGTTTGGGTGAGTAGAATTTCTCCTTCCCTTAGTCAGAAGTAGTTTCAGGACAAAAAGAGAGAAGCAAGACCACCACAGTCTCACCTTCCCCACCCACCAGCCACCTATCAACCTTCCTTTTTGCACAGGTACTGCTTGCGGCTCAGGGTACCTCAACACCCAAGTAACAGACAGCCCTACTGCAGGAGAACGGCTGGGCAGTAGGGACGTTTTCAGTTGGCTTCCTGAATGAGCAGAGGGTAGGACATGGAGACAAAAAAAAAAAAAAGAAAAAAATCCCTATATATATACCAAACATAACTAGATTCTAAAGCAGTTTTAAATTTAACTAAGTAATTCATTACAATTTCCAACATACTGGAGAACAGCAGACCAGAACAGTGAAGGGCCAAATTCTAAGACATCTTTTTTTCTCATCTTAGGTTGAACATACTCTTGCATTACACCAGCAATCACATATTGACAAGTACACTCCCTAGTTACTTACGATAGGTTGTCAGTGATTGTATAGTCAGGCAAGGGACTACAGAAACACAGTTCTGTTATACTGCATCTCTGCACTCAAGTTAGGCATGGAACTGCAACAAGCACAGAGCAGATTCGAGCTGTCCTAGAGTTCAGCATCACAGAGAACGTTTTCCTTATTGCTCCAGTCACCTCTGCAGAACTTACTTCAATATCTCATGGTCTTAGTGAGAGTTTAGTCTACAGGTAAATATATTTAGCAGTTCTTCCACTGATTACAGGAGTATTACTGTGGGTTTCCCAACTGTGTTCTTTAAGTGTTGTTTACCTGCCTTAATGAAGGAGGAGCCTGATTTGCAGTCAAGCAATGGACTTGTAAGAGCAGCACAGAATGTAGTGCCTAATGAAGACATCAGTAACAAGCTAACTAATTAAGTTATTCTAATAAGCTGCTGGTTTTTGCAAGACAAATTGAAAGTGTAACAAACCACAAGAATCAAGGCTCAGTATCAACAAAAAAAATGGTTTTACTGTTGTCTAGAGACATCATTCCATTTACACATCTGTGCCATGCTATACAAAATGTCTCTCCATCCAAAAAACAGGAAGGGACAAGTAACAAAAGTATGCAGGCTAAGGAAACCCTGCAGTGCAGGCCATTCATGCTTTCCAGTGACCTGAGAAGCTGACCACTGTCTGCTGGACCACGCAGAGTAAGGGAGCTGCTGCCTGCAGCACCGCAGAGCTGCACAGGGACATGCAGCGCCCAGCACTGCAGAGCAGCACGCACTCACAGAATGCAGATACAGCCTTGCTGCACTATTTAAGCACAGATGCTGCAGACTTCTGCAGCTTTTTCTTTTTTTAAGATTACAGAATATAAATTAGTTTAATGCTGAAACACTAGTATCATTTAGAAGGAAAGAATTATCCTGATAAGAGAGAAAGGTGTTGGGGTTTTTTTCCCCCTCAGGGCATCAAAGACTGCTTTCTCTGAATTCTCTCTCCCTTACTGGGTAGAAAGGTGGATGAGAGAGGGAGTTTCCTCAAGGCCAATTAAGACCAACCTTAGATTTGAGTTTCAGGTGATCAAACTGATCTAACAGCTTAATGCCACATAAAGGGGAGAGGTTGCGCCCCGCTCTGCTGCCTGCCCTTTCTTGATCTCTTTCTGACCATCTCTGCTCCAACTTGGGCACTTGTCAGACCTTTCAATAAACCCATGTCCATCACCAAAAATCACGGTAAAGCTCTTTTTCCCTTCATTACCTTTTGAAAAATTTGTGTTGGGAGAGTTCAACCTGCACAAAGAATGGTTTGACTGAAACAGGAGTGAGTAAGCCAGACATACAGAGTCAGGGTCATTCCCTTCCATTGCAGTGAGCTTACGGGTAAGTCAGGTCACCATAACTTGAAGGGATATCCTTAGTTTTTTTCTGTCCAACATTACTGAGACAATGAAATTAATTTTTCTCCCCCATCTGCACTTACAATGGGGAAGGTGCAGGCAGGAGAGGGAGGAGAAAAAAATGCAAGCTCTGTTACCAAGTGACAGTAAGAGGTACCTTGGGGATTGTGAGTACGCTACTGGTAGCCCTTTTGGTGTGGTAGCCTATTCTGCCACCAAGATTTGAGGTTCAGTCCTCAACTGAAGCTGGTCTACATAGTTTTAAGCTTTCAGTATGACACAGTGAAAAGAAGTTTTCTCTTCAAGGCTTCATGGACTCTGTAGTGGCGATACTAGGTATCAGGTTACCAATACCTGCAGGTAACCTTATCTGGGCAGTTACCTTAGTCAGTCGAGCAGATATCAACGTGCAGGGGTGGGGGGGCACCCAGGGAAAAAGTGAGAGTTAGAATAATAATCCACAGTCACAGGAACTGTTGTCCTTACAGAAAAAAAAAAAAAACTACAACAGAATCCCTCTTTAGACCCACAGGCTTAAGACCTGTGTTCTTCTAAGGGCCTGTCTCAATCATGCGCGAGCCAGGGAGAGGAGAATTTTGTCCTATATCCAGTATCTTTCCCATTCCTTAAATACACTTGCGTATTTTTGTCTCAGCTAGAGTTTTGCTGAAACCTGTAACCCACTGTGTTTAAAGATGCAGGTGTCAAGAGACCTTATGTTATGCACCGCCTGCATTCTTCCCCCTACTACAGGAAGTAAACAAGCCCAAGGGACAATGAAAAGTCTGTCAAACCCTCCAGCACACTGAGGCATCAGATCAGGGCATCCATGATCCAAATGCTACACGGGGGCAGGGGAAGACATGTAAATTGATACTACACTGCAAGGCAAGGTCAAGAATTCACCCCCCAGGTTGTAACTTGAGACAGGAACAAGGGAAAACCCTCATTCTTTCAGCTGGATAACCCGCAAGTCATATGCCTCATATAGTCCTAGCTTTAATACACTTTGCTCTCCCTGATTACTCAAAGATTACTTAGGATATGGACATATGCTTCAAACAGATCAAAGTATATGCATAGTGCAAACTTTTGCCCTGTTATAAAGATTTGTAATGACAGTTATCAGGACAGACAAAGCTGCTTTGCTGGCCATAAAGACAGCATGGAAGTTTAAGCCTTGCTGTAGCATAGCTTCGCAAATCTGATCTGAATAAAGATTGCTCCTACCAGGCTGTATAGATCCACTATCATTCTCCAAAAGTGCTCTCTCATGTAACAGAGCAATTCATCATTCACCATCATTTTGCTCTTAAATGCCATTTAGCTGCAGGTACCATTGCTATTTGAAGCACCTAGGCAAGATAAAACATCGTTCATTATGTTCACACTGATGCTAGAGAGACCTTCAGCCAAGGGGGACTTCATAAGCCAGAACTGTTTGACCAAACACCACCCACCAAACAGGAGAAGAAAGTGCTCGGAGTTATTACTGAAGTACTGCTCTCACTTGATTAAGCAGCAGACATCCAAAGCTAACACTTCCCAACACTGAACAAGAAGTACGTCTTCAGATACTGAAGACCCTTCCCAGGCTCTTAACACGCAGAGGTCCAGAGGAGTCACAGCTCTTTACAAAGCTAAAACTTAACTAACATCGTTACTCTTCACAGTGTTCACTCTTCACACTGTGTCTTTTACACAAAAGGCGAACGTTAACGCAAATCGACAGGCCATGACATAGCTTCAGCAGAGCTGGAGACTGGAAACAGAAGGAAGAAATGTCAGGAAGGTGCCATTACTTGGACCACCACCTTGGACCACAAGCACCGGCAGTGCTGTGGCAGCGTGCTGTGGCAGTTCTGGCTCCACGCAGGGCCACCGAGGCGCCTCTCCTGCCCCACACGTGTCCCTGACTGCTGCACGCAGACACGAGGACGCAAACGCCACCTTCCAAGGCATGCCCCGTGTCACTTCCAGCCTCAACCCCGGGCAGCAGCTCGGTTTCGCTGAGACCACACGCAACTCAAACCCTGAAGTTAGTCTCTCCTCCGCCGCACAGCACCTATCGTCCCGCCTCTGCTGGACGCCGGGACGGCGCATGTTCCCCTTCCAGGGCAGCCTTCCGACCCACCGAGGCCCGCACACACACCCCAGGCGGCAGACACCCACCTTCCCAACACAGGCTTTCGCCACAACCGGTTAACAGCCGACAGAAGAGGTGAGGGAAGGGAGAGCAAGGACACCAGAGAGAGGAGGGAGTTCCAGATGTCAGCGGGTAAGCGGCAGCAGCTCCCTCCCCCCCGGACTCCCGTCCCTTCCCAGCCCGCGGCCCCGGCAGCGACCAGATTCCTCCGGGCGAGGGGCGGCAGAGCGCGGCGCTGCACCTCC
>NW_009258629.1:904072-930374 GCF_000687185.1 Egretta garzetta
AAACACCGGGGCTGGTTTCCAGTTGTTTGTTGTTGTTTTGTGTTTTTTTTCTTTTTTTAACAAGGAAAAATGCTGCTTCCACCTTTGCCAGAGCGTTGGAAAATCGCGAAAGAGCTGAGACGCTGAGTTCAGCGCAACCCAAACCCATTTTTTTTCCCTGTTAAAAGCTTTTCTTCGGCAAGGAAAAGGCGAGCAACACGAAGAAGGCGTTTTCTGCATAACCACGTTTTTATTTTAACGGCGTTTGCCGCAAAACAGACGGCGTTGTTGACCAGCGTTGTTAGCGCCGTCGGGCAGGAGCCTGCTGCCCGGCCGCCGAGCGCTGCCGGTGCGACGGGCGGCACTGCCCACGCTCACGGCATCAGGCAGCAACTTTTCCGCCATTTCCCGCGTATTCCACCCTCTAATTCCGTAAACAGCTTCCCTTTGTATTCTATCCTAAAGGCTGAATAACAGGTTTGGCGGAGCAGCAAGGGAAACGAGTTCTTGAGGTGGAAATGCCTTGCTAAACACGCTGCGCCTTGAACTCCACCACGCTGCCTAAAAAGGTACACGGAGCGGTCCCGCAGAGGATGCGTGCGGAGGTTCCACGCAGCAGCCCGTGCGGGAGCTCCCGGTTTCACCTCGGCGCCTGGGAAGCATCCCAGCCATAAATCAGAACGGGCAGTTCTAGAGAGTGAAACGGCCCTTGGTTTCTGTCAGCGCGGTGTAATTTACAGGGCGCGTTTGCCTGTAAATTACTGGGAAACGCGAGTATTCTGGGATGGTCTTGTGGAGGCAGAAACTCCAGCGTTGTCTTGAAATGCTGAAGGGAATGGAACAAATTAGAGCACAACCTGGCAACGACGAAAACTGGGCTTATCTTTGTGAGAAATGCTGCTGAAAGAAAGAGTAGATAACATCACCCAAATTGCAAGAGGGATAGAAAAACCAGGAGAATGCAAGCATTCCGTGCACAATTGCCGTAATTGCTTTTTTCAACCCAAAAGCATCACGTTAATCTTGCTCGGGCTAAGCAGCGAACAGCTCTCCTGATCCACACCCCTGTGCAGTAAATTAGAGACCAAAGAGATTGCGCTAGTTTAAATGGATCTCTTCCCAGAAGAATGTAAGCAAGATAGCGATTGCACTGAAAAACACCTGGAAACTGGGCTGCAGCAGCACAGCATTCACCCACAAGAGAAATTAATCACGCTTTATTGTCTTGCAGTTTCTACATCTCCGTTTCACCCCTGAGACGCAGCTTGCCTGAGGGAAGAGGCATCTCTGCAATCTTCTGCCAGAGTTCAGGAAAGAAAGCAGTCACCCGGTTCCTCTCTGAAATTTCCATTGCACAAGGGATGCGAGCCTTGCTGTTGCAACCCTATTCCCACCGCTAGGCTTGCTGTGTCTTGGAAACCCCCAGCTGAGCAGAGCCGGAGGGATTAGGTTAGCCCTGCACTGGTCCAGGCTCGCGGAAGGCTTTCCTGGGCCTTCGTATGCGAACAAGTATTAACCATGGAAGCACGCCAACCCGAGCGCTTTCAACACGGATTGCTGCTCAGATTAGCAAAACCCCCGACATTATTCCAGGGTTGTGCTAAGACACATACTGCATCTTCAGGTATGTTGCTATTTCACACAAAAAAAGGGTGTTTTGGTATAGAACTGGAGAAAAAAAACCCCACAAGCCCTGTGTGCTTAAGCACCTTTAACAAATGATACAGTGTCTGCAGCAGCAACAATGCCCAGGGTAGCAGAAAAGGCAAACTGATGGTGCTTGATCAGAGACATCTGTAGCAGTATGCTCCTGAGGGGATGGAGGATAGAATCATGGAATCATAGAACGTTTTGGGTTGGAAGGGACCCCTAGAGGTCATCTAGCCCAACCCCCCCGCAGGAGCAGGGACACCGCTAACTAGATCAGGTTGCTCAGAGCCCCGTCCAACCTGGCCTTGAATGCTTCCAGGGATGGGGCCTCCACTGCCTCTCTGGGCAACCCGTTCCAGTGTTTCACCACCCTCATTGTAAAGAATTTCTTCCTTATATCTAGTCTAAACCTACCCTGGTTTAGTTTAAAACTGTTACCCCAAGTGCTATAGCTCCTACCAAAAAGATTTTCCCCATCTTTCCTATAGGCCCCCTTTAGGCACTGAAAGGCCGCAATCAGGTCTCCCCGCAGCCTTCTCTTCTCCAGGCTGAACAAGCCCAACTCCCTCAGCCTGTCCTCATAGCAGAGGTGCTCCAGCCCTTGGATCATCTTTGTGGCCCTCCTCTGGACCCGCTCCAACATTCAGTTATAAATACAAATAGAAATCACGTTCAGCATCAGTTGGAAGTTTGGGTTGCTTTTCTTTAAGTATACAACACAAACTGTGAGAGCTTTGTAGTACCTCCTGTCTTCGCAGCATTTTTCCTGTCTAGGCTTTTTTTTTGTATCTGTCCCTCGCAGCAAGGTGCTTAGATGTCCACCATTCTTAACCACCCTGGTGACCCACTGATGTCAAGTCAGATCCACTCACATGCTTAGGAGGGTCTATGCTAAAGAACTTTTCTGAACTGAGACCTGAGTAAAATGAAGGCAACAGATGAAGCTCAAAAGTTTTATTTTACCCCTTCATTAAATTTATGCTTTAAAATAGCCTAACATTACTCTCCAGACTCTCCTAAATATCTTCCCCCTCACCTATTCTCGTTTGGCATGGTTATTTAGCTGTTTTCTTGCTTTTTCTTTTTTTTTTTTTTTTTTAATAGGATCTTTTTGTTTGTTTTATTGAGAGCAGTGAGCAGCAGAGACCAAAGTTAAAGCCCTGTTCATGTCTTTGTTTTCTTCTGGTTCTTCTAGACATCGTGATCTTCAGTGTTTTGCCCATCCTCCTTAAAAGTTTTTCGGGTACTAGGATTAAGGTCTCAGGAAATGTATCATTAGTCTGTAGTGGTGCTTGTATGATAATTAATTAGTACTGACCCAACCTGACTCTTAGCTGCAGTCAACATTCATGCAGATCAGCACCTTCAGTAAATGATGGGACTTTCCCAGGCTTGTTTCCCTGTAGCTTGATCAGGTAGGAGTCAATAGCTCTGAATGAGCTGCTACCACTCAGGAAAGGGATGAGAGGGATAGTTCTGGGAAGCCATCCTCTGTGTGCTCAGTGGAGAGGTCACCGCCACACCGACCAGAGCGCTGGGAATGCTGTTAGGGAAGACATCAAGCGCCATCCATCAGATATAATGACACATTCCTGAATGCCAGCAATCCCACATCAAAATGGGGGAGTAGAAGCAGAGAAAGCTCGAAGGAAGGCAGAAAGGATTTTCAGAATTTGTATACAACAGCTTCAATGCAAGCAACACAGAAGTAGAATAGGAGTTTTGAACATGGAAAGGGAATGATGGGAGAGGAAAAGCCTCTGTGAACTACAGATCTATAAAATAGTGGAGAAGGTTAAATGTGTAATTCACTACTGTGTATCAGATAAGAACCAGGGAGTACCTGTATCAGGTGTCAGACAAGAGGACTCCTTTACATGAGAATATTGTGGAATTTATTGCCCTAGGGTGCTGCAGGGCACAAAATTACAGAGGAGCTAAAAGGCACCAGGTAAATTCGTAGAGGACAGGTCCACTGTTAAACAGCAGATCCTGGTAGCTTAAGAAATATCAGAACTGCTGATTTCCCACATTTAGAAAGGTCTGCTGGGGGCGAGTCATTCTGCAGGGCCTGTTTCTTAAACTCCCCCTAAACATCTGTGCGCTGTTGCGTGGTGTTGGGCTGGATGGACTTGATCTGAATCAGGTCTTCCTATGTCCAAAGCAGGTCAATGGCCGTAGTGTAACACTGCAAAATGCATTGGTAGTAGCTAGGACAGGAGGAATAGTTCAGACTTGTTTGTAATGTTCTTGTCAGATTCAGACTCTGCAGTACTTTTGTGTGGTTATTTAGAGTTTATCTGTCAAAACCCCACTCATGCAGTAAGACCTACAGAAGAGGACCAAGGAGGAAACTCTGCCAAGATGGCCCTCTGAATTTCCCTTACATCATTTGTCCAGGGTGTAGAATTTGCCCCTCACAAAATGACACATGCTCCTACAGGTGGTGAGACCCGGACCTCTGAAGCCAGCTGACACCCCTTGCACAGAATATTTCAGGAAGCAGAATTTAGATTCCACCAAAATATCTTAGCCCCATTTCTCTCCTTTTGTTTGGTGTGGCCATTTAGTTGTTTTCTCTCTTTTGCTCCTATATCTCACGTTTGGTTTTTAATAAGGGAGCAGTGAGCAACAAAGAACATTTATATTTCTAATAAGCAAAGCATGAAGAGTTTCCTGTCTTCCCTCCTTTAGTTCTTTTCCTTTTAAATACAGTTGATACTTCTTTGGGTACTTCACCCCCACATCTCTATCGAACTGTGTTGCCAATTCACCAAAAAGCTCCTGCTGTCAGGCTGACTCGAGATTGTCACCCATGGCACTCCACTCCTTCGCTCCTGGGTGAGTTCAGATCCATGGAGGGCTCTGCTCCTCCAGTTTTAAGTCAAAGTTACAACAGCATTTCTGCAGGAGTGATGAGACCTGTTCTAGTAGAAAAGGCAGGTTATTTCTAAAGATCACCACACACAGAAATAAAGAATCAAGTAGACATCACCAGACAGCGTAATAACATAAATTTAATACTCATGTCTGTGTAATGAATGAAAATGCATTAAACCCCAAGTATATAGCTTTGTTTATATACATTTAATAGCATGTATCATACGGCCTCAGAAGATCATCCAGTATATTCCAGAAAAAACACTTCAGGCTATGTCTACACAAGATAATTAAGCGGGGCCAGCACGCACGAAGCAGGTACTGGCATGTGATTGTCCATACTATTTATGTGTTAGCTCACAAAGAAACGGTGGTGTTCAGAACTAACTGACTGGCATTCCCCATAGCAATTATGCACGCAGCCATGCTATTCTGACAGGAAGAAAACGCAGCTGTGTAGCCATCAGCTATGCTCTACCAGGTGGCCTTAAGGCTAAGAAACTGTCCCCGTTTGCTTTTTATTGGATTTTATTATTTGTTTCAATTACAGATATTGCTCTGAAGCAATAATACGTTCTGAAAGGAAGAATGTCTCAAGGGCACTCACAAAACGTTCATGGCTGAGTGAAACTTCTATTAAAAAAGTCTTATGATTATTGCAAGTTGGAGTGACTTCAGGGTGGCAGGATTTGTGTCCTCTGGCTTCCAATTTCCCCTCTCTCTTCTTCCCTTCTTGGTCATGCCTTCCAGTCAGACCAGCTAGCAAAACACAGGTAACTCTAGCAGCGGTAGGAATGTCAAGAGATGAACTTCAACAGGGTGAACCAGTTGCGCAGCGAATATAAAAGGCACCCAGTTTTGACCCATCACACACCTGAAGCAGTAACTCCTGTGCCTGGTTCTGTCCATGTTTGGATATCCGCGTACCCAACAGGATAAAAGAGATAAGCTTAAAGGCAAATGTATGTCATTGCACTTCTTCCAGGTACATCTCCATGTGCTTCCCTGGCTGAGGAAAGCTGGGCATCCAGAGCTCCTGCTGCTTGCCCCTGCTTGGCAGCAGCAGTCCCACCCCTGGCACTCTGTGCTTCCAACAGGCAGCAGTCGACACTGAAACCACCGCCGGGCAGCAGCTCCCAGTCTTGTACCACGTCAGGATGGCTTGGACGCTGGTAGAAGTACCGCTAGAAGTACTGCATGGGAGCAGGCAGAAGCAGAGAGACCCGGCGAGAAGTAGATCTGAGTTTTTTTCCTGGCCCAATTCTTATGCTCCTGCTAGGTGGATGAACGGCCTGACGGCTGCCCCTTCAGTCCCACATGTCCTGATCATTTATGATGAAAAGTCTTCCGAACAGCAATGGTCCCTTACCATGGACATCTCCTAACACCGTGAGTTGGGCCTGCAGACGTTACTGTAATACTCATAAGTCACATTCATCCAAAATTACACTCCAAAGCTAAGGCCAAGCTAATATAACCAGAATGGCTATGGAAATATGTCTGTAGGGAGCCTTCTGCAACATTTTTAGTAATGGTATTATGCTGTTACAGTTGTCAATGTTGCTTTTGTTTGAGGTCCACAAATTTTTTTACTTTTTTTTTTTTCCAGTGCCACAGATCTGAAGGAAATTATTCACAAGTTCACAGCACTTTGCTGTTGTTGTTTTCTCAAGACATTATAAATATATTGGATAAAATTCAACCTTGGACACATCTTCCTACACTGATATAATGCAGTTACAATAGCCTAGCATATAAATAATTGCAACTACAAAAATAAATTATGAGGGAGCTTTGAACATGAAATAACAATAGGCAAAATGTCACCAAAACCCTCAAGCTGGCAGAATCAAGTAAGGCAAAAAGAAACCCACTTCAGTATTGATTGTGGAGCACATTTGTTTCTTGCGTTCCTGAATTATTCCTCACAGAGCATGATCAGGCTCAGTTCCTGCTCAAAACAAAATTAAGGGTGGAGGAGAATAAATCAACAGATAATTGCAACATTAATTATTTAGAATTCCTCTTCAAAGACTTACGTGAGGATTTGAGTCTCAATACAATCATTATCTAATGAAAGCTTTTGCCTCTCAATCTTCTATAAAATAGTACTTGACTCCTTGAAATAGTCATTGGAGCTGAACACAAAAGGCCACAGATGGAGCTGCGCCAACACACGGAGCATCCAGTTGCTGAAATCACTTCCTCTTAGTTTGCATCCTACATGCTGAGGGGGAAACGTGGGATTTCGCTTTGCTGTCTTGTCCTTCTACACGGATTCACCCTCGTGCCAACAGTAGATTGAGTGCCTTAAGGTACAAGTCACTCCTGTAATGGCTCCTGTAATCTATTGCCAGAGCACAGAATGTCCAGATTATAATTAAACCCTGACCACTTGGTATTTACTTTTATTACACTAATACTGAGAGGCCCCAGTAAGATTGGAGCCAATTGTGCTGTGCTGTACACAGTCGCAGCCATTGCCTCAAAGATCTCACAGAACAGAGTGAAAGAAGGAAAGTATTACTTTCCACAGCAGCAAAAAGAGCCTTAATTTTGCTGCTGCCCTCCTTGAGGCATTAATACAGAGAGAGACGAGGAATAAACCTGTCCCATATGAGTCATCTGGGCAGATGAAAGCACGAAAATATCCTATAATCTCCTGTTTTATCTTTCCCTTCCACATTGTTGCTTCTTTCCCAACTAGAATAATAACAACAAAAATAAAGAGCGAAGCCAGCACTGGGCAGGGGTGTTGCAGTGTCTGGAACACCAGAGGCAGTGGAAGCAGGCAGGAGTCTGGCTTGATGTGCTCTGGCTCCTCTACTCAGAGCAAGCACTTGGCAAAGGAGAGGAGAAGGATTATATCTGTCAGAATAACTTTTATGGGACCCAACTCTTCCAGGGATTGTTTAAAATCCACATAATGCTCTCGAGTGTTAATGCTTACATTGGGACGTTTGCATTAGCAGATAAATGTCCAAGAACACACGTTTCCAGACATCTGCCTAGTGACTGCACATCTGAACAGTTTGCTGAAACTTGGTCCAAGGTCCATGAGGTCCTTGGGCTCCTGAAATGACTTCCAAGGTTTGTAATAAATTGTGCTGCTGAAGTGTACCGCAGTTAAGCAATTCTCACATGATAGAAACAATGTGTGGTGCACTACACTAAAACCACTGTATGTTATTTTAACTTTTCAGCCTTTGAAAGCATTCAGAAGGGAACACAAACATACTGAAGAAATTCATACCTATGGTTATTGTGAAAAAAAGAAGAAAATTGGGATGATGCCCCCCAATTATCGCCCTCCCAATACAAGACTAGCGGGTAACATAATGCTGATCTTCGCTGCACTTTGTATTAGCCAGAAATGAGGAAGAAGAGTGTAGTTGTTAAGGTATGAGTGCTCCCCCAGATTTCCAGGGAGCCCTGGCTGAATTGCTTACATACCTCCAGCTAGGTCTGTATTTTTTTTAGCCATGTTGGAGGAGTGAGGACTTTAATGTGCAATGCCATAGGGCTAAGCGGTGGTGTCTGGGAGTGAGGCATTTGTTTTCAGGCATGAAAGGCATTGCAGTGCTGTTGGGTTTCCCTTCCCTGGTGCACACGTGGGCTTGCGTCTGAGTGCAAGTCAACAAACAGGCAGCGTGGGCTTTCGAGGAGCTTGGGCTTGAACAGGAAAGCAAAGCCATGAACTACGGTACACCATGTGCCCTGTTCCTTCCCTTCTGCCAGGTGGGGAAGATAGCGCTGCTGTACTGCAGGTAGATATCGTGAAGATAAACGCCACAGGAATGACAAGGGGCTCAGATGCTACTGTCATGGGCGTAGATTCAGGGCACAGATTTAGTTTGTCCCTCTCTCTAATGCTTCTGCTGCTATTCTTATTCTTATTATTCTTATTCTTATTCTTATTATTATTATTATTATTATTATTCCCAAATAATAATCTATTATCAGGCTTAGATGGGAGTTTTTGTTCAGCCATACTTAGGATAAGCACAGCTGCTAGCTTTCAGACGCAAAACCAAATTATTTCAGGTAAGATCCACTAAGGTACATCAGCAGTAAACAGCTGGGATGGTTCCCCCTATAAACAGCATCTTACAGAACATACACAAATGCAAGAACACACACATCCACTCACGTATAGAAAGCCAGTGTGACAGGTATCTATCTTGTGCAGTATTGGTTTTCTGGAAACAAATACAAGAGCAGAGCAGCCTCATCATAGAAACCTTGCACAAATCAATAGGGCAAAATCTGCTCACTGCATACATACCTTGTATGACTAAAGCAATTAAGAGGTATAAAAAGGCCACGCAGTTGCTAAAAACAGGCAAATGGGGAGTATCTCATCCCAGACTCAGCAGCTGGCAGAGGGCATGTGCTGCAGTCATTTATCATGAACCTGGTCTTTGTTTTGTTTAAGAGCCCATGTGACAAATTAACTTACATTGCAGCAGCCATGGCAGTTTGGCAGAGCTACCCAGGACTGAACATGCCTTCTATTGCCCAGTTACCTGCAGTCTTAAAAAAAAAATTGTAACTGTGAATCAATATAGGTGACATAAATTCTGAGTGGCGTTTCACCACTGTGCTCATCTGCTTCTAGAATAAAAGCTAAGAGGAGAGCTATAAACAGAAGTGGGAGGGGACACAGTACAGGCAGATAAAGGCCGGTCTATACATGTTAGACCCTGTTAAAAAGTGATATGTGTGTGATGTAATGCAATTTTAATATTACATCTGCTAAGTACATCCATGGTATGGTTTGTTTCCATCAAGTTGTTTGTTCTATCCTCGTGTAAAAAAAAATAACTAGTTTTAGAAAACAAACAAAAAAAACCCCTGGACTTGTTTAAAAACCAGACATCAGCTCTATATGGTAAAGAACCTGCTTGACATTATTGCATTTTAAGACAACTGAGAGAAATGGTCCTGTGAGAGACTGTAGCTTTTGCTATAAGTCCGTTCCACATGTGTTGTGGAAAAGAAGGGGGGACTCAGCTTCCCAAATCTCCCAGTCTCCCAGCCGAGTGCTTTTACTGCAGGACATGGGCAGGACACAACTTGTCTTCTTCCTGGCTGCGTTTCAGGGGACAGTTTGGTGTGCTCTGGCTACTCCTGCTCGACCAGGATCAGCAGGTGACGAAGACTGGGGAACCCCGTTTTTTTGCATCTCCCTTGCTCTCACCCATGAGGTAGGCTGTGAGCACTCTTGTGACTCCAGAGATGCCTGCATGGTTGGGTCACAGACACCACGAATATGCTTAAGTGCTGATATCTAAAAAGCCTGTTGGGCATCAAAGACTTTGTGAATCAGATTCAGGATGGGCACTGTCACAGAGCTGTCATTCTTCAGCCCTGAGCCTTCCTAAGTGCATTTCTTTGATCTTACTCATCTTTGCTGAGACTTGTTTGCTCAAGTGCTCAATCCAACACATGTGATTGTTTGCAAGATCGGAAGCTTCTCTTTCCTCTGCAGTCTGCTTCTAGTGCAACCAAGTTGTTGAATTTTCTTGCACTTTGATAATTTGGAACAGGTGTATTTAAAAGTCTCATGAAAATGTGTGTGTCTGCACGCATGCATACCATAGGTTGGATCCTATGCCTGGAGAGACAGGGGTGCAGCTCTGGAGACAACTGTCAGGGGAAGAAGGGAAGAAAGGAAGCAAAGGAAATGCAGAGGTATCCCCTGACACGTTCAGTTACTGCAGAGCACGTATGTGATGTTATCGTTGTTAGTGTTTAGTCTTGCAAAAGACAATTTGAAATAGAACGGTGAGGGAGTACTGTATGCACGCTGGTGTGAAGGAGCAAGCAGTGGGGGACCCTCATCTGGAAGCATCAGAGAAGTCAGCAAGTGCGATAGCTGAGGTGAAAGGTTCAGTGGGTTGCTCTAACAGAGGAGGAGATTAGTGTCAATTATAGAAGTATTTTAAATAACATTTCACAATGGAAGAAAATAAGTGGATTGCATTCTGGGTTTTTGGAAACAGGAAGAAAGATGACAGAGATGGATTAGAGTATTCCAGTATGAAGATCCTGGACACACTAACTCAGCATCGGTCCTTCAGGCTTTCTCAAGCGACATGACAGGGTATCTAGCATAAAAACATGCTGAGAAAGGTTCAGATTCCAGAAACACGGTGACTCATGCATTTCCAAAACAGTGTTATAACAAGCTGCTGTCCAAATTTCCTGCTGTATTATATGTAATGCACATTCAGTGGTGCTGCTGGCATGCTTCCTTCTGAGTCAGTATTGAACCACTGCCCCAATTCAGAGTTAGGCGACCACTGTGCTGCTGGAGCTTCTGTCGTTACAAACAGATGTAAACCAAATGTCCTGATTCCTGGTAGGCACCCGTATCCTCTGACAGATGGCAGAGTCTAATTCACCTCTGAACTGACTACCATGTACAAAGATGGGCACCTACCTTCTAAATTTCTGAGCCCTTCCAGCTGGTTACAAAAATTTTCAGTTGGATTAACCTTTAGCTCTGATGACCTGGACTCCAGGTTAAGGAAAAAGAACAGGAAGCTGAAAGGAAGTGTTACTCTATACGTGCTTCCTCTTCCTTTCAGTATCTAAAGCAATGATACTATGTCTTAATGCTACATGACCTTTCCTGTGGAACCTCCTTGCAGTGTGTGTTTGACAACCTCTTGGAGGCACGGGAAACCGTGGGGAGAGCTGAGGAGGGAGATAAAGCAGAGAGAAAGACAAGTACCAGCCTTACTCATACAGACATGAAGGGGTTCACTGACGCCAGAGAGCAAGACAACTTGCCTGCTCCACAGCCCCAGAGTAACCTCCTGTGGGGGTCTCTCAGTTTCCCTTTCTTCTGTCCTGGGTCTTACTGCTGAAGAGAGGTATTTCAGCCCTTGGGAAATCTCGATCTGTCTACGTAGATGTTCACTGCAGCTTGTAAATGATCTAGAGGAAAGGGTAATAATGAAGAATTAGCAGATTGAGCTTGGACTGAAATGATCGTATCTGAATCTGTTGAAACTGCAAAAAGTAAGAAACCAGAGTGCATTCAAAAATTTGGGGCCTTCTCTAATCATTAGATGTCATCACAAATGTGAAGAAAGAATAGCAAAAGGCTCTCCTCTTTGTCTCTTTTTCTTTCCTTTTAATGTACTGGCGGTTTCCTTGAACAAAAGACATCACAAAGCTCTATGTGCCTTCCTAGTAAAACTTCTGCCCTCTGTAAATGTGACTGTTTCATTCCACGTGGAAATCTGGAAATAAGAAATCGTATCCTAAAGGCAATTTAATTGAATTGATAGTCTGGCTTGAAGGAGTCAAGTTTGAATTTTTCCCAGAGCACGTTACTCGTCTGCTGAAGTAGAGTGAATTTTTCAAAGGTTAGGAGTTGCCTAATGTGTGCTGGAAAACCACCTTTGTAGATTTGCACTGAGGCAAGATGGTATTTGAATCTGCTGGAATGCTTTACATATTCATATCGCCTGAAGGTTGGAAACTTTTTATCACCAGCAGAGTAGTACAGATGACAGTAAAGATACAGTTCAGGCAATGGAAAATGAGATTAAAACAGTTGCTGAGACTCAAGTTTTCTTCAAAACGCTTTCTTTGAATGCAGGAGTCCAGATGTCTTTTGCGGAGATGTACTGATTTGCAGAGTATGTTGTACCAGATCCTTGTTGTACTGGACAGCTCTCATTAAGTACAGCTTGATCCCTGAACAGACTTTAGATGTAAATATGGAAAAGGCAACAGCTTTTCTTGGCTATGAGGAGAAGAGTGACACGCCATGTCCCTGCAGCTCAGACTGAGGTGAATAAGTCCCTACAGCATTTCCTACAGTATTTCCTTCTCTACAGCATTCTTGCTGGCTAGATGACAATTCATATTTTAGCAATGATGGTTTCCACAAATCTTACTCTTGGGGATATAATACTCCCTCCAAGAACCTATCTTGAATGGCAGGGCAGTAAAAATTAGTCACAGTAATGAGAAGCAACCTAAATCTGGTATTAACCTAGTGCTCAGAAGTCCAGGAGAACCAGATTATGATCTGCTTTAGTCCTGTCTCACATAATACGGACAGACTTCTTGCAATTGTCCGTTATTTTGCAATGATCTTTCTGCAACACCACTCTTAAAAATTTAGCAGCAAAATCAGACCAGGCTAAGTTGAGAACAGAGCTACTGAAAGACAAGGGAAGGGCATGGGTGGCTTTTATACTAACACTTCGTTTCTGGTTCTGCAGCTGACAGGATCCATAAGCTTTACTGATGTCTGGAGATCTCTGGGTGTGTGCAGCCACATTCCTGTGCACACAATAGCTGGAAACATTGCCATTGCAGTCTTGGAAAACATGGCTTTTCTTCACAATTACGATTCATTTATTTAACTGCAAGATGTAAACCTAAGATTGCAGTTGGCAACACAGCAAATAATTAGGGATGCTCTACCTTGTGGGATATATTCATGAGTCATATTAAATAAAGAGTTAGGCACTCACATTAAGTAAGAATATTCATGTACTCCATTACGTGACATGTTAAAAAAAACCCCAAACAACCAAACAACAAAACAGAGAACAATGCAACACACCTGGGAATGGAAAAGAAAGAAAACCTGTTGAATAAGTAGTGCTATAAAAAGCAGTAAAACTTTTGCCGGAGACCTCATAGTCTCTTGCACAGATTTACAATTGTGTTTGATCCTCCTCCTTCAGTTTCTCATGGGACCCTTGTCTAGCTTTGTCATTCTTTATTATGAGACTGACATCAGTCAGCTGGTCTGTAGCCAGTTGCACTAATAATAAACTGGCAGGGAGATCAGAAATTACTGGAACTATTTGGTCATCTTGAAACTGAAAAAGGAGTACTACTCCAAAACTCTTGAAGGCAAAAAAAAAAAGACACACTCTTAAATGCCATTTCTATAATGGTTGTTTCACAGCAGAAAAGTCTGTAAAGTTCAAATTGCTTCAGTTTATTTAATGCCATGTTGGCCTTAAGAGTTGTGAGGAGAGCCAGGCAACAGAATCTATCTCCTCCAAGAGCGATTCATTTGATATTAGCAAACAAAAATATATATATTGTTGAGGACCCAAACCTTCAAAAGTGCAGAAATACTTTATTAAAGGGAACAACTTTTCATGTTGTATTGCCTACAGCTTTGTAAGTAACATACTCTATCTGCCTCATAAGGTTTATAGTCCAGTATGGAACATTAAGGGATTGCACAGGCTTTTGCATCAGCTACATAAGCACAGCGTGTGGTGCATTTGCGTGTTTGACTGCCCCGCTTGCACCGTTTTTTAAAGCAACCCAGCTCTTCTGTGCTGAGGTCATTCACTTACAGCCTTACAGATCTAACCTGGCTCCACGGGAGTACGTAGTGCTTTGGGACGTCTGGCTGAAGCGAGAGCTTGGTGAAGCTTGGGAGTATCTTACTAATAACACTCTTGCGAGCGGTAAGAAGATGGAAACAATGACACAGTGCTTTCCACTGCCTCTGCACCTCTAAGGTTTCTGGGTGGAACTGCACATGTCCTGAAGTAGCTTTTGCCATTGCATGCCATTTTTCTATTCACTTCCTATTATTTCTTCTGCAGCTTTGGTGTGCTCAGCAAGGCATCATTTTATCCCCTTTGAAAGTTCCTGAAGTAAGAACAGCAAAGCAGTCTGCAGAGTTATACCGAGTTTAGCAGCGTTGCTGTATTTGCCAGCTGGAGGGCATCCCCCCCAGGTGCCGAATGGCTGGAAACTGGATATAGCCTGGAGCGGCTGTGGCTGCGTGTGCCTGTGGTACACCAGCCCACACGGAATTGCTCCCTCCCCTTTACTGCCAGTGGGAAAACATACCCCTTGAATTCACTCAGGCCATCACGGCTGATACATAACATGAGATCAAAATCCTTAAGAGCAAGAACTGCGGCGTTTTATTGTTCCTGAGAGCCGGGCTGCCAGGCTGACTGCTGCCACACGCTCATCCTCTTGGGGGACCGGGTATCAAGGTGGCCATGTTTTGGATTTGTGCTGGGTACAGTGTTGGTAACACTGGGATGTTTCAGCTGTTGCTGAGCAGGGCTTACACAGGGTCAAGGCCTTTTCTGCTCCTCAGCCCACCCCACCAGGAAGGAGGCTGGGGGGGCACAAGGAGCTGGGAGGGGGCACAGCCAGGACAGCTGACCCCAACTGACCAAAGGGATATTCCATACCGTATGGTGTCATGCTCAGCACAAAAAGCTGGGGGAAGAGGTGGGGATGTTCAGAGTGATGGCATTTTTCTTCCCAAGTCACCGTTACACATGATGGAGCCCTGCTTCCCTGGGGATGGCTGAGCACCTGCCTGCCCATGGGAAGCAGTGAATGAATTCCTTGTGTTGCTTTGCTTGTGCGTGTGGCTTTTGCTTTACCTGTTAAACTCTTCCTCAACTCATGAGTTTCTTTCTCACTTTCACTCTTCTGATCCTCTCCCCCATCCCACTGTTGGGGAATGAACAAGCAACTGGGTGGGGCTGAGCTGCCAGCTGGGGTTAAACCACAACAGCCCAGCATGGGCAAATCTCACGAGAAAAGGGTGCAACGTGTACTTCAGGGTTTCAAGCAGGAGCAGACAGATGCATGTTATTTGTGTGTCAGGCATACCCAGTGGTGCCTCTCTACACAGGTCAGCACCAGAGTGTGAGTGCTTAGGCCTCTGGATCCCCAAGAGATCCTTTCTACTTGAGTTGCACAGGTCAGTGGCTCCTTGGCAGCCTGCTCGCTGGAGACCTTGACACAGAGATACCTGACGGGCTATGCAACTATTTATTCATCTGCTGAAGAAGCACTGCCATTGGGAGTGCCAGAACAGGGACGGCTGGTAGTTAGGTTAAGCAAAACTGGATTAGTTGCTCTAAAAAGCAGTGCAATACAATGGACAAGTGGTGGGGCTGATGGAGACGCACATGGCAGAAAACTGAGTTCTGAGTGTTCCGTGACTTTATATATACTTTGGCTTAAGATTTTAAAATAAATGTGGTCAAAAAAGTTCACAGCTCCTCTCCAGCTGTCTGCTGGCTTGAGGTTTGCGGCTCTAGTCAGTAATGAAGGTAGTGACCTGCATGGAAATTCACACAGCACTTAGAAAAGGGAGGATCTTTTAAAGCTCTGGGACCATTCCTTACAAGTGTTTTTGAAGAGGACAGAGTGCCCTTAGTGTTTTTTTCTTCCCCAGAAATACATGACAGCATCTACACACAACGGATTATTCACTAAATTTAGCGGGTTCAGCCTGGTGCATACTTTCCGTGTGGTTCAAGTGCTATAAAATACTCCACAGAGAAATGCTGCTGACAAATAACTAACAGCAAAGAAAAGTACATAGGGGAGCAACAATGCAACAACACACAAATCCCAGAGCGCTTGTGAATATTTGCCCAAGGAATCAAAGAAAAGCAACATCCACTCTGGGATGAAATAGCCACCTGAGGGTACTTCAAAGGTATTCTGTTTTTTCCTGTATGAGTTATCACTGCACAAAAAAAACCCCACCACATTAAAAAAATCAGATTGTGCTTCCCACTTACATTCTGTATTTTACTTTGGTACTCACCTTTTCAGTGTTTTTTCTTAAAGGCGAATCTGTTACACCACACTCAACAATACAGCATGTAAAACTGCAACACGGGTCCGCCTGCACCTGAGAAACAGCTGCTGAAGTACACCCAGCTTCTTGCGTGGAAAGCCGAGTCCTGCTGTTTCTGATGGAATCTTCCTTTAACTGCCAAAATCTTTTCAAGAGCAATTTCTCCAAGGCCTGAATCAGTGCCCATTGAAAGCAAAGGGAAAGATTCCTACTGATGGCAGCCTGCCCAAGTAAGCCAGAGGTCTAGGCTGCCCTTGCCAGAAAATTTTGTTTATGTGTATTTTGATGACTTTTAAAGCTCCTCTTTTTGTAGTTGTCTTTCTTACAGATCTTACTTTTCAGTGAATTTTTTCCAGACACTTCACATACTGGATAAAGCAGGGTTGATGTGTTTCTATCCCTGATTCAACACAGAAGATCGTTCTATCATATTAATTTTTAAGTGACCCACTTTAAGTCAGGGTGGACTGGGAAGCAATATGCAAAGTTAAAACATTCTGCCATCCGCTGGCCTGATTTCCCCTCTATAAACACATGGGATGAAGCTAAAAGACTCAGTCATGTGCTAAAGAAAACGGTGCAGTGCCCTCACAATAAAACTATAGAAGCCAGGTTTTTAACAAGTTTACCCAATGGTTGAAGTTTACTTGCAGTTTGGCCTCGGAGGTAAGTATAGACATTCCAGTGCGGATGGGGATTGAGGGCAAATTTCACTGTGGAAAGAACTTGGACGGTTTGGTAAGCTCCCAGGGAAGGCGTGGGAGCCTGCGGTCACGTACATGCTCCTTTGATGCCACTAAATGGCAATTTATTACCAAGGTGCAATTCAGGTGAGCAAACCTGTCTGAAAGGGGCTCATTGGGGCATCTGAGTTATCTGTGAAAACACAGGACAGGCATGAAAAACCACGCACCTTCAGGTAACAAGTTTATTTCTGGAAGAGCTCTAGCCCAGCATTTATTGCAATTGCTATGATGGGGTAGCTGGCTGCCTGCAGAAGGTAAGTGTGTGCTGTCTGTGGTATTAAACAAGTGCACTCAGAGTGCAAGGACTGTCACCTTCTGTTTTTCTTTAACTAAACTTGTTTTCTTCTGTTGGAGTAGGAGCAGGAACACTATATACAGTCGCAACTCACTGTTTTCATAGACCGATACTGTTTCAGGCCAGATTTCAGTTAGTTTAAAAAAATCCAACCTCCCCCCCAGCATTAACAACAGCAAATTTTTTTACACCTTCAATATCCCAACTAAAGGGGGGTTGGCTATCAGAGGTTACCTCTAACTTCTCGCTCCTTTGGTGTATGATGTATAAAGAGGAAAACCAAGGCAACACTTACACCTGAACCACTGCTGTAGAAGTAGTTAGGGAGTTGGTAGCACCATAAAGAAATGTGATTTCAAGGGCTGAATAAATCTAGTCTCAGGAAGAAGGCAGCAGTTTTCCCGGCAAGAGTCAACTGCTTACGGTCACTTCCACAGGGGCAGGAGATGATCTTTTGCCCATTGTTGTCCATCTGGCTGCACCCTAAATAGCAGCTCTATTTCCATGACAGAGGACTTCGACTATGTAAATCCTCCCTCTCAAGCTGAAGGGCTGCAGACAGGATAGGTGACATTCAGCCTTCCCTTAGTAAAGAGTGTTGGGCTTCTACAGAAGAGAGCTGCTGAGGGAACATGAGCTCTCCCAAATCCAAAACCCACAAAGCCAGCGCAAAGCATTAGCAGGAAGCATCTTCACTGCCTCTGCCACCCTGTACCAGCCCAGACCCCCTGAACTCTTACCCTGGAAGGCGAAGGGATGTCTCTGAGTTTACTTACGCTAACTTCGTGACCTGGTTTTGGCTGGGATAGAGTTAATTTTCCTCCTAGTAGCTGGCACAGTGCTGTGTTTTGGATTTAGTGTGAGAAGAATGTTGATAACTCACTGATGCTTTAGTTGTTGCTGAGCAGGGCTTACACCAGTCAAGGACTTCTCAGCCTGCCCTGCTCTGCCAGGTGCCCAAGAAGCTGCGGGGGGGGGGGCACAGCCAGGACAGCTGACCCCAACTGGCCAAAGGGGTATCCCAGACCATAAGACATCATGCTCAGTATGTAACTGGGGGGAGTTGGCTGTGAGGGAGCGATCAGTGCTTGGGGATGGGCTGGACACTGGTCAGCAGGTGGTGAGCGACTGCACTGTGCATCACTTGTTTTGTATATGCTTTTATCATTACTATTTTCTCCTCCTTTGCTGTTCTGTTAAACTGCCTTTATCTCAACCCACCAGTTTTACTTTTTTTTCCCTATTCTCTCCCCCAGCCCTCGAGGTGAGGTGTGGGGGGCTGTGAGCGAGCGGCTGTTTGGTGCTCAGCTGCCAGCTGGGGTTAAACCACAACACTTGGTATCTTGGGCAGGGCTCTTATCACATACTGTATGCACAAAACTAGATATTCACTGAGGAGATGAATTAAAAAAACAGCTTCAGTGCAAAACAGCCTCCACTCTCCTCCCATAACCCGCCTGTAACTGGAATGCCCTGAGGTAATTTCGTAACACAATCTCCTTTTGCTCTAAGAGATGAAGCCAGCTGGGGAGTAGGGACAATGTCTCTGTTTGGTGTGGCATTTAGTATCCAGCCTGGAACTCAACGCGTAGGCATTTCTCCTCCCCTCATATTGCAGCTGAATGACTTTGCTGTGTTGATTTGAAATGACCTGACTAATCTCAACTTCCTCTAACAGTTTAATGAAATGTCAGAAGTGAACAAGGTCCATGGAATTCAAAAAAGACCATTCAAACAATGATGAAAAGAAACACATGGACAGCAGTTTTTAAACAGTCTTTGGGCTATTGGAAATAATTCAGTGAACTTTAGCCAAGCTGTAATATAAACATACTAAGAAGGGACCCAAAAATGTTTTATATAAAGCCACATTTTTCATCTGGACTGTTTAATCTACACCAGGATTACAAAAAGGAGGTGTATATGGGAAAAGCCACAAGTAGGTAAATTTGAAAAAAGAGAGAGACCCTTCCTGCCCCGCTCGGTTCAGTTCGTGTTTGGAAGCACAAACCACAGAACAACAGTTACGTAGCACTGGTTCCACCATCTGAAATTACAGGAGTGAGAGGCAGAGAGGATCTGGCAAGTTGAGCCCTGTTCCTTTCCAAGAAAAGTTTAACGGTGTTCTCCACTGCAGAAGAAATTAAATACACTGGTCGTACTCCAACCTCACAGAATACCAACTCAGAGGGAGGGAAAAGCTTACACTGTAATCCCTCACCAAGCACAGTACAATGAGCTAAAACAAATGCATCAGTGCTTTGTATATCATTAGTATTTTACTTCTTAATAGGAAGTTACCGAGAGGCCTGCTAAAATAGCATTTTCATTACCAAAGACAGCCCTCAGGTTTAATGATGTGCCCGTGGAAATTAATTGCTGTTCCCGCTGAAGGTAAGACAGATACTGTTTTGCTGGTACAGCTGGTACCAGCTACTACCAAGCACTAATACTTTTCCTGTTATTGTTTTTCCTCAGGTGCCTTCATATCCATTATAATAGTGACAGATGTTTAGTGCAGTTGTCCTCTGGAGCAAAACATCCTGAAAGGCAAAAATACGCTCTCCAGAGGCTGCCACATCTCTCACCTCCCTTACTACCCTTTCGCTGCAGAAGACGGCCATTGCAGCATCAGTCTGGCTGGACGTAGGAGTCTCTGGGACTTTCCAGAACACAGACTGTATATCAAAGATTCGACTGTCTCAGTTACTCTGGGAATTCTCTTCTCCTTCCCACAGCAGCTCCAGCATTCAGTTATACTGTCGCTGCCTCTCAGCTTTCCGCTGTTATGCCATGCTGGAGCAACATTCACCGACGTGGGCCATAAAGGAGTTTTTAAGTAACCTTAGGGCTGACTGCACATTCTTGCACATTAACATTTGCCCAAAGTCCAGCATTCAAAGTTAGGAGATGCCAGCTCTGAGCAATGATAGGGAACCAACTGCTCTCGCAACCTTCGCACTCTCTATCTGACACCTGATAGAAAAAAAAATTATGTGATCACGTAATCAAAAGCCAACTGTTGTGTGGAAACTTGGTGGAGGAGGCTGGATGGGCAAACTGTCAATCCGGCAATGCATTGAGCATTGCAACCAAATGCCATTATCTTTACATATCTTTTGCAGGCAGAGTTCGAAAGGCTGAACTTTTAAGAAAAAAGGAAATGTTACATAAAATGTCCTCCCAGACCCCCTCCACTTAAACGATGCAATGTTTGAATCCCGAATGCTCATTTTGGCTGTGCGGATCATTCGAGCCGCAGGATCTAATACATTAACATTACATTATTAATCCAGACCGGACAGGAAAAATTGATTTGTAGGAACAGATGCAGCTGTGAGTGACTGGAAGAGCAAGGGGAAATGAAGAGCTAGTTAGCACAGGAGAGATTTTGCAGCCTGCTAGAAGCTGAAAGGAAGAATCTGGGCCACAATAACATTAAGAAACTGAAACAGATGATGCTAGGCCATGACAGAGAAGGCAATAAGGTCAGTACAAGCACGGCTATAGAGAAGGTAATGCTTTATCCCATCATGGCATAAGGCAGCCACAAAAGCCCCATCATCTGTCCTTATCCTCAGGAAGTACAACTACTTCTGTTCATCACAGAGCTCCCACTGGAAAACTAACCCCTTGGTCTCGGTGCTCAGACTGTGTGTAATCACCCACAAACACGTCCACAGCTTCACCACACAGGCATGTCCACAACTGCTCTTGGAGCTTCCCGGGAATTTCCCTCACTACTGATGCTTTGGCCATGTATAAATGTCACGCTGGGCTAATGCCTTACATATCCTGAGATCTGGATTTCAGCTTGATGGTATCAGCATAGGTAACTACAGCAGCTTGAGCCTCACGCAATGAAAACTTCAGTTTGCATCACAGAGTTACCACATAATATTGAGGGCTGGATTTTCAGAGCACATTGAGGTAGGAATGGTGCCAAACAAAGAGCCTGGTACTGTTATGAAGAAAACCTTAGACTCTTACTCAGTGCCCAGAGCTGACAGTATTTCACCTCATGGCCTGCTCCAGAAAAGCTCAAATGTAAAGACAGAATTCAGTGTTTCCAGCAGAAATTATTTTTCTTCTACGAGAAGGTAATAAATGACAATTCACAATATACTATCGGGTCCATCTATTACTTCCTCTGCTCCACTAAATCATGATGATTTGCTGGAACAGAGAACATAAGGAATTGGAATTAGCTGGCCATGACTGCAGGTCATATAAGCAAGCAATATGAAGTGTGCATTTGTGGAGAACTACAGTTTGTGCTTGCATGAAAAGAGACACTGCAATCTACTTCTGGTCTTTCAGACCATCTAAATTGCCATTAAACTTTAAAATATTACTTAACTTAGGATGTTGACTGTTGACAAAGGAAAAAACCCCCTGAAAACGCCACTCGTAATTGCTTCTGACACTTGTGAATATCTCAGCTGCATGTAGTAGAATAACAAAATACTTCCTCATAAGAAAACGTACTGCAGGTGATTCCAGTGTAATGAAACATTTGTTATCACTTCAATACTTATCCATTTATAATTCAAATAAAAGCTGTTAAAGGCCTGTATAAATAAACAGTGCAGCAGGAACCTATCTCTGTAACCCAGAGCTAAAACAGGCTTTTAGATAGGTACACAATAATTTCCTTCTAATATTAACTCGGATCATTGTACATTGCACAACTGGAAAAGAGTCAGATAGAAGATGCGATTAAGACACTTCACTGTGAACTCTCTCTTACTTGGGAATTTCTGTTAAACTACTAAATACTAACAGAATTTAATCCTGCTAAAATCAATGGGCATATTATTATCTTCTTCAATGGCAAGGATTTAAATCATGGAATCATATCCAGATGGAACATGGAAAGACGTAAACAAATTGAAATACCTGCACTCATCAGGGTTTATACCTAAATTAAGCACTGAATCTATAATAAATAAGCACAAGAGCTTAATGTGAATAAGCCAATGATGCTTGAAATCCTGTATCTTTTGTCCTCTGTGAATAAGCCAATGATGCCTGAAATCCTGCATCTTTTGTCCTTTCCTTTTGGTGTTCAAGTACTTCTCTTCTGTATCAAATAACTGGGGAGGGTTTAGCAACATACTACAGTTGTAGAACTGTAAATTTGTAAAATTTGTTGGAAAAAAGAGGAAGCTTGTGGGAAAGTAAAAAAAAAAAAAACCCAGAAAACAGGTTTAGTTGGTGAAATACACTGCTGAGAACGTTGAGGAAATGCAGCCAACAAGTTACAGGCGGTGAGGACTACCTAGACATTCAAGGAAGTATTTTATGGGAGACGTCAACACAGTCCCGAAAAAGCAGACAAGTGGGCCAGCGCTAATAGTATCAAGCACTGCAAGATACGCTCACTGTCAGGCAGTGAAGAGGGTGGACAGGTATGTCCTGGAGAATAAGGAAACCAAGCGGTGGAAGATGAAGAGTGTACAAAGGGAAAATGACCAGGATGGGGCAAATACTTCTCACTAACACAGAACAGATGATGGATGTATTCTCCAATTCTGATTTAGAGGCACAAAAAGTTTAACAAGAAAAAAAGAGAAGCTGAAATAATTATTCTGCAGATAATATTCCGTGTGATCTTGTATTCCATATAAATCAAAGGACATTTATGCAAGTCAGTGTCCTTTACACAGTTTAAGGAGCCTGATTCAAACAAATGGATTTACATCATTACCACAAAAATTCACATAATTTCCCAGAGAAGCACGGCAATTATCTACATTATGCTTTTCACTGTCTTTCTGATGAAAATATGAACTCTTACCCTGCAATGTAATGATCTTTCCCAACTCAGCTCCTACTTCACAAATATTGCATCACTCCAACTTTTCTCCTGTTTTACTTACTTTGGAATTTAGCATTGCTCAGAGTCCTCTTTCAATTATTCTACATTTGCTGATTATTTCAATACACTGAAATTCTGTACAAAGAGAAGTTTTTACTCTCTCTCCAACCACAGAAGATGACATTCCACTAGTGTCTGGAAACTTATTTATTGCATGTTTTGGGTTAAGACCCAGACTCACAGATGGTAGGTGAATGAAGGTGTCTGTGTGCTTACGCATGTACACCCTCTTACGTTAGTAAACAAGCAGTTAAAAAAAAAAAAGCCACAACAAAATCCTTCCCAGATTCTTCCAGCTTCTGTTAGGAATTATCTGAAATATGAACTATTTCATTTAGTCCACAGTTCTCAAGAATTTGAGCTCTGTCTCTCTGCTCACATCCAAAATGTCCAGAGTAACGTAGTGGAAGCGCAGCGTGAGAGATCACTGGAGTAAGACCCTACAAGGGAGGAGGGAGCAAGCCTGTGCTGAACATTGTGTCCAACACGCATGCAGAAAACCACAGGCAACTCCTGACAAGACAACTTCACGGTGCTTAATAGCCCAGTTAACAGAGTTGAAGTGAGGTCAAGCCTCGAATTCTAACTTTCATTGTCTTGTTCTAATTTTTTTTATCTTCCTGACTTTTTTCATTGTAAGTTCACAAATAACTTGTGTACATATTGGTTCTGAATAAAACACTGAGACATGAGTTTATTGTTTCTCTTAGCTGGAATTTCCTAGAGGAAAAATATTGCCAAAACCATTTAATAGCATATTCAAAATTAAGAGTGCATTTTGACCCAAATGACTATAAATTAACCTAAAAAACAAAAAGGAAAGACAATCATTTCTTCATTTTCCAAACAAAACAGGAAAATAACTGCAACAGAAGAGCATTTCAAACAGTCACTGAACAATACTGTGAAAGCATGTTTTTTAATAAAGGTAAGGACAGTTCCTTTGGAGGAAAGAGGAGTTCTACCGCCTGAGGCTGAAAGCTGTGTGTTTTGAGAAGCGTGCTGTAAAAAATTAAAATACTTGAGCTTCATTAATCTTTGATGTACATTCAACAAAACCAGAAGAACTACCTCACTCAAATCCGAACCATTTCATTTCTCACAAAATTGTGTTTTTAGAGGAGCAAGACAGGTTTCCTGACAAGCGCCTGAAGGATGTGGTCTTAATTTTTTTCAAAGGTGGAGCTTTTCTCAAGGAGATCATATTGAGGACTGTTCATTCTCATGTGTGACAGTGTTGCTCAAGGCTGTTGCCAAATGTCACAGCACCACTTGTGACAGCCACAGGGAGAAGGGGGCGTTTTCACAATAGGAATTGTGCAATCAGATTAGCCAGTCCAAGGAGGATTATAAAGACGTGAATGATCAATGCTGGCCACGTCAGCTGCCCAGCACGATGCAGGGAGATCACGTAGATGAGGGATGGATACATGAATACAAAGGCCAGACCACATGTTGCTCCAGAGTATCTGAGGAAACGGGGGAGGGGGGGAGAAGAAGAAGAAAAGAAAAAAAAAAAAAAAAGAATGCTTTGTGTTAACTCTTATTTCTTCTTGTAATTTTTCCCCCCAAAACCAATGAACAGTCTGGCTGAACAATGACTATCCACAGTCACTAAACATCGATTTCTGTTCCTTGCTGTCCTTCACCTCCTTCACTGGCATTTAATTATCCCCCTTTGTGTTGCTCAGCCCCGTGCTCCCCTGTACCTGCGCTGTGACATGCCTCTGACGCTTCAGTCACATCCCCAGACGCTCCTAGGGACTGACTCCCTATCTTTGACTTGGTGCTTCTACTTTCTTTGGGGAAACGTCTCAACATGCTGCAGAAAAGGACCTGAGAGTGCATCCTGTACTGCACCCCAGCCATCTGAGGACACATGTTAAAGCATGTAAACACAGAAATGCTCCCCAATCTGCAACTTTTATTTTAATTTATTTAATGAGCTCCCAGCAAACCATTCTCCAGATCTGAAAAGATCAACATGCCCTCCTGGTAACATGATCAACCACAGCAAGTGAAACATTTAACTGTTCTTTTTCTAACCACTCCCTTACTTACCAAAACCTTCTCATTATTTTCTCCTACTGTGAGTTTCTACCTACTGAGCTACACTGCTGCCAAATATGCATTATTAACTAATAATGTATTTTATTTCAAATATTTGAACATTTCTTCTAGGCAGAGGAAACATCATAATACAGAGTAAGCATTGGCAACACAAAACCAGCAAATTGCAAAGTTAGACTGTATACAGACAATTTATCACCTGGAAATTCACTGTTCAAAATGTTTGATTACTATGCACAGCATGAACACATCAGCAGAGGTCAGAAGCAGTTTGCAGACAGAGAAATGTATTGCATAATATTTATTTGGAATTAATAACTAGACCATCTTTATTACTGGAATACAGAAATTTTCACAAAAGAGAGAGGTAGAAAAAAAAGGAAAAGGAAAACCCCTCAGATCAGCCACTGGGCAAAAGTAAGTTATTTTCCTACTCTGGTCAGATCCAAGCCTGTCATTCTGGTTTTATAATTGCAGATTTCTGTATTTTTAAACACCTCCCTCTCCTGGTTGCTGTAGGAAAGATGCAAACTAGGAATGAATGACGAAGATTACAATATGGTGGTGTCAAAGGTAGAAATATTATTTCCTCTAATCTTTCTCAATTATAGAAATCCTGGGTGTTTATTAACATGGTAAATTTAAGGTATCATTTAGAAGTACAACTTTCATGTCACTTTTCCCTTTGAAGTTACTTCCTTTCTTGGATTTTTACTATGGACTTTCAAAACAAATTTGGTCTTAAGACCAAAACAAAAACTTCAGAGAAGCCACACAACGAGCAACTTTCCTACTGACACCATATTCTTTCATGTGCACAGTTACAAGTCCCTCAGATACAGCTCCAATGAAACTTGGGGAATCATCCAAATGACCTCGGATACAGAGGCACAATTACAGATAGCTGCTTGTCAGAACTTTAGAAGAGCTGATTGTTTATACTTCTGAACATTATTTACAACTTTAAAAGGTGTAAGTGTCACAAAATATATAGACAGAATTACCTGCACTCATACTGTTCCATTTCAAGAGGCAAACACACAGGCAAGTTCACTGTGCAAGCAACACTCACCTTATGATTCCTCCTATGTTCGGATAAAATCTGGCCATTGCTACTCCAGCTCCTACAACTGCTATGTTCAGGACAAGCACATGGAAAACGCTACAGGAAAGTGAGGAAA
>NW_009258629.1:930579-940482 GCF_000687185.1 Egretta garzetta
AAGAGTGTTAAAATCTATGCTGTATTTATGACAAAATGCCACCATTATCCTTCATTTACACTAACATTTAACTGGTACATGGATGGCCTTTCCATTTGCACGACTCACTCTATTAAAACTAATTAATTTCACAGCAAACACAACATCTACTGAATATTCAGAGTGCCAAACTCTAAATATCTAGTGTTTTGACTCAAAATATTCTTAAGCAGTAAGTATGTGTAATTTGGCAGTTCTTCTGAAAGACACCATACATGGTACTCAGCACTGAAGTATTTCAGATGGATATTCAAATACCAAAGAAACAATACTTTATAACTTAATTCCCACAAGAAAGAATTAGCTTGTTCAGAGAGTGATCTGAATTGCTCAAAGTGAACTAATGGAAACCAGAAGAAAGGAAAAGATGTATTGAGTGGAAAACATTACACAGAATACTAGGAGGGAAGTAACACATTAAAACTTGAACTGTAATGCATTTTGATAAGAGGACAAACATTTAGAATGTTGTGCGGCAGTTAATATTTGACTTGTGTACTATTTATGCTGGAATTTTTTGTTTAATTTATTTTTACAAATAATTTCCCGTTGCTTTCCTTTCCACATTAACGATGAAAAAATGGAGATTTTCTGTTCTGCAAAAGCAGCTTTTAATGCATCAGACAAACTCAGTGTGGTTATGCACAGAGCTGAAACTCAGGAGAGTATCATTTTTCTTTAGAGAATATGAAATGTTGGTATATTTTAACATAAGACAAAGTCAGGAAACATAATAAAAAACTGAGACATTTTTGTCACACAGCTGTTTCTATGAAGGGAAAAAAGAATGCACAAAGAGGAAACATACATACGCTTACAGGTTTGGTTTATTTTTCTGGAGGATTTGATTTCTTAAAATAAACAAAATCTGTAAGCCAATGCTAATTTTTTCTTAACTGTAGAAAGTATCTGTATTATGGTGGATGCTACTAACTAACAAGCTTTTTAAAGGTGACCACTTCCATGGCTGAAAGGCTGGCTGCCAGTTTCCATTTAGGAAGAAAGATTAGAGATGTAGAGTAGTATCATTAAAGTTTAGGGGAATGGAGGCAATTTAAACACAAAGGAATAATTTAAGACTATTAGACTATTTCTAATGTTCGCTCTTAAGGATTGATTTCAGAAAGACAGAAATAATAGCTTTAATTTTGGACATGTCATTTTAACAGTGGTACAAGAGATGTATCTCAAAGACTAAAGATAGAAGTGGAAATACAGCAGCTGAAGCTTTAACAGAAACATAATTGGATATAAAGCTGGTAACACCCTAAGAATAAAAAATTAAATCCACATTTACTGCTTCTCTAATACTGCTAAGGAAAGCCAATTCATTAAACTGTTTGTAAAAAAGTGTTTGCCATTAAAAATTGCTTCCTCTCTCCCCACACATATGGCACATTGCAAATCTTACTGTCAGATAGCACAACTGAAGCCAAAAGTTTATGAACACAGAAAATGACAGCACTTCTTCCATTCTTTTTTTGATGAGATTAATTTTTTAGCAAGAGGGGTTAAAAAGAATGCAGGCTTAGTAATTCAAAAACGTTTTGCAAATTATGGTGAGTTCAGAATATTTTAGCAGAAAACCTAAAAAAAAGTCTGAAGTATTTCATTCTGACATGATTTAAAACAGAAGTGATTTTGTAGTTCAAAGTTGTTGCCTTTTAAAACATTAATTCTAGCTTCTTATAACTTCAAAAGCAAAGTGGTACATGTGTGTTTGGTGTGAAATGAAACATTTTTCAGCCTCTTGATCTGGGAAAAAATAATTGGGTGTGTGTGGGGAAATGTGTTTTGGCTCAACTGAAAACAATGGTCTCAAAATGCTGGAGCCTCTGAAACAATTCAGTACTTGCAATTAAGCAGGATCCTCAAGAACAATACCAAAATCAAAAAGTCTGAAAAGGATTTAAATCCATCTGTTTCAGGGCAAAAGGTTACACTGTACTTCTCCCCTGGAACATTCTTGTTCTCTTTTCTACCTTTTTGAAATGGCCTGAGTCGTAACCATGTTATTGGGTAACAGGTGTTTAACCTGCAGCCCCTTTCTTTACCTAGGCAGATATTCATAGTTCTTCTCAGCTCCAAGACAGAAAAAAGCCTCATTGCTAATGGAGAAAAAGGCATTATCAAATAGAAAAAAAACAACCCTTCTGAATAAAGAAGAATCTGATACCTCAGGCTACTAGTAGCTGTATTATTTGAGATATATTCATGCAGGTGTGGTCCAGAAGGGACAAGCATTTCTCATAGCCCGTGACATCTTAACAAGTTCTAAATTGCTCAGTTTTAGCCTGGCACTGGCTTACGGTACAATTAATGGTCACCAGACATTGCAAAAGGGCAGTCAGGAAAACAGTATTTTTGGGGGGCATAACCATACCACCTCTGCTTATTATGATTGTAGGAAGAAAAGTATTTAGATGATACTAGAGGTCAGAAAGTATTTGGCCCCTTTTTACCTAACCACCCTGCTGGCACACAGCTGTTTTCTAAGCAGTGTAACTTTCTTCCCCGTGGTCAATGGCAGCAGAGTTGGATGGCCCATGCCAAGGCTGGACCGTCCTGGGTAGCCTGGGCAAGGTTGTTAGGCTCCCAGGTGCAGGTTGGATTGCCTCAAGGAGGCTGTAATTCACAGAAGAGGCACACCCACAGCAATCCACAGCAATCCGACAGCACTTGGTCTCAATACTCTCGGTTGGGCAGATGAAGATTCTAGGTCTTTTCTATACAGGGAATTGCTGCTCACCTGCAAAAATCCCACAATCCCACAAAAACGGTAGCAGAGAGGAGGGGAAAGGGGAGAAGGAGAAGAAATCAAGCTCTCCCCTAAGCCTTGATGGTTTTCCCCATTGCAAGGTTAACCTTTCAGATTGACAGAGTCCAGAAACAACGTGGTATGGCAGAAGACGATTAGGGGGCTTGCTCTATCAAGCTTTCTCCTGCGGAAGTGGTAATTACAGTTAAGCCACTGAACAACAGTGACCACATATATCTAATTAACTTCAGCATTCTCAAAGTAAGAATCATTATCGAAAACTGTGAAACCAAACCCTAGGGCAGGGCATATTTAAAGAAAGAAGCTGATTTTAAATCCCCTCAGGTCAGATGCAAGGAAATTAGAAGTGCTGGACTCAGCACAGGGTCACAGGGTGAACAAAGACAATAAGGAAAACAGGAAAGCAAGGAAAAAAGCAAACCAGGATTGTTCATGTAAGAATTTTTGCAAGGTTACTGTATCTAAAAATGCATTTTCTTCCTGGAAATCTCACTCAAGTGACATCAGTCAAAAGACAATGAATCACAGCAGTTAAGAAGCAAGACAGAAGCTAGGTGAAGAGCAGATAACTAAACGCGCATGCAACAGCAGTAATGTACTTCATTGCATCAGGAGACACACATCTGTGGGAGAACTGGCAGGTCTTCTGGGATACCATGGAATAAAGGGAGGACAAGCTTTAAGGAAAGCCAAGTGATCTCTGTCCATCAGCTTACTTAACCTCTCAGAACAGGAAAGATGTTAAAAAGTTTTAAAAACTGATCAGATGACTGTACAACTTAATCAAGGGAATTCTCTGTCACAAACATCACTGTAGCCAAGAGGCAATAACAATAATAAAAAAATTAGCTTTCTGTATATCTAAGAAGATCCAGTCATGTAAGAAACAGCAGATAAACCACATGCCTCTGGCCCTAAGTCACACATTAAATGATGCCATTGCAAACATATCTCACTTTAGAGAGTAAGTGATTTCCCAATACATGACATTTTGGCCTTCCTTTACAACACCAGGGAGAGAAGAAGAGAATGAACAGTTCTTTGGGTTTCATCCCAGTGCGTCATTTTCTGTGTTGTAGTCTGTACACTAGCATACATTTTGCAAAATGAAAGAAAGAATAGGGAAGCCTTCTCTTGTCTCTGTATCTTTTGCAGGAAGGACAGAAAGGCTGAAGGCTTTGTGATGATGCCTGTCAGGAGACTACTGTGTCCAGTATGTCTACACACGTAGGTGTTTTTAAGATTGGCAGAGACACAGGTGGCTGATGCTGGTACATAAGAGGAAGGAGAATCCCCCTTCTTAGCAGCAGGGGGGCTTGTGTTCTCCTCCTTACTGCTGGAGGACAGAGGATGCTACTCATTTCCTCTATGCTTCAGACAAGCAAGCTGCCACTGTTCAGCTGATCCCTGATGTGAGATCTGGGAGAAGAGAAAGTTATGTGTCGTCTGCTTAAACTTTTAAGTTTGGAGAGGGGGAGCTGCTTCATCACGCAAGACTACAGGTTAGAAGGATACACTATGGCTAAGTGCGTCAAGCATTGTTAGTAGAAAAATAGCACTGAGAAGTATCTAAAAAGTGTAGGACCGAAGACATGGGGATCAGTCTTCAGACAAGAAAAGCTCCCCTGAAGTTGAGTAAATGGTTCCTCATTCTAATCCAGTCATAACCCATGGCCTACCAGCAAAAGCCAGGATAAGAAACAGGATGCTGCTTTTGGTAGAAATTGCCTTGGGTTAGACCAGTTGTCGAGACTAAGAACTACAAAAAAGCAAACTAATACCTTCTGCTTGATCATAACCAGTGACAGATAAATAGTAAAGAAAAAGGAGTTAAAGCAAAGAATCATATTGATCTGAGCAATACAGTCACTGCTAGGAAATAAAAATTATCTGGCAGCCTGCAGGTGTAAGCATGCACATGACCAAACTATTCAATCAACAGCCAGACTTAAGATGCATCAAGAATTCGAAGTGCTCCAGAGAGTAACTTAATGGTTAACTCCATCCATAGCAGCAGCAGGTATCCACATCTGCCAACAACTGGTCATATGAAGAAGCCCAGTTTTTAATACCAGGGAGCTTCCAGTTCATGTGAAACCCACAGCACATCCATATGGAGCAACCCATGGTTTAAAAATGAAGATAGGAAAACTTACAATGGGGACTTGGACCAAAGGAGGTGGTGGTGTTTGGGGGTTTTTTGTAAAAAGAGAAACAATTGGACAATTATAGCCAGAAGGTAAATTTATAACATTCTCTCAGCTGCAAAGGAAACTTAATACAGGAAGGATACACCTATAGAAATACTGTGATATAGCACACTGAATCACAGGGTTAAATGAGGCTAGGTTGCCAACAGAGATCCTCAAATGCACAATCCGTATGATTTCAGTACACTCCTCAATGTGCTGTATAAACAGATGGATGGCTATACCATCAGTGCACACCCCTAAACCCCACTTCCACAACCAGAAAATAAAAACAGAAAAAGGTACAAAAATCATGTAAATGTAGAGAATCAGTCACAAAAATACAAGATTTTAAACTGTGGGGCTTTTTTTTTTTTTTTTTTAATTATTCTAGAAGAACAGCACAGAACCCCACTTTCTATCCCACTTTTTCTCCAACAACTGTTAGCCCTGGACATTGCAAATTTCGATAAAAGGAGCCAAGTATATACAACTACTAGTAGAGGGCTCATTTTCCTACACAAAAGCCATGGAACTTAATATTTCCATCTAGGTTCTTCAGGGTGGATCAAAAGGCTCCCTGAGACATCAATTTATGTCAGTAAGAGCTACTTCTTTGTATTTGCAAAACGTTTCCCCACAAAAGCAGCTCTGGGGAAAAATCAGAATACTGATTTTTTTCCTAGAACAGTGATATCAGCACAGTGCCACTAAAGGACCTTTGTCAGTTTTAGCTACTGGTCATCACTAGTCATCAAAATACTTATTTCACAGCCAGGTAGTAAATCTTTACTATCCCCCCAGAGACAAGGTCCTGTGCTTGCTACCAGACTTCAGTTAGTCCCCATTGCGTAGAAAAACTAAGGGCTGATCTTGCTGGTTGTAAATGCACAGATGCCGGAGCCTGGAGGTTAGCGGAGTGATTTTTGTGCTATATTGGAGATACATGGGATACTAGAGAGGGGGACATAGCCAGCCAGCCAGAAGGTACTACCTTAGCACTATAGGTTGGAGCGATTTAAGTGGCTTCCTAGAAACCATTTTTGACTTCTCAGAAACTTTAAATACCTCCCTATATGGAGTCTTTAAAAAAAAAAAGTGAGTGAAGCTACCCACAGGACATCCTGGAGACAAGAACCAAGCAAGTATTTGCATCATCACATTCGTCATACCATGAAGGCTTAAAACAGCAAGCTGGAATTAACCTGAGAAGAGACTGGTAGGAAGCTGTAGGTTCTAGGAAAGGGCATGAGGGAAATGAAAACCATTCTGGTCAGGGAGTAACTGGAGGGAGGAGATAGGAAGAGGCACATCCACATAATAAAAAGGACACGGCTATTTCCCAGTGGCTGTGAAATCCATGTTTAGCACTTAAATCAATGGCCTTGTTTCCAACAGTAACTTGCAGCAGTTCCTAAAAAACTCCTCAACATTGAACTGCGTACAATTTAGCATCAAAAAAAGTAGGCACTTATTTCACTGACTAATTTTAGGCATCCAATTTCTAGACCTTCTCATACCTATTTTAAGACCCAGAAGAAACCTGAAACTTGGAACAACGTCTTCCCAGACCTGTATGCTACTGCTGGTGCCACAGAGGAAATACGCAGTGCTTCCTGGGGTATTTTTTCCCTTTCCTCCACCAACAGTAATTCACAATATAAAATAAGAAACTTGGAGATAAATGCCAACTTCTCAGCTGTGACAAATTCAGACAATACTCCAAATATAAATGTCTTAGGTTTTATTTAAAAAAAAACTAAAACTGAAATCTGGATCAGCTCTTCTCTGGAGTTCAGACAGTGTACAAATGCAGGGGTGTGGCTCATCTCTAAAATTAGCATATGAAAAGCTATTTTTATAAGCGTAGCAGCAGCCTAGATAACATGGCTAAAAACTCACTTAGCTATTAGCTCTGTTTAAAAACAGATGGATGATTACTAATTGTGCACAATCAAAACATGTATGTCACCCTGAAAGCTTAATATCAGGGTGCAAGCCCTTCACAGCTTGAAGACTACTTGATGAAATGCTTCTGGACTGAACAAAGTTTTTTCCTGTACAACTTTTATTTTGCCATACAAATGCCTAACAGAAAGGACCCATGTTGACTAAATTCCTCTGAAGAGCTAAAGCAAAAGAACCCCCCCCATTCTGCTCTGCCAAGCTGCAGCAGTCCTGATCTGCTGGCAAGTTTATTTTGCATGCCTATTCATCCCCCGGCTCTACATTGTGAAATTAGCTCTTGAAACTACCTAATGCAGCAAAGGAAATCCCTGAAAGCTCAGCCAAATTTCTGACAACAGAAGGCCAGTTAAGCAAAGTGTGCCAAGCACTCATCAAGGAGCAGACTTCTTACCTTGGGTAAGGGTTTCCAAAAAACTGTCTCAACAACTGAACTCGTGCCAGATAGCCCAACAGTGGATATACAGTCATCATCTGGAATAGCAGGAATATTCTTGCAACAAATGACATGATGTCATCACTGGGAAAGTTATCTAGAAAATTCTAAACATAGGAATAATGTTACACTTTCAATAGTGGCTTAATTACATGATTTTTAATAGCTGTATGCAAGAAAGAGATAAAAGCCAAGCAACTACAATTGCTAAATGAACTCCATAATATGAAATACCCTCTCCCTCTTTTACAATTGCCTTGCTACCAAACACTAACTCATTTGTGAGTATTACAGGGCTGATGTCAGCTTTCATGTTAGCATTAAAGATGGAATTATTTTCTAATCTTCTGAACATCCTCAAATAATCAAGGCTGTGGAAGGGCCACCTGATTTTTTAAGCAGATGGATTCATATGCTCCTGTCACCTGTTAAAAACAGTTATTTAATCAGTAAAACTGGATCATATACAAACAAGGAACGGATCATATACTACAAATGGGAACATCTGAAAAAGTAGTGTGAGACTTAAATATCATGGAAATAGAAAAATGGCTTTGTAAGTACTTGGGATAACTACAGAAAATAAATGGGAAGAAAATCACTTGTCATCTATTACTTAACTGTGGATTTCACCCCATGAAGTTATTTCAAATGGTTCAAAAAATCATTTCATGGTTAAACAGTGGTACCAGTTCTAACTAACCTACAGGCAGAGGAAGCCTTTAAATGCTGCTTTATTGCTAAATATTATGCAAGAGACATGGAGCACCTAGCATAAAATGGATCACCAATTGATAACTCCTGTCTTTGAAGTCATTTAGGGTGTGGGCATCAGCCTTGCCTACAAGCAGGTAAGAGTTTAATAGCCTTCACAGGGTGTTCCATGTAGGGCTATTATCTGAACAACTCTGCTGGCAACCAGATAGCCAGGACTCCTATCTAACCAAGCCTGCATTCACATTATTTTTCTTCTGGAGTACCCAAAACAAATCCCAATGAGTGGCATTGATCGCTGCACACAGAACTGAACATAAACATAATACTTTTCAGGATTAGAGGCGCTAAAGAAATCAAAGACTCAACTGTTCATTTTGGTCCTTTCTTCATCACCTTCACAGAGTATTTATTAATTGTTTGTTTTTTAAAGAAGTCTGGCAACCAGGCATGAATATAAATGAGATAACACAAGCATTACTCATCTGCTTGTGGTAGTGCCCCTGAGGCTTCAGACAACTGATCGCAGTTAAGGACAGATGCGTCTGCCAGGGTGAGTCATGAAGCAAGAAGCAGTAGCAGTTCTTTTTTTAATACATATTTATAAAAAAATCAAGGACAAATACATACTGCAGTAAAATATCTCACCTGTTCAATACATTCTTTGGATAGTGGTGGAGAAGGAAAAGAAGCAAAAATTATCACTCCAACATAAAGGTATGTTAATCCCACCAGGAAGTATGCAATAGAGAGGTCTCTCACCTGAGGGAAAATAAAATCTTATTTTGGCCAGCACTGACACACCAAAACAGGCAAAATAAAAACCTCGTGAGAAGATTTCTATTGCATTTATTATTGCAACTTTCATATTTATTACTGGTTTACATTTATTACTATTACTTTTGCATTTTTACTTTTACTTTCTATTACTTCAATAGTGTCTTCAAATTTGGTCCTGGATCAGATCAGAAAGCTGCAAGGAGATACCCCAAAGTGGAGCTAGACAAGTATTTCATTTCTATCTACATACAGAAAAGGCACCAAGAAATAGATATGCCAATAGATGTAGCATGTTATTGCCGGACGCACAGACATACACTAGTTATTAAAACAAACAAGAAACCCCCTCTACTTTCTTACGTTCACCTATTCCTAGTAAGAGCCTCAGGACACAGGGACAGCTGTTGAAGACAGAAAGTCCAGCAATGCCGTATGTTAAATTTCTTGTCAGGACTAAAATCCTGCAATTAAAGACATCAGCCTACCCATCTGCTGTTATAACACAGAGGACATTTTTTAAGAAGCTGCTTTGAAACCTTTGAAACCTGGTGGTCACCAATGCAAGCGAGCTCATCAGAGATGTCAAGATTGGAGGCAGCCTGGGCTGCAGTGATCATGTGCTGGTAGAGCTCACGCTCCTGAGGGAAATGGGAAGAACAAAGAGTACAGTCAGGACTCTGAACTTCAGAAAAGCAAAATTCCAGCTCCTCAAGGAGAGAGTCAGAAGGACTCCCTGGGAAACGGTCCTCAGGGACAGGGGACAGAACAGAGCTGGCAGATCTTTAAGGATGTGATCCACACAGCGCAAGAGCTCTCGATCCCTAGGTGTAAGAAATCGGGCAAAGAAGGGAAGAGACCGGCGTGGTTGAGACAAGAGATGCTGGTCAAACTAAGGAGGAAGAGGGAACTGCACAGGCAGTGGAAGCAGGGACAGGCATCCTGGGAAGAGTACAGGGACACGGTCCGGTTGTGTAGGAATGGGGTCAGGAAGGCCAAGGCGC
>NW_009258629.1:942042-975176 GCF_000687185.1 Egretta garzetta
AGGCAGTGGAGGCCCCATCCCTGGAAGCATTCAAGGCCAGGTTGGACGGGGCTCTGAGCAACCTGATCTAGTTAGCGGTGTCCCTGCTCCTGCAGGGGGGTTGGACTAGATGACCTCTAGGGGTCCCTTCCAACCCAAAACATTCTATGATTCTATGATTCTAAGAGGATGATCCACACACACGAGCTCCAAGCCAGAAACCAATACATCAGGCTTCTGTACGAATGGCGTGATAATGGAAGACATAGCTAATACACCATTAAATAAAAAGTATAAATAAAACACAAATAAACCAGAAAGACATAGGCAGGCATAGAGGTATATATGTCCTTTAGCTTTAGCACTGTATTTTACAATGACTCTCATTTGAAATTACCTATCTGAATTTCTGCAACTCCCCACATAAATGCACTAAATAATAAATATTTTTAGGAGAGTGCTGAAGCTAGGGTCATAAATCTATATTTAACTATATTACATATACCTAAATATGGATTTAAACTTTAAATTCAGTGTTGACTTCTGACAATTTTGACTGTAGAGTATCTAATATATAAAAAGATTCTCAACTACAGAAAAATAATTAAAATATTTTAGCAACATTTACTATTCAAGTCCTTTATGAAATTGCAGAATCCACACATGCATCAGAGTGACCTCATAGCAATGTACTTAGTGGGTTATTCTTCTACATAAATTTTTTTTTTTTTTAAAATAAAGTGGGAGACCATTTGATTCTAGTTAGTAACTATATTCTGTATAAGCTTATGCTACACTACAAAACACTCATTACCTTATAGCAAACCATTTGTTCAGCTGCTGCTAACAATCAGCTTCTTAAAGGATTACTAGTAATGCTTCAATACATGAGCCTGTTTTCCCATGACTGAGGAGCAAGTCTTAGTAGCTCAGGCACAGTACCAAATTATTAGGGCTATATGGCTTCCAGACCAGGATCGTAATTAATGGCCTCCAGCCAGCTCACTGAGTATAGGCAAAGCTTGATCATATATGAGCATGGAAATGTTTCCCTAAGTGTTTCTTCTCACTACCTCCTTGACAAAAGCAGAATATCCTATACCTTTCTGGGGTCTTCGAAGGGCAAGGCAGTCCCCGAGGAAAGTACAGAATGCTAGATTATGAGCTTCCAGGGAAGTTCAGAAGGAAGCCAGCGTTTGGGGAGGGAACTGGAATCTCCTACTCATTTTGCCAGTGCTTTTGGGGTAGAAGATTGATCTCTTTTTCCCATCAGCCTGCAAGAGGCCAATGATATTTCTCATCTGACATGATGTACCCCAGGGTGGCCCTGATGCCCCCGGCAGTTGCACGCTTCCAGCTGCAACCTCCTCCTCCTGCTGACCAGTTGCATGCAGCTAGAAGATCCTTCTCTAGTCTTCACTCTCTTGGGTCACTGAGTAAGGACTCCCAACCTCCACCAGGGACTGAGCAATAGCACTTTATTTAAATTATTCCCAGAATTTCTCCTCAGTGACCTGAGAAGCTGTACAGGATTTTATGTAACAGCTACATCTTCAAAAGCACCAGTGCCCATCCTAAAAAGTGATTTTAAGAATACTAAATCTGAGCATCCAGATTTCTTATAGGCATTTATGAGTAACTTCCATTAACTGCAGGAGCCAGAGACTAATCAGGGTAAGGTGGTTTTGCAGAGACATGGACTCTCAGTTCTTGAAGACAGGACTCGGACAATTTTTCGAAATGTACCCAAGACCTTCTTAAGGCACATCAACTGACAAAACCTGTTTTCATTTGCTTTAAATTTGGTATTTTAGGTGTATTCCTCATGCATAAGGACAGCATAATAACTTGCAGTTGTTATTTGTACTCAGTCTACATTAAGCTCTGGAACCAACTGTAAAACTGTTTTTGCTGTGCACACTGTACTTGCAGTTGTGAGGGCAAGCAATCTGAAATTAAATTCTTACTGCTTCCTTTGGACTACACCTGATTAAGGGTAGAGACCTGCTGTGGTATTTCCTCTGATTACACTAAACAATTCATGTTCCTAGAGTTATTAAGGGTGTGTGCTTTAATCTGTACTGTAATTTTGATAATGCGTTTTTACAGCATGTAACACAATAGACCCTCATCTTCAGGTGCTGTCACCACACAAGGAATACCCAGATTTTTATTTCCATAAGCAACAAGAAGAGAAAGACAACTTGAAACCTGAATTTATTTTTCCTTAAACATCCATCAGCTCCCTTGCACACATCTGCTTCTGCATATGAGGCTGTTGTCTTTGTAGAAGAGCGTGTGTTTGTGTATATAACAGGACATCTTCTGATTACTTTTCATTACGCTTCAGGAGACCAGGGTTCACTCCCTAAAGACCTTGACTATAAATACTGTTTAGACAGCATAATTCCAGATAAAACCAAAGGACACACTGAGAAAGATAAAAGGATTAATTTTAAGTAACAGAGCAATAATCGCATTTGTCTATTTTAAATTTTATATTAAGCTGCTTATATTCAGAATGGACATCACTGTGGTGGAAGCTGCCTAAGCATAAAGAATACAGCAGTCCTCATACCTAGAGTTTATAGTCTAGGCTTCAAATGTAGAAAAAATGATTGAAAGGAGGAAGTATTTGGGGGATCAGAGTGGAAGGGAAGTCTTAAAGATAACATGCAGGTCACAGTCCATAAGAATCACAGCTTGTCACCTGCCAAGCCCCTGTCAAGTACACCTGAACTAACAGGCAGATTTTGAGGTGGAACTTGGAGAACACGTTAACTGCAGTTACTGCTGACCAGGAGCTTTTCTGGTCAGATGCACAGAACGAAGTGTTAAAAGTGCCTCTGGAAGAACAGAAAACTGGGTGACTGAGGCTGCCAGCAGCAGCAGAATGAAGGCTGAAATCAGCCTCCTAATAAAAGGATGAGTCTGATAAATCATGTGGAGCTAACAAAGGAAACTCTGAAAGTACAAGACATTATATCACACTCATAGACTTAGTACCCAGGCGCAGGCTGGACCTGCGGCTCTACAGATATTTCCTATGTGATGCTGAAAAGACAAGGCAATTTTCAGGCCTCGTTTTCCCTGTTGCATGCCACTGAGAAAATAGTTCATTTTTTCCTCAGTACCACAGTGAAAGCTGTTCATAGAGTTGCTTCTTGAATGGAGAAGCCTGTATCAGTACTTTGTAATTATTACCACATTGGAAGAAGTGCCTTTTGATCATCTCATTCTAGATGGGTCACTTCTTAAGAGAGAGATGCTGTCCCTGTCTCAACAGGACTCTGATCCATATCATAAAAACAGACCACCTGTTCAAGCATCAAGGGCAAGTGAAAACATTTAACAGGATAACAGAAAAAAGTGCTTCACCAAGATGCATAATGCTGTGTATAATTTTGGCTGGAAAGAGAAACCAATGGTAGGGCAGCATCAATGGAAGCTCACTCTGTTTACAGGGAATAAACAGCATTTCAACATTGCAGAAAACAAGAACCATCCACAGCTCCATGCCTTTTGCAGTTAGCACCTGGACAAAAACCATCTCCCCACGCCCAGTCTTTTCCTGAGGTAGGTGCACAAGCAATTGTTAGCAGACAGCAATAGCACATCCATGCCTGTAGATCATGCTTCGGGCTTGTGCAGCATTTGTACAGTTGCTCAGGGAATGAGATCACAGATGTGAATCAGAAAAAAAAACCAAACAAAACCCCCAACAAATCACCTTTTTGTGGCTGTGTTAGTTTTCTATGCAGTTTCCAAACCAGTTGATTGTGCAGTACACAACAACTTACACTGATAAATACAAGGGGGCAGCAGTGGGAGATGGGAACAGGGAGCTCAGCTTTGAACTGCAGACTAAGAAGCCTGCTCACAGGGCTTCTCCCAGCTGCGCTGCTGACACTCGGCTTGCTGCAGTGCACTGCTCTTCTCACACCCACACCCCTGTACTGGAATAGCAGCCAGAGGAATCCTCCCCCTATGTATGTTTTAGCTTTGGGCAGGGATACATGCCTGTGACCAGAATGGAAGCTGCTATTGTTTTGGATTTCTGACTCCATAAAAGGAATGTTATTGTTTCTCTTACTTTTTTTCCACCTCCCCAAAGAGTTGTTCTTATGACCACTAGTTTCAGCAAGTTTTGTTCAAAGCTAAAACAGGACTTTTCCAGCTTGCCAAGTTCTATGCCTTTTCACAGAACTTATGGAAGTGACATGTTAACAGGTCAATCCATAGAACAGTGGATCTTCCATTTGACTCCCCATGAGATACTGATACAAGAAAGCATTTTGTTGATGTAAATGCATAGGAAAAAACACCCTTAACGCTGTGATTTATGACAGAAGTTGAGACCCTTATACATATGTAAACCTCCCACTAAGTCCAGCAGCTTAGTGAAATATCACAAAGCAATTAGCTCTTCAAGAGCATCAGTGCTTCATTAACATTTGCAAAGCACTGGGAATCCTAGGTAAAAGGCTCCTGTGCAGCTACAAACAGGGAAGGAAATCTCTAGCCAAGTAAAACTCCTAGAAGAACTATGCACAGATTTGGTTTCCCATTATAAACCTGTCCTGCCACACTTAAAGGTGCTCTTTCCATGTGATTTGAATGCTCTTCTGGAATGCAAGAGTCTTGTCGAGGGCTTGAGACCCATGCTATGGCTGACCTGGACATTCAATTTAAGCTCCAGTGAGGGCATTCAGAAAAGCTGATTCAAATGCAGGCAGGACTTTCTTCCTCAACACAGGAAAAGAAAGCTGGAGGAGATTACAGCTGCTGCTCTTTGCAGCTGATTGCTTCTCCAATGTAAATGGAGGGAGAAAAGCCACAGGAAAAGTCTTGAAGGTGGCATGGAAACAATAGGCCTTCTCTGCATACAGAGCTGATTGTTGGAGTGATCATCCCTTTAGAATTTGAAAGTCACAGCCAAAGAGAAAATCTTGCCCTTCTCCACATTGTTAGATTTTATTAAGAAAACTGAGAAGAAACTTTGGTTTTCTTTCTCTAGAGCTCCACTAACCCCTCTCCAGTTGTTAAACTATTTTCAGAAATGCCCATAAACCCCAAGAAGCTCTCTTGGAGGAGAATTCATGACTCCTTTGCAGAGGTGGTCACTTGCAAGCTGGCCTTGGTTCACAGGGACAAAAAAGGAACTATGCAGATTACTAAAGCAAAAGGTCATCTCACTGCATTGGCACATAACCTGCACTTCACCTATGAATAATCAAATCAGATATATTTTTTCTGATATGTTGTGTAGGCAACCAGCTCTTGGTGGCCTTGCTTGAGCAGAGGAGTTTGACAAGATGACACCCAGAGGTCCCTTCCAACCTCAACCATTCTGGTTGCAATTACAGTGAAAATGTACTCTAGGACTCTTAACTCTGTATCACGTTCACTCCATTTTGTATTTTATAATGGGAAGATATTAAGAAAGAATGCAGTTCCATCTGGATGAGCAGTGCATAACTTCAAGGGCAAATGACCAGTCTAAAGGCTACGTATCACAAAGGTCCCCAAACCAGGGTTCAACTTTTGAGCATTTCCTAATAAGGCCAGTTTTCCATATGAACCTTGACTTGGATTGTGACACAAAACTACTGAAGCAACTCTGAGAAAAGATATTATCTAGACCCCAACATTACTGTTCAGGTTTCTGCCAGAATTAGTCCCCTGCCAAAATTAGTCCCATGCCAAATATTCTCCAGAATTTTTAATTCTAAAATTGGTCAAGTTTTTCTAGAGTCTTACAACATTGTCAAGCCTTCAATCTCTTGTGTGTAATTTGGCCATGTAATACCAGCCTGACCACAAATAAGTCTGGGACACTCCTCAAGACTTTAATTTGAATAAATGCGTAATGCATCTGTTACTCCTTGGCAGCCAGTGACAAGTATCTATAACTGTTTTCTTATCAGATCACAAGAGCGAGTTACCTTTTCTGAAGCTATTACAGTCCCTCAATTGATTTCAAGAGAAGTGGACAGGAAAAAATCAGTGTCACCTGACAATCTAGATAAAAATCAGTACAGTCTTGTGAAATTACTTACATTGTTTTCTTGATTCCTGTTGTTTTGAAGAAGTGTGATGACACAATTGTGGATGAAGAAGGCAAGTGTCAGAACTCCCGTGAGCTGAGGGAACAGAATTCTAAACTCTAAGGGAGGAAAAAAAAGCATTAATAACTTACTACTTTGCAACAAACAATGCCAAAATACAGAGGACATACACACCGCTGTGGAGTCTACTGGCAGAAATGTGAACCTTCACATTGAAATGGGACAATCTATCTTACCTTTGACCATAGCCAACGCAGACATTTAATCAGATGAAGACAGTGGTTACCATATAACACACTCTCCAACAAAGCTGCTTGAGAGACTCCAACCATCAAAGATCATTACATTAATCTAGAATTTACACAAACAAGCTTTTCTGCTTCTCAACAGTTTAACTGGAAAGCATTTTTGAGGCAGGAATTGATTGCAGTGAGGCTGTGTATCTACTGGTCCCTGAACACAGAGATCAGGGGAAGGAATCATTTGCTCTCTAAGCATCTTTTGTTGTTAAGAAGTCACTTACGCCACTAGAGGAAAAATGAGATCTGAAGATGTTTAAGAGGTTCTGCTTACAAACCAGGGCATAAAGAAAGGCAGAGCAACTTCCTGTCTTATCATACACCTCACAGCATCTATGATAGATTTATTTATTTTTTGTCTCCACGGGAATAGGATTGCTCTGCTTCTTTTAATACTTGAAGGATTATGTTCCCATGATTGTGTTTCTGGAAGCGCTGCAACTGGTCTAGGAATTCACCAATGCGTAACTTCATTAAAGCACCATCTTTGTTGGTATTATGTAAGGATATAGGTACTCTCGAGAGCGTTAACAGCAATTAGAGATCCCTGAGCTAACTCAGCTTCTGGAGAGCATCCAGCAGTATAGCAGAACACTCATCAGAGGCTCACAAACCCTTACATATCAAACCACAGAGAGCTCCATGCAAATATATTTAAACCAGATTTCTCTAGTACTATGAAGTCAGCAAGGTAAGCACACCCTAGGCAATTAGTGAAGGGCTCATCCAGGTTAAGAGAATATGCCTTCCCTAGGGCTGGATTCACTGTATCTTCCATACCTAACTATCATGACACATTACTGATAGAATTGAGAGTGCAAGCGACTTTTGGGGTTGTTTTCCATCCACTACTTCAATCTCAATAATAAAAATCAAACTGACAGATTCGGAATCTCTTTCAGCACTGCATTTCCACCATTACTACAACAATCAGTAGTAGCTGGATTTGTATGCATTAGCTGCATGCTTTGTCTACCTCCTAGCAGTACTAGTCGCATTGGCAAAATAATCAAACTACTGGGTGCTCCACTTCTTAGTGACCTGCGGCACATGTGTCATACTATAACTCATTTTACACTAGGACTGCATAACAGGTCTTGGATTTGAACTTCAAGATGCTTAAAACCTGATTTCTTAGACTTAGGCTGGTTTCCAGTTTACATGGGTTTGCTGGTGAACCGTAGTTTGGGCAAATTTTCTCCTGCACTCTGAGGGAGAGTCTGTAGGTATGAGGCCATGTAGACAGTTGAAGACTGTCTGCTGGGGCAGCTCAGGTTAAAACCACGTTTCCATGCTTGCAATGGAGCAAGACCAAACACTGCAGTCTATCTACTGACTGAGCATTACATGCTTGAGTATCATTTCTACTTACAGATAGCATTAAGAATAACGCCATACCAACTAAATTAGCTCATTAATGCAGATGCTAATCATCCAATGCTTTGAAATCCAAATTTTTACACTGGAGATAAAAGTTCTGTTAGTCCAGAAATTCTGCCTAAAAGTAAAGGCAGTGATGGAAGAAAATAAATAGCATAGATAGCACTATTTCAGAACTACCTACATCCATCTAGAAGTTTGTAGTTATGCTGCAGCAGTCAGGAGGATTCTTCGGGAATTATGAAGATAATCCAGTTCTGTTTTGGTCTTGCACACAGTCATATTCAGCAAAAATTGCCTGGCTTTGAAGACTCAGCCAGAAAGGACAATAATTTATTTTTTTTTTCTTGGTGACATGACCAAGCTGAAGAAACTGTTTTACATAGCCTTTCACTTGTTTCTCATCCTTCAGATCTTGAAATAGGGTTCTGAATGCCTGGCCGAGATGAGGAAGGAATGACCTTCAGCAGTTATGGAAAAATGAACAAACATAATTGACAATAGCTAGGGGCTGGGGAGTGAAGAAGGGAAATACAGGGGTTTGAGCAGACCTCTTTGCCACACGTATGTGGAATACACTAGCTAAGCTGTTTATTCTGCTTATTATCATGCCAGATCAATTTCAGCTCAACTAGAGAGCTGAATCCAACCCAAAGGGAGTGGTGGAAGACAAAGAATAAGTAGCTGCAAGACTACTACAATTGTGATGTGAACACACTTAAATCAGTTGAATTTCCTATCAGTAACATTACTCAAATAGCTGCAGTTTACTCACTCTTGCTGCCACAGTGTGTTACCACGATTCCACAAATTAGACAAGATTCTACTAGAAACATGAAACAACTCTGGTGTTTCTTTTTTTTTGATCTCTATCTTGCTACAGTAATTCAAAACCCACCCTAGTTAAAGGTGTCCCTGCTCACTGCAGGGGGGTTAGACTAGATGACCTCTATAGGTCCCTTCCAACCTAAAACATTCTAGAATTCTGTGATTCTAATGTTTTAAGTTATCCTTGTTTTCTTCTCCAATTTTAAGTTATTGGACCTAACAATAGTTTGCAACCCATGTGTAGAACTGTTAGTGCAGTGCTTATTGTGACTGGGAAAGTAAAAATGCACAAAATAAACCCTAAGAAGGTGCATATCTCTGAATTTTGCCTTTGTAACTTTTAAAGGACAAAATACTCTTGTTTTTAAGAACAGAAGGAGTGATACAATTCAATAGTACAGGACACAGCTCCTTGGAGCTAACTGGTCATACAGCTTTGCCTATCATATATGATTGGGAAAAAACAGCTAAGACCTAACCCCAGATCTCTCATTCCAAGCCTCCTAAAATAAGAAAATTATCTCTTTAGGCTATCCATTCATGCAATACCATTGGTCATGACTGTGACATCTCACACAGTAATTTGCAACAGTAGTTTTGAATGAACAAACAGCCACTAAAACAACATTCAAGAAAGACAAGAAACATATCGGAGAGCTAATGGGTGTTTAAAAGAGAAGAGCTAAGATTACGGACTAAAACTTGAGATAGATTGAGAAGTACAGAAAAATTGTACTTGTTAATTACAGTGAATGAGCTATTTCATTTAAGCAAGGCAGCATATGGAGAACTTAACAGCACCTTTACCAGTCAGTCTGTCTCCATTTTGTCATTTGTAACTGCTATCGAAATATGCATCATCTGAAAATGGTGCAGATGGAACTTATTATAGCATAGGCGAAAGAAGACTAAGGCAAGCTTCCTGTCTCATGATCTACGTTGGAGATACCTCTGATGGGCACTCCTCCACAGTGTGGATACTCTCTCCTAATTAAGGAACATCACTGGGAAAGGGACTCCTTGTCACTTTGCCACAAAGGATCCTTCCTGAGCCTCTACATGCAATATCAGACAGCATTTTCTCACTTTAATTATGTCACAGAGGTGTTAAAAGGTAAATGAGAAAGTCATTCACAAATTGCTTTAAAAAAAATCTTAAACCCATTATATATACGCTTCATTACTGCATTTTAACTATCTTACCTGGTACAAAAAATTCATTCTCTGTAAACCAGTTGTATTCTAAGTGGATTCCCAGATGAGCAGCCTTTACAGTAACCAGAAAAACTAAGTAGACAACAGAAACCGTACCTAGAAAAAACAAGAGCCAAACAAACACCATGAGGCAGTAGAAATTATTTGCGCTGTGCTTTATTTCTGCTCCATCCATCTAGTTACCAGTAGCCCAAACACTTAGGGTTGGTATTCATTCTTAAAAACAGAGGCTAGGTCTCAATTTTCTTTTTCTTTATTTCTTTCATAGGTCAGAAGGAAAGAGTAATGCACTTGCACTCAATGCAAGCTTTCAGCATGTTTAATGTTCTCCAGATGCTGCACTAGTGACAGTGGAAGAAGCACCCTGTAATCCCTGGTGCTGGGCAGTTAGGGAGATCTCTATGCAGTAACAGACCGGCTCCAGCTTCAGCTGTCAAGATTTTAATCTAACATGAGAAAAAGTCAGCCACAGTACTGCAGCTATCACAATGTCCATTCGGTCACTGACTTTTTGAACCAAATGGCCCAATGAGCTATGAAAGTTTATCGCAATTGTAAACTTTACACTGGGAGGTAGAAGCTGATAGTGACATTTGAGCACTACTGATTTAAACCTTGTCTTGATCATAACCTTGGATAAACTTGACCATAACTCTGGATTTGCATGCCACTTCATTGGTTGAGGCACGCAGTGATACTCTGCACAGCTGCAGGACTACAGATAAGATCATAGATGGGTATAAATGCCTTGCTGTGTCTGAATGTGGGATGGAAAGCATATGATCTTGGCTCCTGCCATTTGAAAGATATAAACGCAGAATAGTAACTACCTAAAAATTGAAGGAAACTGTGCAACAGTAATTAAGGCTACTGAGATGCAACCTCCTTGCCAGTAAGACACCTAGTCGCTAGAGAACAGGCTGTAAGTAAAGACAAAGAAACACCTTTTTTACAGTTTAGAATACAGATTCAGATATCATTTCATTCTAGCAATATCTCCAAGGTTAAAAAATAAATTGAAGAAATTATCATTTGATTACACAAAGCATAAGCAAGGAATTAGGAAGATATAAGGTTCTGTACTTGAGGATCAGCTTAACAGCTAAAATATTCTGTAGTTTCCAAATTATTTATGTTTCTGTAGGTGTAAAGATAAGTAAAAGTGCTCTATTAAGATTCATTTCAGCATCTCAAAAATTACCTTCCATTTTTTCTTGTCCTAGCAATCACTGCTCGGGGACAGGCTGAGCATCTGTCAGCAGGTGGTGAGCGATTGCACTGTGCACCACTTGTTCTGTATACTCTTTTGTCATTATTATTATCCTCTGCTGTTTTATTAAACTCTCTCTATCTCAACCCACAGGTTTTATTTTTTTTTTTTTCTCTGATTCTTTCCCCCATCCCACTGGGGAGGGGAAGTGAGCAAATGGCTGTGTGGTGTTTAGCTGCCTGCCAGGTTAAATTACAACACATAATAATCTACCGAAGTTAAGAAAAATTTCGTATTTTCATATTCACGTTCTCAAATAAAAAAAATAGTTGCCCACAATAAAGTGCTTGTTTTAAAAACAGGTTAACAGTTATGGCTAGATCTCACTTGACAAAATATTTTATTATCCCTAATCTTACATCTAGTCTACATAAAAACCTTACTTTTTACACAGAAGCACTATCATTTACCCAAGATCCTGTGTCTGTTTTCATTTAGTGGTTCCAGCAACGGCAGAACCAAGCTTTAATTAAGTGTCACACTGGAACAAAGGACAAACTACACCCTCAATTTCCTGTCCTCTACCTCCGTTACAATATCCCTCCATCTTTTTCAACCCGTTTTGTAATCCTTACCTCCTTTTCCCTTTCTATTCATCATGGGCTTCAATGCTATGCCGTCACACGTCTCCTAGTTTATAAACTGTGACCAATCCCACCCATCATCCATGGGCTTTACCCACCCTACCAATCCCACCTGCCTTGGTCTTCTGTCTCAAGACATGGAAGCAAGGAGAAGTCAAAATTTTTGTCCTTGCAGCACAGAATAGGCCAGGGTATTGGGAGCTGGGGGGAAAGCACAGCAGCAGGTTACACTGATTGACGTTGTTATTAATAAATCAACTGATTGGTAGCAAATTACTTCAGGTCAGAAGCCATTAATCTTTAGAAGTAACCGTCTGTGTTGAAAAGTTTACCAGATGAGGAAGGGTATGCCTGACTGTTTGTGCCAAGGTAGTATGCATCAAATGCTGTATAGCAGTACGTGTTTGGGAAAACCTGTTGTAAATATAGTGGAACTTGTTTTACAGGATTATCAAAGGACCAAAGGAAAAAAAAAATTAACTCCCTATTAGCTGTAAGACTCAAGCAAAGCAGGGTGTGAAAGCTTGTGGATGATTAACAAATCAACCAATGAACCACTCTGAGGCACAGTGTTGCCTGCCAGCAAACTACTGGAAGAATGGCTGGAAAACTGCCCGGTGGAAAAGGACCTGGGGGTGCTGGTCAACAGCTGGCTGAATATGAGCCAGCGTGCACCCAGGTGGCCAAGAAGGCCAACAGCATCCTGGCTTGTATCAGGAATAGTGTAGCCAGCAGGAGTAGGGAAGTGATCCTTCCCCTGTACTCAGCACTGGTGAGGCCGCACCTCAAATGCTGTGTTCAGTTTTGAGCCCCTCCTTACAAGAAGGGCATTGAGGTGCTGGAGTGTGTCCAGAGGAGGGCAATGAAGCTTGTGAGGGGTCTGGAGGACAAGTCTTAGGAGGAGTGGCTGAGGGAACTGGGGTTGTTCAGCCTGGAGAAGAGGAGGCTGAGGGATGACCTTATCACTCGCTACAACTACCTGACACAAAGTTGTAGCCAGGTGTGTGTTGGTCTCTTCTCTCAAGGAAGAAGAAAAAAAAGGGTTGTCAAGCATTGGAACAGGCTGCCCAGGGAAGTGGTGGATTCCCCATCCCTGGAGGTATTCAAAAGACATGTAGGCATGGCACTTAGGGACATGGTTTAGTGATGGACTTGACAGTGCTAGGTTAATGGTTGGACTTGATGATCTTACAGGTTTCTACTCACTGAAGTAGCTTTCACTATTTTCTATACATTTTAGCTGTAATGAACCACTGCTTTAATAGTATTTGTTACCTACCAAGGACATTAAACTTTGCAAAGAAGGATGGAGACTTCAGATTTAGCAGGGGTAGAAGAACAGCAATCAGGTAAAACGGTACTGTTTGTGATTTGTTCCACCACTCCTCAAAGAGTTCAAAACCTGTATAGTTGCCAGAAGAGAACATCACACTCCTGTTCTGTGGTGGGTGACTGCTAGCCGCACTTGGACAAATGACTGGAAGAAAGGAAAAGAAAAATATCACCAGGTGAAGGTTTTACTTGCACGGAATCTTCATAGCCAAGATCCTGTAATTTCTGGAAAGTGTTCTACCTATGGGGAATAGGACCACTCAAAAGCAATGCTTGACAACTCAGTTCCTAACTTTATTTTTTTTTTTTTTTACCAGGAGTTCAGCACTCAGATTTCAATGCTAGGCACCTTGCACTCTAAGCTGACAAGTGCTACAGTTCTTTCAGCCAAGCACATCAAAGATGTTAATTTGTCTTATGCCTGAGCTGTGGCATAGGATCAGCCTTCAAGGTCACATACCTGTAACTGTGTTCAGTGCCTAAAGGCACCTGCTGCAATCAAGTCATAGCAACACACCTCTGCATCGGGCTGCATGTTTAGCATTGTAATCTGTCCCTGCACACTTCAGTAAGATCATATGAACCAAGATGCAAGTGCATCTGTGCACAGAAGAGCCTGTATTACTGTACATTGCTCTGGGAACACACAAACTAAGGCTGACAAGAAAGCTACTATAACAATTGGCAGGTCTAAAACTCATGTACCAAACCAGAACACCCTGTCATCCTGGTGCCGTGTCAGGTGCAAGTACATTACTGCTAGACAACACAACAGAAGCAATTTAAGATATGCACCCATAATGCTGCCAAAAGGGAACGTCACACTCCTGTTAGGTAGTAGGTGATCAATGGCAGCTCTGGAACAAATGACTGGAACAAAACCAAACAAAAAGATCCCTTGATAAAAGCGTGTTTATTTGGGTTTTGTTAATATCAGCATTTCTTTCTAATACATGCCCAAAAGTTATGTGTTTAAACATGAACCGGTCTCACTGTTCCCATAATGTCTTATTCTGAATTTTGGCATCCCACAATACTTGATAGCCTCTCTCCCTTCATGCCTGGTCTGTTAGGAAGACAAAGGTGTCAAAAAGCATCCTGTCAAATTTCAAGAGACCATGATGTTACTTTACTTCCCGTTTTCTCATTTGCTTTCTCTCTGTTGCTAACAACAGGATTGTTTCACAGATCTTGGAAAATGCTTTTGTCCTTACTGATGTCTTCGGTAGCCCTGAATGCCCTGCTAAGAGTCATTTGAGCATCTGGCAGCCCTTAATTTTGTAAAGCAGCTGCTTTAAACCTTCAAGTTGCTGGAAGATGCTGCAGAATACTGTTATCTACTTTGTCTCCAAGTTATAGCCCCTGCTGCATAAGAATGGGACAGAACAGCAGAAGCAGCAGAGCACAAGAGCGCTGCAGCAGCTGTTGGTGCCTTGCTGGTAAGGACTGTAGCAGAAACAGGATTCAACACTAGCTCAAATGCAAACCAACTGTTTTTCAGAATTATTTCTCAACTCCCTAGCCTGACTCCAAACAGCTGCTCTCCAGAAATGTCGCTGCAGCTAGCGTGACACACAGCTGTCCAGCTGGTACTGAAATGTTTCCCCATCCCCATAAGCACCCAGGATAGAGAAAATTTTCTGCTTCATAACAAAGAACTACATGTTCAGTTACTATTTATATGCCAGAAGATCAGAAGCTGACAATGTCTAGCTCCTGCTTTTGTCCTACATTATTTTGCCTACTTAAGAACTTCCAACAGACCTATCTTCATACTTGACTGCAGTTTCCTCCCTTAGCTGTCCCAATGCCAGACTCTCCACAAAATGCAACTGGATGCTCCTGTAGCCTGACACTTGTTTCTTTTTGTGCTCAGCATCATTAAAACTGTTCTCATAGCTTTTTTTTAAAATAAGAATGTTGCTGCAGAGGGGATGAGGTGCAAAGATGCTACAGCGAATATTTTAAACAGATCTGATGTGCCTCAATTTTAGGGTGCGGAAATTAAAATTCCTTAAGGCAATTCCTCATTGTGCAACTACTGTTAAGAGGTTTAACATTCATGGTTCTAATGACTATCTACCTGGGTATACACAAACTTGTAATTTGCTTTTTAATCATCCCCACCCCCACTTTTTTTTTCCCCCCAATTACTAAGCTTTCCAAGCACGTGGTTATTTGTGGAAATACAAATCTCACATAGAAAATTGAAGTTTTTTTAAAAACAGGTGGTTAGAGCTTACAATATACACTTTATAACTGGAATGCGGTTAGGCATGGAAACACCATGATTTGCCTTTAACCAACCTCCCTCCTGCCCCAAACCAGAAGACACCATACTAGTAAGTGCTTCTTACCTCTGTTACTGCCATTCGTGCCAGGAACAATATCTGTTACATTAATGTCATGAACAAAGTCTGAAAAGAAGAAGAAAATCTTACTATTAACATATTAATGTCCCAAACCTGCTCTTAGGCTTTTATCTCTTGACTTGATAAAAATTAAGTATGAAAATACTTCAGAAAATTAAACCAGAGCTGGAATACAGCAGCTTGCTCTCCCTCCAACCCCAAGCGGATATTTAAAAATGTTCTTTCAGAAGTGTTTTAAAGTAGCCCCCAACTGCACTACTTTCTTCTCAGCAGCCCTGTCCATTTATGAAGTTCCCAAGCTTCCTCTCCCAGCTGCTCACTCCTGTTCCCCCAGCACACCTCTCCTTGTCCCAGCTCCTCCGTGCAGGGTCATACAGTAGGATGGTGAGGAGATACATCTTAGAACCAGCCTCTTTTGGGACAGGAAAAAAGTGCATGCAACCATACCCTTAGTCCAGATGGTATCTGGAACATGGGAAAAGAGCTTCCCCTACTCATTTTTTGTATCTTTCTTTCAGAAGAGGCTCTGTGGGATGCTTTTTCCATGTTGTATTTTAAAGAAGGAAATATCTGGTAAAAGGTTTAAGTCTCACTGTCTACAGTCATCTCTAGCAGCATTTTGTTTCCAGTACACTCCTGTGCTACTTTACTGTTCTGCCACATCAGGTATTTTTGAGTTTCTGCAACTTCAACAGTATGAAAATATTGGGTAGCAGTTTCCTTGTATTTATGTGTGTGCGTGTGTGTATATATATATATATATATACACGCACACACACACAGAGAAATGCCTGTGAGCCTGGAAATTTAATTAGTGTGTGTCTGGTTAAAATTCGCTTCTGCTGCATGTGGGAGTATTATTGCACACAGAAAATCAACTGGAGCAGTAGGCCTCAGATTTTTGAAATGCAATTAACAGCAGCTTGTGTCTCAGAGAAAGCAAAAAATTATGTGGGAAGAAAACTATTTTTTGTTTCTTCTTTTTGATTTATGACACCCAGAACCACAATTGAGTTTCTCATACTTACTGATATCGGTTCACTGTATACAATCAGAAGATGTAATTAAAAACACTCGTCACCTCCTGACTTCACCACTGCTTTGTGTTGCTACTTAAAAAAGTACATAGTGTGAAGTCATGAAAAAAGTTGATAGCTCTTACAGAATTAGAGCACTTTAAAATTAGTTTATAGGTGGATTGCCAACTTATGTTTCCTCTGTAGTGTTTTAGGACTAGCAATTGCATTTGTGGATTTATTTCTGTTCCATACAACAAACACAACAAGAGGATGGGACAGTGTGCAAAAAAAAAAGACAGGACATCATACTCAGCTTACAATTCTTGCATTCTTTGTGTACTACTAATTTTTAGACCATCCTCCATTAGGAAATCAATTTGCTCCCACCTAAATTGTATGTGCAGGTTTTTAAAAAGTAATCTGCATGTCCTAGAATTAAATACAGTGGCCTGCCTGGAGTAACTTAGAAATACATGGCTGGAAGATGCCATTGTGTCAGACCTACATCCTATTACCCATTTTATAACTTAATAATGAAGTACCCACAATGAAAGTTAGGACAAGAATCCAATGTTTAAAGTTATCACAGAGCAAACAACTTAAATGAGAACCCCTAACAAATACAGGTAAGTGATAAAATAACATGCCAATCTAAGGGAAAAGCAGGACTTTTTTCCTAGAAAGGAACTGGTTTGCTCATTCTGAAGTCTGCTTATTAGAATCAGAGTTATTTGGTTTAGAATAATTTAGGATTAACGTGCTAACCTTATTAAAAAAACAAAGTCTAAAATGAAATGGCCTTAACAATGTATGAATTAGGTCAGCTGTAAAATACACCAGTCATTAACCAATAAAGTATGTCCTTCAGGGATGGTGGGAACTCTAATTACTGTTTAAGAGGTTTAAGTGTCTGTGCTGTTACTTGCCTCAGAGATTTGTTAATTACCTTCAAAACAGAAACTTAAATCTTAGTTGTGCTATTCAACACTGAGTCAGATTTTCAAAGCTCTCAATTCCATCATTTATTCCCACAACTCTACATACTTATTTGGCTGTATCCAAAAAAGCTTGTGTGTCTGTGCACATACAAGGGTGTAAATAACCAGTATGTTTTCTTTTGCAGCAATGAAAACTCTAAGAATAATTCTTTCACTGTGCTAGTTCATCATTCCTTCAAGGACACTTGCGGAAACTTTCTATGTGGCAGCACCCTAACTGTGTTTGCTGAAATCTAGAATGAAACTAGATTTTTTTTCATTAACCTGGATCATTTCAACAGCCTAGCCTGTTATATCGCTGTTCAAATAGTTACACCTATGCAAACAAGGGGGGAGTGAAAATACAAAGTGGAAACAAGCAACTAGGTTTGGGTTGTTTAAACTACACCAAGAAGCCTCATTATTGACATGCAAATCAGATAATTGGTACTTTGTCTTCTGTTAAAACCAGGCTTTAAAAGAGAGACTGGGTCTGAAAACATACATGACTGTGCCCATAACTCCACACACAGTTACCTGCTCTCACTTGACTTTTCATGAAAAGTAATAGAAAAATCAAGACTAAGTAAAATGGACAATCCTTTTTCAGTATAAAGCAGTCTTTCCACAAGACAGCTGTAAAAGTTAGCAAGAATGTATACTCACTGTATATAAACTTCCCTGTGTTGAACAGGAAGTTGGACATAAGCACCCAGTAAACAACCATGGCTCCAACAAGTGATACCATAGAAAATAAGAGGCTTGACCACTGACCAAAAGATCCAAAGTAATGCTTGCAAACATCTGGGAATTCCCAGTTTGAGGTATCTATTAAAGCTGAAGAAGATACAAAAAATACAAACATATCTAAACAAAATGTTATATTAAGAGTCTGTAGAGCTCTTCATGACAGGATATGTTCTTGTTTCAGAATATTCTGACACAAATACAGTGCTTCCAAGGGCTACGAAGATTGCTGTTAACTTTAAATTATAACATTACGTGTTTGACTGAAGGAGCCTGAAGAAGTAGAGGCTTTTATTGTGGTCACACTAGTACTTTGAGTACTTCCAGAAGCACTGGAATAAGACAAGGTGACAAAAATGCAGCCATGTATTTGCAGCTAAAGCCTTTTGTAGGCAAAGCGGGCCAGACCAGGAACTAGTCCTCAACAATACCCTGAAATGAGCTGTTACAAACTGAAGGTCTTAACAGCCTTTATTTCAGCAGGTAAGGGGTTAGTTTATGCATAAAAGCAACAACTGCAAGAGCTGCAAAATTAGTTTTGAACAATAAAAGTACATTCTAAGTAGAACGACAGTCAGAGAGGCAATAGTCCACAAATTGCTTCCAACTCATAATATATACGAGTGTTAGGGTAGTACAGGCATACAACACAAGTGGATGCAGCTACAGCCCACACTGGTCTACTGCAGAACATGATCAGAAATACACAAAGGGAACAGGACAGTGCTTATGAAGAAGAAGGGAAGCCTCTAACTCTGTAGGTCCCCAAATACTTAGTAAGTGAACACCTGAAACCTCCCTTGCTAAGCGTTTGGGTCCAGCTATAACACTTGGGTCCCAAGGAACTGAAGGATAATCTAATAAGGGAAGACAGACAGACATTTAGCATACAGAGCTCAGATTCAGACTATGAAAGTAGGAAGACGTTCAAAGGAACAGCTTTTATTTGCAGGTCAGTTCTAACATACGGTAAAGATAGAGACAAACTTAAGAATCTATTAGATCTCTGTATTTCACACAACAGAAATATTTGTGTTATGAAGCTTTGTATTTCTTACGTATCATTTTCCGTGATTGCACAACTCTGTAGCAGCAATAAAGAGTCAAAATGCCCATCAGTAAGATGAGAATGATTCCAGAAGTAAAGCCTGCCTGTTAAGAGGGAGAAATGCAGTTTACCTCATCAAGAATGCTACAGAAAAATTAAGAGCAAGCCGTGTTGCCAAAACCATTTTCATACGCATACATTTTTCATAGTTTCACCTGTTTTATTCCCCATGGGATACTTAATATAGATGTCCCCATCATTGTATTCCATATCATAAATCTAGGAAGAAAAGAAAAAAGCCAGTGAATAATTTAAGAAGCACTCTTACTTTATACTATCCTCTTAGCCATAGTAGTTATGCATACAATATAGAACATTCAATAACAATGCATTTTCTGGCTAATATATGGCAAGGTGCTTAACATACATTGTCACTATACTGGAGTTTTTACCATAGCCATCTGTGCAACTGTCAATTTTAAAAGCAGTTCCTAATGGACTGTACACGTAGATTTCATCAGGAGCTGGAAGTACGTGATCAGGAGCAATCTAAAAAATGGATAGAAACCAAGACTTCTTAGTAACACCAAAGTAACTATTGTCCCAAATACAGCAAACCGACTGTAAATCACAAAATGTTTCCATGAAAAATACATTAAAAAAAAAAAAAAAAAAAAAGGTTGGACTACATTAATGTTGTTCCCATAAAAAAAAGTTGATAGGATTTTTAGCTAGACAGCAGAAAAATAGATTTTTCTTCTGCAAAATGTCAGTAACATACTATGCACAGATCATGCTAGTTCAATCATTGCAGCTAACCATTGCTTAAATCCTCTTATAGATGGGAGAAATGAGTACATGCATCTGGGCAGCCTGGACCAGTGTTACAAAACTCAAGCTGTGTGTGTGTTTTCTTTGGTTGGTGAAGGCATTGCACAAGAAGTCAATCACAGATAACACAAGACCTTTTTCAGGCACTCAGCTGCTAGCTATCTACTTCAAAGCAAGCTGCAGAGCAATTCTTCCCCTACCTTTATTTGTGCGTCTTTTATAAACCTAGGCTGTGGAAGACCCAACATACCAGAGACCACCCCGTTAATCTGGCCCTGTCTTTGCCTTACCAATGCCCTGTCTGCAGGAGACGTGAGCCTGCTATAATAATGAATCCGCTTATTCATTGCTGAAGCTTCATCAGAGACTCTTTGCATGTCATCGTTCACACTGACTATGTTTGTAGGCTCCACATGAAATGGTCTAAAAGGAGGGGAAAAAAAAAAAAGAAAAGGGAAACACTTAAAACCCTAGAACACAAGAGTTAACATACAACTCAGAGCATCACTCAGGATGAGTCCATCATTCACTGACACAAAGCAAATGCAAAACCATGACTGCTGTGAGGAAAACTACCATCCATGAAAGAACCATGTGTTTATATCATCCATATTAAAATGGCCTCTTGCCCAGACTCTGCGGGGCAACCTAACATCAAAATTCAGATCTAATATCCAGTCTATTAGTTCTCAACAATGAGTCACACCAGAACTAAATCTTAATAAGCTTGGCCAAGCTTATTAGTGCTTATAACCAGTGTTGCTAGAACTAGCGATGAGGAACAGAGGTAGAAACAGAAAGCATGAGAATGTAGAAGCAGAAAGAAGACAAAGAGAGGAATGACCGGTGGTAACGAGGACCACCTATGAAAAAGCTAGGATATACTAATTTAGCCAAAAATACTGTATGAAATTTTGTTTAGTGGAGAATGAACCAAACCCAAATACATCCATGCGCTCAAACTGTTTTTAAGCCAACACAACAGGGAATGGAATTTGTCACAGAACATGGAACAAAATAAGTCCATTTGCAGTTCTGAACTGCTTCACAACTTCCCTTCGGATTTAATTAAGGTAATCGCAGAGAACAGGACTGTCAGCAACAGAATTCCTACAACTCTCATACAGAGATGTACAGAACACAGGTCATTGCCCTTCCCGCTTCCTCAGCTGAGCTAGACTGCAAGGGTGGCCCCAGCCACTAAAGGAGAAAGGGCCCACACCACACATCCCCTGCTTTCTCTGCACACATGTAGGTAAAGAGCAAGCAGAGTAAAAGCTGCTCCTAAAGTTACAACACAACATACATCTAGCTTCATGCAAGGGGCGCCACTACACATATGCAACCTAATGAAGATAGTGCAGCATGTTTTTTTTTTTAAATCAAGTATAATCTACTACCATATAGGCATGCCATACTATTGCCTAAGTGTGACACTCACTCCTAAAACTGACAGGCTAATTTCTGAAACAAGAGGGGATACTGGTGACCTCTAAGCCTTGATACAGATGTTTTGGTCTTTTTCCCCTTTCACCAGTGCTTTAAATTCCTAAAGCAATCTCAACAGCTTCCTGATCTTCTTCCAGGTTGATGTTTAAATCATTCAGAAACAAGAACCACCCCAAAATCAGAACCCACAAAAGTACAGATCACAACAAGTTTCAAGCTACCAAGAGCAGAAATTAGCTCAGCAATAAATCCATGCCATTTTTCCTGTAATATGAGCAAAGCCTATTCAAACTGACTGTTTTTCAATGCCCATTTCTGGCTCAGACTACAAAGGAACTTGGTCAACCCCTCCCACCCCAGCTCTCAATACTGTGACAAAGGTCCCATTCTCTTTCCCAGTGAATCATTAAGCATTTGCATCATGGCACCACCTTTAATCTGGAAGGAAGAAAAGGAATACAGCTCTAAAGCTGGTTGTTATATCTTTGGAAGAGATGAAGGTAGGCCCTTATTCCTCTGTGCTTAATGGGACACGGCAGATAAGAGTATCTATGGGACTAATAAAAACTGACTGACAAAAGTAGAAAACAGAGTAAAATTACTTCCTTCTCCACAAATTAGTTCTTCCCTTCATCTTAGACTTCGTTAATTCTTCCATCTTCCTTCATCATGGAAAAAATGGCACAGATTTGCTACGCCATTTCCCACTTACTGAAATGAAAGTGAACACACTTTAAATTTTTAAAACATTCTCAACTTCTTTTTTTTACTGTGTCTATGAACATGAAGGGGAAAATCCCTGTTTTGTGTGTGGACTTCTGTTGTGTTCTTATAAACAACTAAGAGAGATACCACAATTAAACAGGGATAAATTTTAAGCAATAGCTTTATTACTGAAGTCAGAGAGACACACAGGGTTAACTAATTCAATAGGTATATAATGTACAAAAATATTCATGGACTGTCAGCTCTAAAGGACTTGTTTTAGCTTTAAATTTATGGGGCTGATCGAATCATTGGACGCTGCTAAAAATATTTCATCAGAAGACCTGTAAAATAAAGACAACCGGAAATGTACCAAGTTTAAATGCCTCCCCACCCCCAGTCAGCTCTCTGCTATTTTCTTTCTGGATCACTGACACACATTATATTTAGAACACAAAAAGTATGTGTTTTGCTATTTATAAGGCAGCTACATAGTGTGAAGAGCTTCATGAGGACTACCTCTTTCCCCACCTCCAGTTAATATTTCTAGTGCATCCCCATAATCTTCCATTACTACCGTGGAAAAATTACACTGAGTTAAAGTCAGTTTGTTTCAAAGAGAGCAGATCTGTGGGGCAAACATTTCCTTCAAAATAGTGTTCAACAACTGCTGACACGTATTTCAAAGAAAATTCTTCCAGACTGGAAGACAGTGAGAGATTATTTTTTAAAGCAATTCAAGTTAAAACCATGGATGATTTTAAAATTAAAATAACAGAAAATATGAACATAACATCCTGGGTTTTGGGGAGTCAATGACCAAACAAATATCAAGAAATATTTTCACATGTAGCAAAAATGTATCTGTCTGAAGGTAAGAAATTCTTTAGAGAAAGATAATTCATTTTAATCAGTATTATGAACAGAGTCTAGACTGAACAAGAAATTTATGGTCCAGCACGAAACAGAAAGGTATGATCCAGAATCGAATCTATGGGTGAGGAAAAAAAAACTGAACAAGCCCAAAGAAATTCTATATATCTGTTGCTGCTGCTTCCTGCCTGGAGGAGTGCACATGTTGAAAGCTGCCAGTACTTGGGATACTTACCATCTTGATCCCTTCTGGTGCCCATCTGTTGAGAATGAAAATGATCTAAAGCAGCAACTAATTTTCTTTTTCTCAGGGTACCACTGCACCTCTAGTCTTACTGAGCAAGTGACTATGCTAAAATAGACTGTCCACCCATCATTTTTATGGTTGTTGGAGATATCTTTGAAAACCTCAGTCTGACTTGGAAGCTATGCAGGCAGGCTGGGATGTAACCTTCCTCCCTGATCTCCACCAGGAGAGGGTCACACTTTGTCTAGGATCAAGGCCATTTCCCAGCCCCCAGCTACACCCAGATCAAAGACTGATTGTAGGGCACACTCAGACAGAAGTTTGAGAAGCTCTCAAAGAACTTCTCAAAGACTGAAATTTTCAAAGCCCAAAGCAGGCAGAATATAATCTGGGAAGTATTTTGGAAAGCTCTCCTCAGGACCTTAACTCTAGCAGACAAGCACTTTGTACCTGCAAGCATCAGCAGCTGCAACAGATTCCTGGAAAACTTTCTGATTTACACAGGCAATGCACTGTATCTCTCATGTGGCAAAATATTTATGAAAAGGCTGTGGGACAATGCCATCTGGGGGAAGGGCAGCAGTTATATGACTGGAGGGAGTGACTATTAATGCAAAACAGTGCAGAAAATTTCCGCGCATTGAGATAGACTATGGTGTCCAATGCATTTATTATACCCATACTAAAAGACACAATTACAATTCATATCTCGATAGATAGCCTGAAGAACAATGTTCTTTTTACCAGGGCAAACACACCACTAAAACACAGCCGTTCTCCACAGCACAACGAGTATGGACAAGATGCAGGATCTCATCCAGGAGGTTCACACATCCCATACACTACACCCTGCACACATAGTTCAGAAAACATTCCTGGAAAACCTGCAGCTACACCCATCTGCTAGTTATTTCTCACTCACACAAAGGACAGTTAATAAGAATTCTCGTGCTGGTCCAGGAAATAGAGAAGAGGGCTTCTGTCCAAGCTTCCTCACATTATGAGCTTGGGTAGCAATTTTTGCAAGCAAAGAAAACAAAAAGTTTTTTCCAAATGTTGTGCTAGGCAAAGGTCAAGTGGTGGATTTGGAGGGCTCGAGGGAACAGCACAATAGGAAAATTGGTTTGGCAAACTACATACAATCTTGCAACTGCTAGCAACCATAAGGGTGCTACATCTTTTTTCTGGATATGTACTACATCTTGCAGAGCAATGAAGCAATATGGTGAATATCTTTCTTAAGAAGTTTTTAACTAAATAATACTGTTTTCTGAGTACCTTTGGTGAAATACTTTCAAACAATAAGCAACTGGTTCTGGATGTCTGATCAAAAGTAGCGTTCTGAGTACTGAGGTGTTACAACATAATACAATTTTTTGTGTTAGTTGTGTTTTGGCTCTCTGTGATGGTATTAATGACTTTGCATTAGACAAACTTTTCATATTTAAACAAATATGTTAAAACCCCCTCTTTGGAGGAAAGAAATTGTTACGCATCCTGTAAAAAGATCACAAGGAGCCACCTTACCTTACTGCACAGATTTATTTGACACGCCACATCAATCAGTTACTTTTCAGGGATGTGACAGGATTACCAGACAGAAATAAAGCTAGTAAATTCCTATAGCTGTGTTGTTTTACTGAGCCACCAAATTATTATAGAAATGCTGTATATGGCACAGTAGAAACTAAGGAGTAAATTGATTCACTATCATGGAAATTAAAGTAAGCAGAAAAAGTAGTAAGACTATGCCTCTAGGTTGCCGTTTCTTAATTGGGAACTGCCTGTCTAGATAGGAACATTACACATGTCAGTGCACTTCTCTTAAGGAAACCTGCTCCAAAGAATTCCACCACTGACTTGATTTTTACTTTCTGAGCTATCTGAATTTACATAAGCATTGTAAAACAGTATGCTTACAGTTTATCCTATAAGAGCTTTATGCTCTTATCAATACATTTTACTTAAACTTATTCCACATCCATATCACCATTGTCATTAAAATGACTACAGCATGAGCATACAAGTATGTTAAAATGCTGGATGCAGAACCAAAATAACCTTTCAGAGTACAATACTGTCACCTCTGTTGCTCACAGGATACACGTTTTAACAAAGAATCACAAGCTTTACCACACCACATTTCAACCACTGTTCCCTCTTCTGTGTCAGAGGCAAAGCTATTCTACTCTTCTCTTACAAAGAAGTATAAAGGTTCTTAGTTAAGAAGGTTCTAGTTCTTCCCAGTTAGGAAGTAGTAATATTAGGAATTAGTAAAAATGTTAGTAACACAGAAAAATTAAAGGCAGGCAATGGAGTAAACAGACCACATGGGTGTGGAGTGGTAAAAGCGTAATGAATGCAGAAGCAGTAGTTTTGCTCAGGTTAGTCATGACCATCGTCTACCTTTTTGTAAGTTAAAAGAACTTTGAAAATAAAAGGGGACCAACCACTTTTGCATTAAAAAGGCTTCTCTGACTGCCATCTACAGACACTGTTTAATTTATAACTGTTTAATGTCACCTACTGATCTCTCCTACATTGTGTGAGAACACTATGGGACTTCAAAAAGAATAGAAAAAGGAAGAAGGCTTGATCTCCCTTTAGCAGGGGGCACTGCCAAGTTTCTTCATATGCAAAACAACTAACACAAAATATCACTTGTTTCTTTGAAAGTTCAAGTATTCCTGAAGACAACTGCAGTATCTGTCGACATAAACAGATTTAAAGAGCAGTCAGAAGAAAAAAAGAAACTCCCTCTCTTGCATACAATAATCATCAAACAGCTATTGCAGCAATGACATTCTAGTTTTTAAAGGGACCTACAAAATGGGTAAACCACACCTAATACGGTGTGAGTAATAGGGGTCATTGTGAAGAACAGTAACATCCTCTTTAAGAGGATTAAGAGCGGCTTTGTATGTCCCCCAAACTGGCAAAAGAATGCTAGACAAAATAATTTACAACTCTAAAAAACAATTAGCTTATTGTTCTTATGTAAACACTGAAAAGCATACCTTGAAAAAATCCCAAATCCTCCAAGCTGTTAAGAAAATCAAATAGCTATGTAAATGCAGACAAATCTCAAACAGCCCACACAAAAGAACAGAAGAGCACTAAGACAGAGAGTGATTGTAAGCAATCACACAGAACACTTCAAGAGCTATCTCAATCAAAGCAAAACGACCATCCACCACCATCAGAAACCTGATCAGATGTAGCCTATCAGTACAGCGAGTTAAAAAAGAAGCAAACTAAGCAAATCACATACTATTATACTTGCACTGTTCAGTACATGTGATGAACCTCTCCCTGGAGATGCTACTCCCTAAAGCTCCAATGGAGAAGCCCTTCATATGGCCCACTGCCCTGACGATGTCTGACGCAGACCCGTATGGCCTCTTCTCCCTCATTCCTTCTTTTAGAGATTGCATTGCCTCTTCTAATACACAGAGAGGGAGTTCAGCCTTGTTTGGCCCCACCACGATTTCCAGGCCTTCTTGCTATGCTTGGGCTTGTGCCCTTCATCTTTATGCCTCTGTGCTTGGAAGGCAAAGACTGGGTGGTAGAAAATGGGAGAATAAACTCAAGGGAGGAGCAGTAAGGACAAAGAGGACGGACCTGCAAAGCTGGAGGTTGTGAAGTTGGGAACGCAACCCAAGTACATGCCTGTGCTTTTGGTGAGGGAATCAAATGCTACATGCTACGACCCTTTATGAAGCTGAGTCTCCAAACTTAAGAAATCCTGCCTCCCCCCCAGTGAGAAAACAATACCTAACCTCACTTTTGAAAAGTGGATCTTGGCATTTCAGTATATCACAAAGGTGTAAGCTTCTCTTATTGCTCCTGCATCATCACCACACCACCTGAAAAACATTGCTCCTCAAACACAACCCATACTTCCTCTGATGCAAGGAGATCTCAAAAGCCACATAAATTAGCAGTCACCTTATGCCAGGAGGGCCTCAGACACTCCTCAGAAAGATGATAAAGCAAGAATTCATTTTGCACATTTCCTTTTCCCACCTTAAAGTACTCTACTGTTTCCTAATTTTTATATACACAACTCTGTATGCTCCTACATCTGTGCTCCATTTGTTCCCTTGGGCTCACTCAGAAACTTATCCTCCTTCCTTTGAGAGAAAAAAAAAAAAAAAAAAAAAGAGAGATTGTTTAGCAACTGGCTAATGTGTAAGCAGGCTCTCAAAGCTTTCCAAAGCTGCAGGCTGGGACAGCAGCAAAACACTATAATCAAGAACTCACAAGAGGATTTTGTATACAACAGTGCCATCTTCAGTTCCATCAGGAAAACTGCTCTACCGAAATATGATGCTGATGCAAAGGTTAAAAAAAAAAAAAAAAAAAAAAAAAAAAAAAAGACCCATAAACAGGGTCCAAGAGGTAGCATGGGCTCATTCCTTTGTCTAAAAAACCAGAGGTGGAGCCTCCAGCTAGTATAAGGTTAGTTCCCGCTCCGATCTCAGTTCTTGTTCCAAGACCAGCTCACAGAAACCTTAACTGCAACAGCAGGAGTCTCCCATTCCTACCTCCTTTGGGGTACAGAGCTGTTAAACCCTTAAGAATAAACATGCCAAATAACCACGTAGCTAGATATGGCAAAAAACCTGGGCTGTCAAACCTTTCATATTTGCTCAATCTCAAAAAATACCATAGTTTTTTTCTTAAAAGGCAGTAAAGGCCACTAAATTCCCTCCGTACTAGCAAATAATGTATTTTTCCAGCATCACCTGCAGAGTGCATACAGAGTCATTTACACATGCCAACAGCCATTTATTTACACCACTTGGCAAGCTTTCTGGCACAGTCTCAACATTTCAGTTTGTTGCGCTAAATAACAACCCTCATGCTTCAGTATACACACATGATATTCAGTGTTCGAAGAGCACTGTAAAAGCCACATGCCAAATTCTTATTGGAGCATTCTCTCTTCAGTGATGTCAATAGAAAAGTCTTATCCTTATAAACAAAACACAATATGAACATCTGTTCACCTGGTGCTTTGAAATAATATCATATAGAGGCAACGCAGAAACTACTCAGATCCTGGTTTCCAAATGTCAGTCTTCTGTCTTTGTAGGATTCTGTTGCTAAAAGGTAAGATTAAACAACTCATTGCTATGTAATCATTCCGTAGATTCAGCCTTCCTCATACCTTTTGCACTTAAAGTCTTCTGGATTGAACTGTATATTCATGATTCCGTAATTGCTTTCATCACCTCCCACAGGAACCAAGAGAGGTTTGGTATCCTCTTCCATATTTGGTGAATGTGCCTCCTTCTTCCAGATCCTGTCAGTTATTCTGACCTAAAAAAAAGGAAAAAAAGGCAACTGCAGTCAAGCAAAACTGTGTCCCTGCTACAAATGTTAACACTGGCAGAGTCCCACAGCTTCATAAATTCCTGGGGGTGAAAACCACCAGAAAATCCCTTGAACTTGCTACTTGAGAATTCTCACTCCATAATGCAAACATCAAGGGGCAAGTACAGTGGGGACAGTATTTTTTACAACACACTATCCATTGAAGTGGTCAATGTACAATTGTGCTCTGAATCTCTTTCAGCACTGCAACAGGTAATATGAATTAAAGGAATATGATGGATCCTGTTGCTTATATTGGGACTGAAATAGTTTTGTAGAAAGCGACACTCATAATCTGCATTTCCTTTGAGCTACCACAGCTAAGAATAAAGTCCATTACATGTGAATTAACGTTAAGGATATTCATATGTAGTTCTTGCCTTCCTGCTCCACTGTAACACCAGTGTAACTTTTAAAGGAGCTGTATTTCCAATTTGTAACAGTACAGCTGAGAATAATTTATCACATTTATTAGAGACTATTGTTTCACTAAACTACTTCAAACTTCGCAGCAGATGCATATGCAGCTTCCCAGTGTATTTCTCAGAAAATAGATCAGATTATTGCATGTCCAGGCTCTTGGAATTAAAGGCAATGAATGGTTTAGTAATGCATTAATAATAGCATATTATATGCATTCAGAACACTCCTGGCCAAACAATTGGGAGCAGATCGCTTTTAAGGTAATGGAATTATACTTAGCCTGAATTACAGTCCTCACATGGGACTCACTGTGGTCTTGTGTGCAGCTGAAGAAACATAATAGCTTTAACAGCTCTTATCCCTGCTGCCTCCTGAAGAATTCCTTAGCCAGGACTCCTTCTTCAAACAAAAATGGTGGGAAGTATCTGCTCTTTCAGGAGGACTGTTTCCTGATGCTTTGGAATGTTAGACAGGAAAGACAGATGAGAACCAGAGCTGACACAAGATAAGGAAGGATGGCACTGGATGTTTGAAACCTGGGCTGGCAATGAAGGAAGAGAAGATGGAAAGAACAAGGCATGTATCATCCTTCTGCATCCTCCTGGAAATACACTGTAAAGGCCCAAATCTCCAAAATTACATGAACCGAAGTTAAGCACTGACACGACTCTATCCCTTTCTAGCTACATGTCATGAGTCCTCTTGCATTACCTCATCCTGCTAATACCTCCAGGAAAAAAACAAAGAATCTGAAGGACAGGATGAAAAAGGAAGGGAAGTTACCAGTTTTCAACCACATCGACTCTCTGGGGTTCAAACAATTGCTACAGGATGACTGGGAAAACACTGAAGGAGTGGGGGAGGAGGGGGGCTGCAGAAGCACTAAGACTGGTTCAATCTGCTGAGGAAGTACATTTTAGAGGACTGGCACCCACTCCCCCTCTCCCTGCCTGCCCCCGGTGTGCTGAGCACAGGTAATGGCACTCTGCTCTGAAGGGTAGGGGATTGCTGGAGGCTCCAGGTCATGGGAACGCTACTGAAAGCACTAATCCCGCCCTTGACAGCGCAAGGGCATTTGTGTGATCCCACACTAAACTGGACTGGGAAGACTAATCGAGATGAAAATTAACCATGCTTTCCCCTGCTTTAAGTCCAAATCAGTGTTGAGCTTGGGGCTTGTTGCCTGCCTGCATGCGCTTGCATGCTTGTGCAAAGGAGGGCATAGCGCATGGGTGAAGCTATTTCATCTGGCAGTGCTGCCAGTTTCCTCCTAGTTTCAGCATCCATGACGAGATTTGAATGAAGCTACTAAGTTTAAAGGCGTGATTTTCTCTTTTTCATTTTAGCTTTTTGAGAGGACATAATAAGCAATCACTGATAGTAAACTAGGCAATCTTAGCCTTACTTGCACTCCCTGAGCACCCTCTTTCTCTTGCACTTCATTTTTGCTGTCACACTCTCTAAAGCCTTTTTCCCCCTCCTCTTTCCAGAGTCTTTCCAAGATGGGTCTTCTCTGGCCTACCTTAACTTACTGTTGCTGCTCCTCTGCCACTCTAGCCCTTCTATAAACCATCAGTTCAGATTCTTTACCCTAAAGTCCTTCCCTTCCACATAATTGCTGCTGGTTCTTTGGCCCCTAACTTAATGTCTTGAATTCTCTCATCCTCCTTACCTCCTCTGGCGATGTTCAGCTTTTGAATTCCTGTTCCTCATTTCCTTTCTGTTTTCTGTTTCTTCTACACACACTGTCAAAATTGCTTTCCAAACCTGGCTTTACTAACCACTGTTTACAAAGAGGTGTCTTAGTTCACAGCAATATTATTATCTTTCTTTATTACTCTGTTCCTTCCCAAACCCCTGTATGGGTCCCCTCTTGTTCACTTCTTTCCTATGGAGTTCCCTTATTTTTCTGCAGCTCTAGGTCACCCTCTTCCTCCCTAATGATTCCGTTCCTTTTATGTCCTGCACCCTCCCACTGTTAAATTCACCCCAGTGCACATCAACTTCCATCAACACTGGTAATGTATTATCTTCTTTTATTACATTCTTTTCTCTTTTTCACCTTAACATCCTGCATGCTTTTTCTGAACATATATACCTCTCTCACACAGGCCTCAACACCAGATCCCTCACTTGTTCTGCATTTTGCAACATTATCCAATTTTAAATCCCACTTTGGATTTAGCCATAAAAATGCAGGTGAAAATTTAAACTCCCCATGGCAGAACTGGAATTCAAAATAAATTCAAACCCCAAATACTCAGAAGTGTTTTTAGTCAGAATTTTCCAGAAGACTAGTACTGAGATCCCTTCCTTTCACAGGACTTGGTTTATGGCACAGATTAAGCAGACATTAAATGCTACTTAAGATACTGCTTTGAACTCATCCCTTCCTTAAAACCTGTTGTAAACAATGTATTTGTGCTTTACAATTCAATCTGACAAATGCAGACATCGATCACCAGTTTGATTTTCTCTGCACTATGGCTACAAATAAAGAACCCAGAACATTTTATAGTATTCCACAAAGAAACATAATTCTTCCAAAACAAAGCATACACTAAGTTTGGCTTGAAAGCATGATTTGGGGCTTACGGAGTTGTTGCTTACTGACTCTTTAGGGTCTACTTAAAAGTTGGATTGGTGAAGACAGTTTGGTTTTTGACTTCTTAATTGTTGAGAACAGATAGGTGAAGCTTATGACCAGCAAATTGATAACTTTACAAATAGATGCAGCTATCACATATGTAAAGCCTGCAGCTGGAGCCAGTACAGCTTAAAAGAAAATTGTAAGCGGAAGAGCAAAATTAAGAAGAATGTACCTGACTAACCTTTCTCATCTAATTTCTACCCCTTTTGGCTGGACTGCATTCTCAATAAACATTTTTAATACATGGGATGGAGCCAGTTGTGCTACCTGAACTTACTGCCTGACACTTTCCATTACAACAGCCTCTTATCAACTGCGTACTTTCCTAGTCATCTAAAGTTTTTTTTTATACTGCGTATCTGATCTATGATCACCCCATTCTAAAGGTTTCTTTTCAAAACCTGTGATTTGACATGCAGTATTCTGTATATGGTCTTAAAAGCCTATAATCAGGCCTGGGATGTCAAACACAAGGAATTAAGTCAAAAAATCAAATCTGCTTGACAAATCTCATTCTGTTTGTGTATTTTATAATACATTGTGGTTACAGTTTCCATGAGCCTGCTGCTGCATTCAGAGAATTACTACGGATATCTGGGAATTAACATATGTCTGCTTGGAAACGAAGTCTGTTTTAAGGATACTGGACTCATTTGCTGCCAAACTGGACTTTCCTGCAAGTATGAGAGGTTCCTGCTAGCTGTAGCATACCTGGAGTTGGTGGTATGAACTCATGGTCCTATGTCTTCAACAGTGCTATGAGTTAAAGGCATTGTTTTTCCCTGCTTCTTACTCTCACAGTCTTTCCTTCCCGTATTTATGGTGGCACAGCTATTTGTCTTCATAGAATGAACAGGACTGGGGAATAGATCTGGCTAAAAAAAATAAATCTGAAGAGGAAGATAACTGTTTTGTGTCTGGTTTGGTGTTGTCTGGGTTGTAGTTCTGCAGAACCGGCAGTTTCACTGTCCAGTTGAAGAGAGACAGGTATGATTTGAGGAAGAAAGAAGGAAAGTCCTGCCTGATGAACCTAGTACCTTTCTATGATGGTGTGACAGCATCAGTGGACAAGGGAAAACCAACAGACGTCATCTATCTGGACTTCTGCAAAGCCTTTGACACGGTCCCCCACAACAGCCTTCTCTCTAAATTGGAGAGCTATGGATTTGATGGGTGGACTGTTGGGTGGGTAAGGAACTGGCTGGATAGTCGCGTCCAGAGGGTAGTGGTCAATGGCTCCATGTCCGGATGGAGACCGGTGATGAGTGGTGTCCCTCAGGGGTCCGTACTGGGACCGGTGCTGTTCAATGTTTTCATCAATGACTTAGCGAGATCGAGTGCATCCTCAGCAAGTTTGCGGATGACACCAAGCTGAGTGGTGCGGTTGACACACCAGAAGGACAGGTTGTCATCCAGAGAGACCTGGACAGGCTGGAGAGGTGGGCCTGTGTGAACCTCA
>NW_009258629.1:975502-979471 GCF_000687185.1 Egretta garzetta
AGGTTGCCCAGAGAGGCAGTGGAGGCCCCATCCCTGGAAGCATTCAAGGCCAGGTTGGACGGGGCTCTGAGCAACCTGATCTAGTTAGCGGTGTCCCTGCTCCTGCAGGGGGGTTGGGCTAGATGACTTCTAAGGGGTCCCTTCCAACCCAAAAGATTCTATGATTCTATGAAATACTGCTGGAAGCATAACTAAAACTGCAGCCTGAGGGACCAGCTACCTCTGACAGCATGTTCCACATTTTTTTCCTTCTGCTTAGAACCTAAGCAGTAATGCTGCAAAACAAAAGTATATTTGTGCTGTGCACCACTGGATGATGTTAAATATTTTGGAAGCGACCAAGTAACTCTCAAACTGAGCATTCAAAATTAGCTAATTTTTCCTGTGCTTTAATCCCTATCCTTAGAATAAGGATAATGGCAGTACTTGCCTTAGCTCACAGACACACTGTGAAGAGAAATTAAAGTAAAACTTAGCTATGATTTGTACTAAGCACTGCAAAAAACATCCAAGAGGAACAAATATGGTTGTTGAGCAGCTAAGGTGGCAGATCGGTCTCAGGCAAAAGTGAACCGAACATTAGCACTCTGCAGCTCTAGCAAAACGTTCCCTATTCTGAGAGCTGTCCAGCTTGAGAAAAGTAATGATTTTATAACTAAGTATTTCTAATTGATATAATCATTCAAATGTACCAAGACGACTAAGATCGCCTAGATAATTTTAATTTTCAGTAAACTTAGCTAAGTTTAATACTCCAACCTTTGAATAGTTCAACTTTGCAACCTATCCTTTTAAGCACAGGTTTGTGTGTTTAATTATCTGTGCACAGATACTAGGTTTGCTTTGTAACGTGTTTGGTAATGAATGAGAAATAGGGATTTTCTACTCAATGTATTGTGCCCTATACTCCTCTCTATAAATCCTTCTTGTCTCTCCAGGTGCTCTGCCATTAGCTTGTCACCATTTTACTCTTCTGCAAGTTCTCTTCTTTCACCTTCAGGGATCTGCTTTCTGTCCTTCTCTGCCACAAACATCACGTCTCTCGTCTCTCAACTTCTACTAGCAGAGATGAAGATCGGAGAGAGTGCTAACTGCCCTCTCCCACAACTAAATCTTACTGATAAGGCAGGAGCCAGAGGAAGAAATCTTATGTTTTTCCCTGCAGCATGCTGCATTGCTGCTGAGGGGAAAAGGCTGTTAAGAATGTTTTCTCTGCACCCATATTTCTTTTCCTTTCCAATTCAACTTTGGCCAGGAAAGTGGTTTTGCTTGTGAAACTCCTAACCTATCATGTAACAGATACCTGCTACTTAGTCCTCCAAGCATTTCACTCCAGGAGGAAATACTCTGGCTTTGCCACCCCCATCAAAGTCAGCATTAAGTGCTGTTGAAAACGCCTTCCTAAACTTTTGTGGCTCTATCTAGCATAGTTATTAAGATAAAAAGGTAGATCTTCCACAACAGCTATGACAAAGCACATCTATTCTTGACAAACTTTGTAGTGCCAAAAACCCCACACATCTGAAGCAATGTTGACACCAGCATCTTTTAAGAACTGTTGTACGCTGCCTTAAAAGCACACTCAGTTGTCCTCCTTTCACTTATGAAGGAATAGCTGCATCTAGATGGAAAATTTTAAGTACTCTTCCCAATATAAAAAAATCTGTCCAAACTGTTAGCATGCTAAAATATGTTTGGGAACCTCTTTTTCTTCTGGGTAAGGACTTAAAACAGCAATTACCTTTTCCAATCGTATGCTACCAACACAGTCCTAGGCATCATTAATATCTAATCACCTACATGTTCAAACACCATTAATGTCAAGGTACCGTTCCATGGTCAAAAGTCTGCCTAAACTTTGAATACTGATATAATTCACTTGTTGCCTGTGGTGAAGCTGTCTTAGTATGCCCTCTTGCCCTATTTATAATTCTCCCTCAGACATCTGAAGCACTAAATCAGAGGGGCAGCAAAACGGAACAACTGGATGAGAATTTAATAATCCATGTTTTCTACTGCTGGTCATAAACTGTGATGCAGTAACTAAGGTTACACAAGATACTTTTCCCAGTCCCACTCTGGGCTACACTCCACATGGCACATGACTTCCAGATGGCAATCTAAACAAGGCTAGACCTTCATTAGTCCTCACTGGCTTGCCCCTATGAGTTTCTCCTTTTGCTGCCTTCAGGTTCTCTCTCTCTCCTGGTTAAAAAGTCTGAAAAGCTTCAAGGAGTGAAGACAAGGACCCTGCAGATTTTGAAACCTCAACCTGGTGGCTGTGCTGTCACCTGGTCTGCTTTTTCTTGGATGACAAAACCATATTACAGTTTGTTTGCATTGTGAATCGAACAGTGGTAGTTTATAGCTTGGCTACAGATGTCTGCGTCAGTGCTTTAAGGTGAGAAACCCATCTTAACAGAGCATTCAGAGTTACAGCCCAGGCCACGTAGGAAGGTTACCAAACAGGTTTACCCCATGACAGGAACAAAACTATGTTAATTTAGTCAGTCATCCTAGTCATCCCACCAGTGCAAGGCTGTGCTTAGCTGGTTTGTAGGTCTGCTGTTTGTCAGAGAACCTTCCATAGAGGGCAGGGGGAGGAAGATAGAGAGGGTCACTACCACCACAGCTTCCACCATGCCATCATGGCTACCAGTGCAGTTGTACATGGAGCTCTGAGAGCCGTTTACACTCCATGTTACTAAAGCTGAAGCTGCTGCAGACGTTAGCAGTGGTTCCATAATAATTTCCCAGCGTAAAGGAAACCCAGTGGACTAGCCATCAAGGATGAAGCCAGAACTCTTTATTTTGGAAGTCACACTCCTTAGCATCAATGATCACAGAACTTAGTCACCTATAACTTCTTAGTTTTCAACCTGTTTCATTATGACTGCAGTCTTAAATTATTTTGGTAGGAATTTTGACACCAGCATTTCTTGTGCTTATGTGAAGTAGTTTTGTTTTCTGAGATTGGTTCTTAAAAGGATAACTCCCAATTAGATTACACAAATAAAACGGTGACAATTTAAACTGTGGACACATTTTGTTTCATTTCTTATTTAAAATACTCACTACTCCTAAACCCCCACCTCATACTCATGGTTTGAATGCAAGAATCCACTATGGGAAAGTATTTAGTTCAAGTAAGAAAAATGATTTTTAGAAGTGCTATTTAGTGTGACCTGGTCTCTTAAATTCTGAGCAGATGAATAGATGAATAGAGCTCAAGGCATAAATGTCAAGTAAACTGCAGGCCGTGCACGTGTAAATTGTGAGAAATAAGCAGGGTATACACTGAAAGACAAGGACTTCAAAGCAGGACAGAAGAGTTCCTCAATTCCTCTTTTGGGGCAGCAAGTCCTCCACCAGAAGGAACTGAAGAATGCTATTCTGGTCCTAAGAATAGTAGCATACTTTCAGAATGCCTTGAAACCGGGACAGTTTACCACCAGTTAGCTTATCCATACTCTCCTACAACTGTATAGGCTGAAGATGATTAAAACTGCAATGTAAGTTAATGACTTTTTGAGGAAAAAAAACCCCAAAAAGACTCGAATAAACATGCTGAACCACCGCTGACCTTCTGTGTACCTCAGACTGAACCAATGGGTATGTGGTTGCTGCCAGATGATAAATCTAAGTAAAATTAAGAAGAAATGGAACATTAATTTGACTTGTCTTCAACAGATAAACTGCCTATTATTTGTATATAAAATTTTTTGTGTGGAGACTGTAAAGAAATACTTAGAAGAAAATAAAGTTATCGCCTTAGGGATTAACTTAGTTTTAAACTTTTTTTTTTTTTAAGGATACTGGGCCCATAGGCCCGTTAAAACCGATGCCAGCTTTTCCCTGATGTATGAATCGCCCGCAAAGCCTTCACGCCGTTTCCGCACGCCAGACGAGGCTCTGGTCTTTTGCTCGTTTCCCCAGGTAACACGTTACGCTGCACCAGACACGGTGCCG
>NW_009258629.1:980041-981678 GCF_000687185.1 Egretta garzetta
TCTCGTTGGGCCGTCAAGCGCACGCTGGCCTCCCAGGCACCGGGCTTCGCTGCCGTGCTGCAACCGAACAAGCTCTGCGCCCCACCAGGGTCGCTCGTGAGGTGGTTGCGGTATGGGCAAGCATTTACCAAACAGCCATGAAGAAAAGATTTATATTTGGTGGTGATTGTTGATGAGGTGCCAATCAAAAAAAAAAAAATGGCAGTCATTATGTCAACAAAGAACAGGCGTAATCCTTGCCAAACCAAACAGCGCTGGTCTTACCCGTGACTGGCCAAGCGCCTGCTGTGGGGAACGATGGGTCAGGAGCCTGCTGACCTGCTCAGGGAGGTACACAACGCTTGCCGAGCAAAGGACGGGCAAGCAGACTGGACAACAGGGAAAACTAGCCAGCCAACGCATTTTAGAAATTCACTATTCTTAATCCTAGGTGGGGTTTTTTTGGTCCTAGATAAATCAAGTTGGGAACATGTCCTTTTCATAGTTGAAACCCTGGTTAAAGTAAAATTCTAGGGATATTTATAGCTCATCCTTGGGAAAACTGCTGAATTGCATGCAAGGACGACAGCAGAGATAGCTTCCTCATGTGAGAAAAATATTACAAAACAAGCTAGACAGAAATCCCAATCTGTACATTCTGTTCAAGTACAGCCCAAATCAGATTGTGTGGCTAGCAGCAGGACTGTTCCTGCAAGAAAACTGCTGTGTAATTGAATTTCAGACTGGGAGGAAATGAGGCAGCAGAGACTAACGCCACCCATCATCCTGAAATCCAGCCACATGCAAGCTGAGTCGGACCAAAACTCTTTGCTTTTGTGTAGCCCAGCAAATTTGCTGTCACCTTTTGCCTCTGAGCTACTCTTAGAATCCAGGTGTACGTTGTACCTCTTAGACATTGTACTGGGTTTGCATGGCAAGGTTTTAGTAGCAGGAGGGCTACACGGGTGGCTTCTGTCAGAAGCTGCCAGAAGCTTCTCCCATGTCTGATAGAGCCAACATCTGCCAGCTCCAAGATGAACCCACCACTGGCCAAGGCTGAGCCCATCAGTGGCAGCAATAGCACCTCTGGGATAACAGATTTAAGAAGGGGAAAAAAACCTGCACAACTGTAGCAGGAGAGAGGAGTGAGGGTATGTGAGAGGAGCATCCCCACAGATAACCAAGGTCAGAGAAGGAGGAGGGGGAGGAGGAGCTCCAGGCACCAGAGCAGAGATTCCCCTGCAGACCCTGGTGCAGCCCATGGTGAGGCAGGCTGGCCCATAGGGAGCAGATTTCCACCTGCAGCCTGGGGAGGACCCCATGGGAGGAGGAGGTGGAGCAGGTGGCTGTGACCCTGTGGGAAGCCTGCGCTGGAGCTGGCTCCTGGAAGGACCAGTGGCCCCATGGAGAGAGGGGCCCACGCTGGAGCAGGTTTGCTGGCAGGGCTGGTGACCCTGTGTGGGACCCATCCTGGAGCAGTCTGTGGCTGAAGGACTGCACCCTGTGGAAAGGACGGACCTATGTTGGAGCAGTTTGTGAAGAACTGCAGCCCGTGGGAAGGAACAACATTGGAGCAGTTTGTGGAGTGTCTCCTGTGGGTGGGACTCCATGCTGGAGCAGGGGAAGAGAGCGAGGAGGAAGGAGTGGCAGCAACAACG
>NW_009258629.1:981821-985708 GCF_000687185.1 Egretta garzetta
GGAGGCAGAGAGTTTGTGAGTAAATTAAACCCAGGAAGAAGGGAGGGGTGGGGGGAAGGTGCTTTAAGATTTAGGTTCTATTTCTCATTGACCTACTCTATTTATAAATTGGTAATAAACTAATTTCCCCAAGTGGAGTCTGTTTTGCCCATGACGGTAATTGCTGAGTCATCTCTCCTTGTACTTATCTCAACCCACAAGCCTTCATTATCTTTTCTTTCTCCTGTCCACCTGAGGAGGGGAGTGATAGAGCAGCAGCTTGGTGGCACCTGGTGTCCAGCCAGGGTCAACCCACCACAGACATTTGAAGATTTTGGTTGATGAGTCAGGAAGTCTCTGCCCTTGCTACCACATGAATTTGAATTGCAATGCTAACACCACATGCTGGTGCTATGAAAGTGAACTAAACCTGCAAAAGTGAAGATGTGTCAAGAACTTTTTTTCAGCATGCAAGCAGCTAGTTTTACTCTAGCAAGCCTGTCCTCTGTGTCCTATGCAACAGAAGACTGACATAGTTTCTGCTATAGCAGACAGATTATGTGTATTTCGTTGCATTCTTGGTCACCAACTACAGCCGTCAAAAGAGTTATGCTTTGGAAAAATGTTTTATTGTAAGAACTGCAAGCAAGCCAGACAGAATTGTAGAGATTCCTCCTGCTCCCTCATGAAAACTGCTGCCAACAGCTGACTTTACAAAAATGTATTCAGTCACTGTCTTATGACGTTTGTGTTGTGGCTTTCTACTCTGATGACACATAACCTTCTGAGCAAAGAGTGTCTCTTCCTGCATGCCTGGGCAGTGCCTGAAAAAATGGGAGACTATTGGGTTTGTGCAGCAAGGTCTTGATAGCGGGGGGGGCTACAGGGGTGGCTTCTGTGAGAAGCTGCTAGAAGTTTTCCCTGTGATGAACTGACCCCAACTCCCATTCCCGTCCCCCTGCACCGCTGGGGGGAGTAGGTAGAGAAGCTGGGAGTGAAGTTGAGTCCAGAAAGAAGGGAGGGGTGGGGGGAAGGTTTTTAAGATTTAGCAGTTTTTCTGCTCTCCTTCTCTGATTTTGATTGATAATAAATTAATTTTTTTTTCAAGTTGACTCTGTTTTGCCTGTGATGGTAACTGATAAAATGATCTCTCCCTGTCCTTATCTTGACCCACAAGCCTTTTGATTTACTTTTCTCTCCTCTGTCCAGTTAGAGGGGAGTGATAGAGTGGCTTTGGTGGGCCCCTGGCATCCAGCCAGGGTCAAACCACCACAGCTATGTACTGCAACTTTATCAGCACCCACGTGGAAGATCACCCTGATCTAGTCAGCGGTGTCCCTGCTCCTGCAGGGGGGTTGGACTAGATGACCTCTAGGGGTCCCTTCCAACCCAAAACATTCTATGATTCTATGATTCTATGATCAGGAAAGTAGTCCAAGGGCCATACCAGGCTAGGAAGTTTCCTAGCGATCCCTTTAACCTGGGCTCCTGGGAGGCAGCACACTTCCCTGTGAGGAGAGTCTGCCCAGCATATTGGACCCTCTGTTCCCCTCAGAAGGGAGTCAGCCAGGACAGCTGACCCAAACTGACCAAAGGGCTATTCCAGACCATAAGACATCATGCTCGGGTGGAGTTGGTCAGGGGGAGAGCAATCGCTGCTCGAGACTAAGAGATCACCCACCAGAGATTACAGATCCATGCCTGCATTCATAGTTGCTCATTATGTCTACCATTAAAAGTGTTCACCTGAACTGTACCTCCTTGAGCAAGCTAGGGAGTGCTGAACATGAAGTTATGCTGGCAAAGAAGAGGGAGTGGTAACCTGATGATGAAGAAATCAAGAGTTCTCAGTTTGGCTTGGATGTACTGGAGTAGCACATCTGCCATCAACCATAAATTTCTCAGGAAAACAGATACACTGCTCTTTTTCTATACGGACATCCAAAGTAGAGCTTCAGTGCAATAAAAACAGAAGCTGTTTTGGCCGATGAAGCAGCCTACTCTGTTTTCTTGTTTAGGCAAAAAGTAAAATGGTGTCTTATGGAATTAGCACAGTGGGTAAAATTTAGCTCGTGAGCCTCCCTGCTAGTTGCAGATGCTGCTTCAGGAATTTGCAAATAGCTTGATACACTTCCCCTGGTGATGTTCCCACTGCAAGTCCTTCATCCTTGGACATCCTTGTGTGTCTGACTAACCACTTACTGAAAGCTAATGAACTGCAGGCAGCTGTTTTTGCTACCTGCACTAAGACCAGCCTCATGTATATCATCCAGTGACATGGTTTTAAGCTCACTGTGAGATAGTGATGTGCGGAAAGCAGACTCTCCAATCTGTAAGAATGTAAAGTAGGTATGTTTATTCAGCGCTGGGCAGCACGGGGGGTAGTCCCACCAAAATCGTGCGCGCGTGTGTGGTAGCTTGCCTCGAAGTTATACTACAAAGTGTTACATTTACATAAGATTCCCAAATATGCCTATACATATGCATGACTTGTCCCCGCTTCGTATTAAAATTAGCCCCAAGAAGTCATTTCCATAAACTCCTCCCAACAGCGCTTGCGTACCACTCTCCTGGTGGTGGTCGCGGGGGACGTGGTGGATGAAGGCCGATGACTCCTCTTTGTCACCGCTAGTAATCCCTTGTTCTTGCGCAGACTCAGTTGCTCCTTGGCTCTTGTCCAAACTACAGGGTCGGTTTTAGCTGGTTCTCAAGGCAACTTCTCGGTTCTTATCAAGAACTTGTACAAGAGACAGTAGTGAGCACATTTTTAAGCAACATCTTCTCTACTAGGATCCCCTTTTCAGTAGGGAAGTAGGTTCTTGAAGTTTTTTAGCTGCTTTGCATTAAAAGTTGAGCATGACCTGTGTCCTGTCCTGATGTTCCTGAAAAATGAGCAGCTGTAAATGGTAGGGCTTTACTGACAATAAGCAAGGTGAAAATAACCAGAGCGTTAGTTCAGAGACCTCTCTCCAATAACCTCCACGTGCTGCAGGAATTTGCCTTATTGCTGCCCAAAGCCCCTACTAGACATTCAGGTGTTCACTGCAAAATTAGAGCTGAGGTCGCTTCTCTGCAACAGAAGACATTACAGTTCAGGAGCAGGCAGTTTTTCAAAAAGTTTTTCTGACAAGGAAAACCCATTGAACACGGTGGAGCAGGTTAATGAGTATTTATCGCATTCATGGAACGATACATACTTCCTTTACGATTTTGAGAATAAGCATTGCTGTATTGTTCCACAGCGTGAGAAGAGATACAGAGAAGACATGCTGCACCAGCAGCTCAGAAACACGAGCAGAAGTGTCAAGAGTACTTGCTGCAATTTTTAATTCAATGGATACAAGTCCTACCTACGTTCTTCTGCACTTCAATGCAGGTAAAACTCCTGACCCAGGGATTTAGCCCTCTTTCTGTTCTCTGCCAAGCCTGGTATAACAAAAAATTGTGGGAAGAGGATGTTGTTCTGAAGTTTGGTGCGGCTTTGGGTTTGTTTTTTTTTTTAAGTAAATGGCCTGTTTAACCTAATTAAACATTTTTTTCTTTTAATTATTCTAGCAGAGTTGTATGTTCTGTTAGCTGTTACACTAATAATTTAAAGATTTGTTAGCAGTAAAGTGATGAGTATTTTAGTTGCAGTTCTGCCAAACAGTGGATTTCTCTTTTATTAGAAGATAGTTGTAAAAACCCGCAGAGTTCAGCATTCATACGTGAAGAAATTAAGGAATATTCAGCTGCTCAGAGAGCTGAGCCGGACCACCACCACAGCGCAGAAGCGCCCAGATGCCGTGAGCCCACGTTTCCACGAGCTCCCTTTTCCTTCCCACGTGCACGTTGACCGCCCCGGGACCGCTGCGGCTCCACGCCGCGAGAGGCAGCAGGCACCACCGCCTCCCGCCCTTTCCCACCCC
>NW_009258629.1:986177-991520 GCF_000687185.1 Egretta garzetta
CTGCCCGCGGCGGCGGCGTTATTAGAGGCCTCGGTGAAGGGCGCCATTTGTTTCCGATGTGGGGCCGTCCATGGAGCGGGAGAGAGGTGGGAGAGGGGCTGGGCGCCTCTCTCACGGAAGCGGGAGGCTCTGCCCTGAGAGGACACGCTCGGCCGCGACGGAGTGGGGGTCGCGATGAGTACCGTGAGCGCTCAGACAGGCAGGGTCAGTAGCGTCCCCCACGTGGGTGCCGTGGGACCTGCTGGGGGTCAGGCAGGGGGTCGTTGCTAACCTGTTCCTTCTCCTGCAAGCAGATCTGGCGGGGCTCAGCATGAACCAAGAGGACTGGAATGCAGAGATGGGGGATGAGGCATCAGTAATCCTGCCAACCCTTGAGCAGGTATGGGTCGCAGCTGTTGGGCTGTAGCACATTTGCTCCTCTTCCCCTTCCTCCCAGCCCTGCTGCCTAGGTGGCTGGCAGTCTGTGGTTCCCCTGTTCCGGTGATTCCTAAAGCACCTGGAGGAACTTGCCCATAACTTGTGTGTTGAAAAGATAATGTTTTCTTAGCAAAGAGTAGCAATTTTAGTCTCTCAAAATGCTGAAGAGCCTTGCTTTCCTGGAGACTCTTGGGGCACGGTCAGTGTACCCAATTAGTATTAACTCTTCCAGCTGCTTAATGCTGCCTTCTTACACGAGGTTGTGAGAGGATGTGTACTCAATGGAAAAGTATGTGGTGTAAAAGTGGCACATACTCTTAACTCATTAATTAAGATACATGGATTAGGCATTGAGTACCTGTGTGGATAGGCTCGTGGACCAGCAAAGGCTGGAAGGGAAGTAGGAAAAAGTTATGTAGGGTAGAAACTTAAGATTGTGGGTCAGTTGTGGTAAGGGCTATTCAAGTAAAGTTTTGTAGCTACTAAAAGGGGTGGTTCCTGTTGCTTGCCCTTTTGCCATTCTAATGCATTCCTGTTCCCTTATGTATGTCAGATCTAGTGTTTCTGAAGCTGTAAGATAAACTGGGTTTTGGATGTTAGTAGGCTGCAATTTCTTGCACAAATTGATTGGATTGATGGTCCTTATTACTGCCTGTAGAATCTTGAAGGAGCAGTGGTAGAACTGCATTATTGGGGACCAGCAGAGCCGTGCTTTTGGTGGTAGTTCTTGGCTGTGGGTTAGATGTGGACTTAGTTTCTCTCTGTGTCATTGATGTCCTTTTAGCTATTCTATTTGCTGTTTCTTTCTGTTTGCAGTCACTGAATTGCTATTTCTTTTTACCACAGCAACAAATAGAACATGGGTGACTCCCTCAGCTGGTCCTCATTCTGCAGTTAATACTGCTCTTCAGGTTGTTCCCAACTTTATGGTCTTAAATGCTGCTGCTGTAGGAAGGGCAAGGAGTGAGTGTACCTGTTTGAGGATTATAGATAGGACTTTGAATACCATTTACAGTATGTTTTTGCAAATATGGTAGGCTGCTGAAGGAGTTTGCTGTTACTGAAGAGAGGAGGTTTCCTACCCACCAGTGGTTTGCTTGCTGCTGTTTTGTTCAGATATCAGTGCTTGCTGTATACTTTTGTGAGGTCCTGTAATTTTCTGACCTGAAGACTACTCTTCAGTGTTGGAGGAGTGGCTTAGATGGCCTTGACCACCAAAGCTGGTAAAGAGAAAATAAATGGAACCTCATCTTTTCTTGATAGCAGTGAGCTGTTACACTGACTCATTTGCTTCGAAAACTGCAGTCTTAGAAAATGGGAATCTGACTTTTTGAGCAGGCTTACGTGTGTATAGAAACCAAATTGACTTCATTGCATTTGTAGCTTCGTTTGTGTAAGTGGGTCTCATCATGGTGGTAGTTTTCTAAAATAAGTTATCATGGTCACTGTATTCTGTAAAGGGATTAAATCGTTTTGCTGTGTGTTTTGAAAGTGTTTTTAATACCCAGCTTTTTAGGGAAGAAAAGCAAAGAATCTGTGGATATTGTCTGGGATTATGTAGCAGCTGTGTTTCCAAATCTGGATAGTCCCTAGTCTTGTTTCCCAACCTCTTGGGAAGCTGTGGATACATCCAGAAATAGGTGGAGCTGTTGCATCCTCTCAGATCTTCTCTTTAATTGCTTCTGTAAGTTGCCTCTACTCTTTTTTGTCCCCCCTGCCTTCTGAGTGAGCTGGGCTACTACAGTGTTTGCAAACCCAGCTCACTTAAACTGGGCAAGAGTGCTTGTAGAAGTTACTCTTGAGTTACATTCCTGGCAGGAGAAAAGCTACAATTAGGGTGCAGTACATTTAAGTTGTTAAACCATGTGCAGCTTAATGGTCTCAAGAGTTTGGCAGCAGGTGAGAAGAATTCTTAAATACAGTTCTGAGTTCATAGCAGAACTAGGGTGATGAGGCACCTACTGTCAGGCCTAGTACTGAGCCAAGTCTTGTGTAGAAATTGTTCTTATTCAATTTTGCTGTTTTTCACATAGCAAAATGCCTTGGTGTGAAATAAAGGATAAGATACAGGAGTGTAATGAGAGACAGCTAAAGAATAATGTTTTGCTGCTTCTGATGTTGGATGAATATTGGTATCAGAAGAAACTGCAATAAATTTGAAGAGAATCTGTAAGGAGTCTTTGATTGTTAGCGTTGGTCCTAATAGACGTTTAAATTCAGCTTTGAGGAGCAGGGAGGAAGAGGAGAGGCAAATGGCTTATCCAGATGGAGGTATAAGTCTAAAAGTAAGGTTGCCAAAAGAAGAAATTACAGCATACGCTTTCAGAATAGTAATTTTACCTGTTTGGGTTTAATTTCCTGTAGTGTTGCTAGCCTCATTGAGAAGTGTGAAAGCTGTAGTAATACCTAAAAAGCACAGTCTTGAAGTAAAAGGTTTGGTAGTGATATGCCTCAGTCAGCTTGTGGTCTGGCTTACTAGTACGTGTCTGGCTTGCGTTAAACAGGAAAAAGTTAAATGTGTTCTTTGCTGGAAATAAAACTGACCATAAGTGTAAGATGTGAAAATTAGGTGGTGTTCTGAATTGTTTCAAATGGAGTATCTGAATCTTTGAATAAATGAATAGAGACTGACATATTTTGGTATTTCCTTTTAAGATAATCTCTAAGCATCCTCTAGTAAAAGTCCAGAAATGCAGTTATAAAACTGATGAAACCAGGTTTTTATTCACAATACAGTCTGAAAGATTGGAAAATAAAAATACTTCAAAAGATTATAGTATTGATTTGAAAAATAAACGTTTATTATATTCAAGGGTTAAAATGTTTGTTGGCAAGGTGACAAAGCTGATGCCTCCATAAATCAGTGACAGAGGCAAAATAAACTTACTTAACTCCATGTGTCAGCTGTGTATAATGTGGTTTTGCTGACATTCAGATGCAAACAGTATGCCGTTTAGTATACTGAAGCATAATAAACTGAAGTGAATGGAAGAATTTGAGAGACTGCATTTCAGAAGGTGCACATGGCAACTTCTTTCAAGTGCAAGACAGCAACTGCTTTATATTTATGTACTTTGCTTGGCCTGGAGTTAACATGGTGTTGTGCCTTTTTTTCTTTTTGTAGGCTAGCTTCTCTGAAAGACCAAATGGCCCGTCGTCTGACTTCAGTCCAAGTGTAGGTTCATTTGGTATGTGAAAGTCACTTGATTTTATTGACGTTTGGGGGAGTTGATCACTTGAACGGTTCAGGAGATAAAAGCCACAGTATTATCATTGTGGTATTTTCATGTGTCCCCCGTGGAGTAAGTGACATCAAATTATATGGTTAGCATAATGAGTAGACTTCCCTTTTGACTCTCAACCTTCCTTTATTTACTGCAGTTACGTGTTGAATATAGGATATAAATTGTAGTGAGTCCATAGGTGTTACCTCACAAGCATTTCTAAAACAGGCTGTGCTAAACATGAACAGTAATGAAAATAAGTGTTAACTGCAATGTTGAGCAGTTTTAGCAAGGTCCTGTCTGACAGTTGTGTTGAAAATAAGAAAAGGTCAGATAAAGTTGTTGAACAGAAACTTAGGTCCATTTTTAAAAAAAAAGGCAAAAACCACAAGACAAAACCAAAAAATTGATGTTGGGTATCAAGTTTCTGTAAAGCACTCCTGGTTTAATGAAGATGATGCCTTTATAAACTTGTTTAAGATGTAGAAGTTGGAAGAAGTTTAGATATAGAAGATAGAATTTTTAAATATGCCAAGCCAGGATTGCTGCTGAAGGTCGTTTGCCCCAGCCTTTACTTTGTGTGACTCAGCAGTCAGATCAGGAAGCAGGTTTTGCTTAGAACTGGCAGTCTGGGATAAGGCAATTGGAGTGTTCTCACTGTAGTCTCTGAACTTAGGAATGGTCTTTAAGACTGAGGATATTTTAAATTTAGTGAAATTCAGTCTGAGGTAAAAATTTTGAGCTTATGTCATTTAGTTGATCCAACTGTGGAAGAGCAACGTAAACTTTATTTTAACAAATTGCGATTAGCACAAATTACATTGATACCACAGAACAGCCCAGGTTGGAAGGGACCTTGAAAGATCATCTGGGCCAATCTTTTGTCATAGAGGAGGCCTAGATGATATTATCTAGCACCCTGTTCAATCCCACCTTGAAAATCTTCCATGATGGGGACTCCACTATGTCACTGTGGAGGTTGTTTCAGTGAATGGTTGTTCTCACTGTAAAAAATTTCTTCTATCAAGATGAAACCTCTCCCAATGCAACTTGTACCTGTTGCCCTTTGTCTTCACTGTGTGGCTTTTTGTGAAGAGAGAGTCCCTGTCCGCTTTGTGGCCACCCTTCAGACTACTGTGTTGAGGTCCTCCCTGAGCCTTCTCTTCTCCAGGGAGAAAAGACCTAACTCGCTCAGTCTTTCCTCATAGGCCAGGTTCTTCTCCAGGGAGGAAAGACCTAACTCACTCAGTCTTTCCTTGTAGGCCAGGTTCTCCATATGTTTATAACTGCTCACATGTTTATGAGCAATTAGAATACAACAGTATGTTTGCTGCTCATGTATCTCACCCTGCCTTTTAGTGTATAGCTGAAAGGCAGACTTACTTTCTCCAATTCCTTGTCCCCAAGATGCTGGGAAATTAGGAAGGGCAGGAACAAGATACACTTGTGCTACTTTAATTCCTCTGAATTTGGACAGTTAAAGGAAGTAGAAAATTGGGAGGACATGCTTTGCCTTTATCCTAGAATCATAGGATAGAATCATAGAATGTTTTGGCTTGGAAGGAACTCCTAGAAGTCATCTAGTCCAAACCCCCTGCAATGAGCAGGGACACCGCTAACTAGATCAGGTTGCTCAGAGCCCCGTCCAACCTGGCTTTGAATGTTTCCAGGGATGGGGCCTCCACTACCTCTCTGGGCAACC
>NW_009258629.1:991729-997784 GCF_000687185.1 Egretta garzetta
CCAGAGCAGAGTAGAGGGGCAGAATCACCTCCCTCGACCTGCTGGCCACGCTTCTCTTGATGCAGCCCAGGGTATGGTTGGCCTTCTGGGCTGCCAGCACACATGCCGGCTCATCCACCAGCACCCCCAAGTCCCTCTCGGCAGGGCTGCTCTTGATCCTTTCTTCCCTCAGCCTGTATTGGTAATGGGGGGTTACCCCGACCCAGGTGCAGAACCTTGCACTTGGCCTTGTTGAACCTCATGAGAACATAGATAGAACCTCACAGAACAGCAGATATGTTTTATGAGGTCTCCAGGTTGCTAACTTCAGTAATGGTTTGATACAGAACAAATAGGAAGGGCGGTGCTTGTGAAGAGAACTTGCATTGCAAGTTAGGTGGATGTGAATCTTGGAGCTTCATGTTTTGTTTGTTCCAATTCTTTCTGACAGCTGTCAGCTCTGCCTACTAACTTTTCTTTTGGGTACTGCAAAAACAACTAAGTATTCTCTGATTTGTGCCTCTTGTAATGACCTTGTGTCAGGGAGGGCTTTTCCTATTGAAGTTCTTGCTTTCACTGTTGTCATTAACCATTTATTACTTTCCTGAGCTAGATATAGCATGCTATTTTAGACCAATGTAAGTGATTTCAAACTGTCTTGGCTTAATGCAATCTTTCTCGTTCTTTTTAGTTGATAGGGAACTCTACCAATGTTTTCAAGCATAGGTAATAATACCAAGGTTGTTTATTTATGCTAGATATGAGCAAACCTTATTTGCTGTTTAAATATGTGCTTAAAGAACTAGAGCTGTTTGGGAAGTCCAGAGGTGAGGCTCTCAGTTGATAAGATTAAGCATCTTGTCTTGACCTTGTTTAAAAGAGTGCATTTGTATTAGGTAAAAAAAAAACAACATGAGGGGAAAAAGGTGTCTGTATTTATTTTTTTCAGAAAAGGCTGCATGGGCCTTATTTCTGTTCTTCATGAAAGCTGAACTTTCTTTACAAGCTGACTGTTTTGAATTTTCAATTCTCAAGGAACTTTTTTCTTTCCTGTTTCATAAGCCATTGGTACTTAAAAATAACACCCCCCCCCCCAAGCAAAAAATGGAACTAAAAGTCTTGCTAAAATGACATTCACTTAGTATGTACAGGATTTGGGGGTGGATGCCTCTGGAATGGATTAAAATCAGGATTTCACATCCCATATACAGCAGAAAAATATAAGTGAATGCAATATGATGAGGAAATAAGGAGATCTAACAGCTGTTTTTCAGGGATATGGTGATGCAATGCTAGACTCTAATTCCTGTGAATTGGAAGCAAAGATTCAGTATAGTCTTCTTAATCTATCACATACTGCTTCAAAATCAGTACATTTAGAGTAGTAAATGATACAGTGATGAATTAAACACTAGCATTTGGTACTTCTAGACTCCCTCTAAGACCAGTTAACTTGTAAATCTATATAGGTGTGAATTGCATGAATAGTTCACATAGCAGGCAAATTATAATTGTGGAAGTTGCTATACTTTTACCCATCTTAATAGGTTGGTTGGCAAGTAACAGCGCAGTCTACAGTTGATTTAGTGTAAGTGCTAAGCATAGCAGGCTTGACTAAAAAACAAGTTATTGGTTCTATCCTGTTGCTGTCTATAAATCTGTGGTTTTGTCTAGCATCTTTCATTAGTGGAGGCAGTCAACACAGAAGGCAGCATGGTGAAAGAACTTACTAAAACAGATGCTGTACTAATAGAGCATTTTGTTGGCACATGATGTGCTTTCCAGAAATTTTGAATGTTGAATTAACTTAGTGTGCTCAAGGTGTGGAAGCCTCAGTGGAAGAGGAGAGGTGGAATAAGAATGGGTTAGGATGGCAAATAAAGGGAGGAGAGTCCTCACCCCTTTAAAGGCAAATAGACTTGGTCAATGGAAGCCATTCTATTATGGTAAACCATAAAAGTGTTAGTTTAAATAATTGGTAAGGTGTTTTTATTTGTTGCTTGTTACATGTTGCATATAAACACAAATGCCAGAATCTTTTATATTGGCTTTGCCACAAACTGCTCACTTAAGTCTTCCAAGTAAGCAGGAACTCTGAACATTGTTCAGACTATCAAAGCATCAGTTTTAACACTTTGTTTAGTGTTGTACGAGCAAAGTTTCCCAATTGAGTGACTTGGTAATGTACCAAATATTGTCAGTCTTCTTTTTTTCCTTTATGACATGATCTTGTACACAGGTGATCTATTTAACCAATGTTTGTCTTGTTGCTGAATGTATTATGCCTGTGTTTTTTTCAGAGGCAGCTATATTATTATGTTAAGCAGTTTTAACTTGGAAGGGGAACAGTAACAATCAGTGTCAGTGATGTGCCATATACATGTACATCATGGAATTTTGTAGACTTTCTGTTTTGATTTCAGATTTCATATCTTTATGATGGATGCTGATGAGCCCTTATCATGACTTTGATACTGCAGAATAGGGAATTTCATTTCTATAGAATCAGTCAGGTTGGAAGAAAACTTTGAAGGTTGGCTGGTCAAAATCCTTGTGTAGAGTAGGGTCAATTACAGTGAGTTGCTCAGGACCTTGTCCAGCTGAGTTTTTAATATCTCCAGGGATGGAGACTGTCCAGGCTCTGTGGGCAATTTACCTAGTGTTTAACCACTGTCAGAGTACAAAGATTTTCCTTACGTTAAAATGGAATTTCCCATACTTCCGTTTGTGCCCATTGCCTCTTGTCCTCTCTCTGAATATCCGTGAAAAGAATCTGTCTTGTCTTTGCTCACTTCTCTTAAGATCCTTTGAGCTTTCTTGTCTCCAGGCACAGCAGTTCCAGCTCTCAGCCACTCTGTGTATGGCCAGTCTCTTCATTATCTTTGTGGTCCTTTGCTAAACTCATTTCAGCATGTCTGTGTCTGTTTTGCACTGGACAGCCTAGAACTGGATGCAGCACTCTAGATACGGTGTTATCAGTGGGGGAGGACCACTTGCCCTCACCTCCTGGCAACATTCTTCCTAATGTAGCCCAGAAGGCTGTTGGCCTTTACTGCAAGGGAAATTTGCTGACTTCTGTTCAAGTTGCTGTCCACCACAGCCTTTGTTTTTTTTTCTGCAAAGATGCTTTCCAGCTGGTTGGCCTAGTGTATACTGGTGCATGGAATTACTCCTCCCCAAGTGCAGGATTTTGCATTTCTCTTTGAGGTTCTTGCCTGCCCATGTCTCTAGTAATGTTTTGAGTTTCCTCTGAGGGAAACACAGCCCTGTGTTATGTCCCAGTTTTGTATGTCTGCAAACTTGCTGAGGGTGCATTCTGTCCCATCATCCAGCCCCTGAATGAAGATGATAAACTGTGTTGGCCCCAGTAGCAATCAGTCACTGGGGTGCTCTACTAGTGATTGGCCTCCAGGTGATAAACTGTGTTGGCCCCAGTAGCAATCACTGGGGTGCTCTACTAGTGATTGGCCTCCAGCTGGAGTTTGTGCTGTTGATCACAACCCTTGGAGACCAGTGGTTCAGCCTACTTTCAGTCTTCCTCACTGTCCAGTTACGTAGGCTTTACTTCAATGGTTTATATGTGAGGATGTTACAGGAGACAGTGTCAAAAGCGTTATTTTCTTGTTTTCCTTTTCCAGGTGCCATTGAAAGACCTAGCAGAAGTCAGCATATGCAGGATCATTTTGGAGGATATTCTAGGGGTAAAGGTAGGATTGCATGGTTAAAAATTATAGTTTTGGGGGTGATTAAGCCTTCCTTTTGGACAAAACATTTAGAATGGAGAATCTTGCAACCGGTGTCAGAGTAGATTCTGGAAACTCAAATTTTACTGTATTGGTAGCAGTACTATTGTTGAGTGGTTCTATTCCTTATGGAAAACAGTAGTTACACCTATCCTAAGCTTTGTAATTTTAATTAATTTTCTTTGTTTTATAAAAGGACGCCTTGGTCATGTGGTGTGTTTTTGTTAAGTGGGACACAGGCTGCAGACCTGAGGTCTGTTTCAGCCTGATGATTCTGTAATTCTATGGTTAATTTTTTTTTTAAAAAAAAAAAACCAAACCAAACTGAAACAACCATGAGAAACACCCAAACCCAGAAGCCTACCCTGAAGTCAAAGATGGCTTTGAATGTTGATTATTTTTCTAATTATAGGTACTGATGAATATCTGAGCAGACAGTGTCACCCAGTGAATAGATTTGGTAGCAGAAGGAATTTTGCAGACAGAGGTAACTTTCTGGAGCATCTGTAATTCTAGTGGCTAGTCATATGTTAAATTTTCCTTATTCAGGTACTCGGTTTTGTTGTATCAGAGTCAAATGAGTATTTATGACTTGGATGGTAATACCAATCCTTATTTCTGCATAATGTAAGCACTCAATATCACCCCTTAGCTTTAACTGCATAACATAAAATACCCCACCATGTTTGCCAGAAGGCAGGACCCTACATTTAAAATCAATTTTTTGTTTACCACTTGCTTTGATTCCATTCTCCCTGGAGAGGGGTATTATTCTCATAATTCCATTGAGTCATAAAAGGCAGCTGAATATCAGTATTCACATACATGCCATGTGAGGGTGTATACCAGTGCTCTTCTGTGGAAGACCCAAAAGCTTGCTTTCTTTAGTATCCATAAAGCATGATTTATTCCCTGTCCTCTTCCTGCTTATAATGGCGAGAGCCGTTCTTGTGTGCAGTGCGTATTGAAGAGGTTAGTAATTGGCAGTTTGGCAGTACTGCCACATATGCTTCTGTCAGGTGCTATTGGAAGTTCATAGGGCAGTGGAAGCTGCTATCATGTAGCATCTGTCTAGATAGTTATAGGGCTGTAAGTTGGACTGGTTATGAAACATGGGAAGGTGGAAACTAGTCCTGGTTTGGGCATGTTTAGCAAAAGTTCTGCAGAACAGCTGTGGAGCCACTTAAAGTCATTAATTCTTTCAAAAAATTCGACACCATTTCTGCATCTCTTGGATTGATGCCCATTATGGTAGAGGAACACTAGACTTGTTTTACTAGCAGGCAGCAACACTGGTGGTGCTGTGGAGTGATGACAGACAGTTCTGCTGTAGACTCTGCCAGCTGCGAAGTAACTCACAAGCTGTATTTAAGGTCTGTAGTATTTATGGATATTTATATCTAGCCTGCCTTTTGCATTTGAGCCTTTAAGATGTGATTTCTTTAAAAAATTTTTTTTTTAATTTGGAAAAACTCAAATGACACATAAATTGATATGCACCAAGCATTGGTGGAGGAGGAGCTACAGGTGCTGTGATAGGAGAACTTGGTCTCATTTAGTACAACATGGTCTTTGTCATTACTAGATGGTAGAACAAGTGTTTAGTTGAAGAATAAAGACTAAGGAGTAAATGATGATACAAGCTGACTGTTCGGATCTTAGACAACACTTAAAACTCTGCAGTCAAAAATGAGAAATACCTTTTTTATGGATATGGCTCTTTACTTCCTCTTCTGACCCATCACAAAGGTGACTAAGGAAAGGGCTTAGAAATAAAAACACACTAAATAGCTGACACTGCCTGTCCCAAGCAACTGAATAAGCAGTTCTGAGTAATAAAAAAATAGAAATTGATAGATCTTAAAGGCAGGTTTTCAAATCCTGGCTCCATAGGAGGCAGCAATTGCAATTCTACTTCACTCTACAAGAACTGGTTATGAAAACTGAGAAGGTACAAATGCGTCAATTGTTCTGTGACTGAACCAGAGGGCTGAACTTATCTGCATCATAACCGAAGAGTTGAAAATTAGTAGCTTATATAGCATAAATGTGTGTAAAGTCAAATACTTCAAGACTTATCTTTTGATTTACTTCTTGCAGGAAGCAATGCTACAGGAGAGCAGTAGACTCTTCTTGTCATGCTTTTTGGGCAAAAAATACTTTCTCATTTTTTCATGTTCAGGCAAATCACGTAGATAAAAAGTACAATAAAGCTGAATTCATGAAATAAGGTCTGTGAAGAATAATTGCTAAATAAAAGGCACTTGATCTGCACATGCAAAATAAGTTGTTGTGTGCTATGCTGTATTGCAGGTTTGCAAGAAAGGAATGCC
>NW_009258629.1:997806-1033471 GCF_000687185.1 Egretta garzetta
AATAGAGGTTTTGGAGGATTTCTTGGTGGCTTCAGACAAAGTGAGAGTAAGTTAGGTTTTTTTGGTTGGGTTTTTTTTTTTTATATTGACTTTTTTGTGGGACGTACATTTGGCCATTCTTTCTGAGTTTGCTTGCTCCTTGTGAACTACAAGTATAAAGGTGAAAGCTATGAAATGGCTTTTGTTCTTCAGCTGTGTTCTGGAACATGGATGGTATCTTTGAAAAATTGTATAACTGAATAATACAGCGAAGTTTGTTATAAAGAATCTGTTGGGGCTGTTGCACTGTAGAGTTTATTGGAGTAAATAGTATTAGCTTTAAGCATAGTATTTCTAATGAATAATAGTATTCTATTAATTTTAGACACTACATCCACTACACTATGTTGCTTACAGGTATTAAAGATGAGCAAACAGACAGATCTCGGTCTGGAATTCTCCCTGGCTCTAGAGGAAGTGGAGCATTTGGAGGTCGTGCTGGTGAGACTTTTTAGTAGGGTGGTGAACCTTTCAGATTTCTTCATTGCTGATTTGTGGCAATGCAGTATCTTCTTAGATTTGCTGAATGCTGTCACTGTGATTGTTCTTCCTGCCTGAATTAAGAACCTACTGCAAATGCTAGATAGCTTGCTTGCATGCGTAAGACATGTTTGTAACTTGGATGAATTTTAGTAATCGGATTTTCAAAGCTGTTGTCTTCTGTAATCTTTTTTTCTTGGTCCTACTGCTACTGGCTCAGTTAATGCACAGTGAAGCAGAGGCACTAACCCCAAAATTCAAAACAATCCTTTAAGAACTTGCTCAGTTTTGAAATAGTCACTCCAGACTTTTTCCATGTCTGCCTATAAAGGGAAGTATTGTTTTAGGTTTATCTAGGCTGACAAGTAAGGTTTGTAGCTTTGAGAGGGCAGGTCTTCCTTATTACTTTATTCTAATGTTGTTTTTTGCTGTCTACAAAGGATTTTTCCCTCATGGTCCTATCTTCCTTTGCCACTGATGGATGCTACGGTAGCTTGTAACCTATGTATTGTGCTACCTAGACCACAGTAATATATTGCTTACAAAAGCCCTATAATTCAAATCAGAAATACCATTAAACTAGTGTAATGTGTAGTGGATGGCTGATATTCTCAAGGAAAAAACATTTTGTGTGGTACCTGTAAAAGAATTTTTAGCTGTAGAAAAGATGCAATGATTAGTATGCATTTTCAGAAGCGTTCCTTAATATCCAAAGAACAGTTGATTTGCTTCTGTTTGACTTAGTTCAAATTAAGTTCTTTTCAGATTTTTAGTTCAAATAATCATCTTTAGAATTGGTTTTTTTTTAGAGGCAACATGCCTCTACTCATAGAGGACATAATTGCATCCTTAATGCAGGATAGTAATTCCTTACTTTTTCATGACCATTGTATAAAGTATTAGTCCATAAAGACTGTTATGGATATTGGTAGGCAGCGGTTGCACTAGCCTGTATAGAGGTTCATGTGGAAAGATGATTCTTCATAAAGAGTAGTTTGTTGCGTGGGAAGTATGTCCTTTTTATAGTAAGAGAATGTGTCTGGATCTAGTGAAAGAACAGAACAAGCACTGATAGGTGAATAGTGGTCACTTCACTCTATTTTGTAGAGGTAATGAAGATAGGGCTGTGCTGGCTTTTCTTAAACCAGTTATGCTTTTTGCAATTGGTGATACGATGTAAGGATATTACATCTTCTGATGGAGAAATGAGTGTTTAAAAGTGATTACACACACTGCATGTTGCGCCTTTGCTTGGATTCTCTGTCACCATCTTGATGAAGTTCTGGTTTTACAGAGTTGCTTAAGAGTATTGCTGCTGAACAGAGCATTCCTGACCCATGTCACACTACTGGCTGCCTCTTTAGAACTGGTATTGATGTTTAGAGGTGTTAATTCAATCTTGTTGAGAATGAACAATCAGATTAATACGCTGCCCTGATGCTATTACTTTGTGATTGCACTGCTGCAGTGAGGAAGAATGGAGATGAGGGAGGGTGAAGGAGGCATTGCAGGGTCACTGTACTTCTGTGATACCAGTGTTAAAATTGTCAGTCTTACGGTATGATTTTTATGAATGGCTTGAGCTGCACATTTGGGTAGAGAACCTGTTAAGAGCTTTTGTTGTTGTCTTTCCTCTTCACTCACTCTTGTGTCCCTTACCTACATTTCTAGCCTCCTTTCTTTTCCAGATGGGCCTTACACTAAAGGGGTTTTTTATGCTTCGTTGAGATGAGCAGCACAACTTCCTGCAGAGTAGCTAGAGGCTACCAGTTAGGTTTAAGGCTTTTTCTGTTTTATGTATGGTAAGAGTAAGGACTTAAAATGGATTCTGGAAATGCTGCTGTTAGTAGTTCAGTCTTAATGCAGTTTTTACATATGTAAAATGTGGTACTTCCTCACTCTTAAGCATAAATGTCTTCGTGTTTTCAAGTGATAATGAAAGCAACACACAGAATATGTGGATGTCAAGGTCAGAACTGTCATCAAGTGGATGTTATAAATGTGTGGCTGTTGAAATAACAGGATAGCTTTATCTTTTTGTATAATTTCTCTCAGAACTCTTGAAAAATGTGATGATACTGAAGTTTATGGCTATGGCTCTTTAGTTATTTAGAAGCTGGTTATGTAGCATAAAACAAGCATCTCCTGATTTTGTGGAAAAGTTGAATGGTTCTTAAAACCAAGATGCTGTAACCATAAGCATGTGTGAATTTCTTATTACTCACAATATTTTATCAGTTTTAGGGGAAAAACCTCACATAAGAGGTAACAAAACAAAGTAACAAAACTGACACTTCCATGGCATTTCAATTTCTTGTTATAGATACTTTTTTTTTTTTGCTCATTCGTCTCAAGTGAATACAGACAACTATATTTGCCCTTGCAAAGCATATGCTGGATTTAGGAGGGTTCATTCCTCTTGGTTGTCTTTAAATATAACTTGCTTTATATAGAGATCTTGTGATGGTCATATCACAATCTGGGATCACTGCATTTAATTTGATGATCAGGGACTTAATACAAGTCAAGTAAGAACCAGATCGGGTTTGTGAAGACTTTCAGTAAGATGCTGGGTTTTAATTCCCTCATTTTGTTACTGTGAGGTCCTGCTAAGCTCAGTGTTCTGACATCCTCTCTTTCTGCCCTTTAAAACACAAATGCGGGGCGTTTGTCTTCTGGCTTTTTGTAACTAAGCTTTCATTGCTTACCTGTATATTTCCACTCATTCTATTAACAGTATCAGGACCCACTGAGTTTTCCAAGTGCCTTTAGGCATTTTCCATTAAGGTTCTTACTTAGATTTTCTCTCAAATGAGCTCTTTTTTTTTCCTACAAGTGATTAACTTTGGAATGCTTTATTTAACAGCAGCTTACAAAGAAAGTAATGAAGAAATAGGTTCTGAAAGAGGTGAGTAGCTTCTTGACAAGTAACATGCCAGTTTTAATTTGCTTTTAACTCAGGGAACATTCTCTTAAAGTTGTTGGAAGTAATTGGGTAAAAAAGAAGGTAGTGATAAAGGTAAATGCATAACCATCTCAAAACAATTCATGTAACATGAGTTGCCAAGGCAAATACTGTTAAACTCAGTATGTTTAAACTTTATTCAAATCACTGGGCAACACAGTGGATGTTCTCACCTAAATAAACATGTAAGTATTTGGGATGGAGTGCTGTAGAATTCTTCTGTTGCTGGCTGTTTTTTCTTTCTAATGGTGAAGCTTATCTGCTTGACACAAGTGCTAGAGAACTTAATTGGCAGTAGTGTAGGCATTGAAGTGATGATGATAGTCACTAAAGGAAACCACAAAGGAACAGCAGATTTATCAGTTTCAGATGCTATAGCATCTGAGGTGCTGTTTCTGGAAAATAGGCTTGATAATGTTTTATGAGTGCAAGTTAATAAATAGAATTTAATGATTGGTATGTGCAGGAGATAAGGTTGAAACATATGATGAATAATGACTTCTTGACACGTATTGAAAGTGTCAGTTGGAACAATCTATTAGACAGGCTTGATAATGTTTTATGAGTGCAAGTTAGTAAATAGAATTTAATGATTGTTATGTGCAGGAGATAAGGTTGAAACATACGATGAATGACTTCTTGACATGTATTGAAAGTGTCAGTTGGAACAATCTATTAGAATGTTTACTTACCTGCAGTGTTTTTTGCAAATTACTTTAGCCTTATTTTGCCTTACTCTTGAAATGCAAAAAGACAAATAGTCAACTCCTGACTTCTGTATGAATAATTTTTGTTCCTGATCCTTCCTCATTTGAGGTCCCTGTGAGATGGCTTCTACTACTAACCTTCTATTAGCATCAAATAATTACTTTTATACCTCTGAGTTCATTAGCTTGAAAAATGCCTTAAGGAGTACAGAACTATGAATGTACTGCTATGAACAGATTAGTTTTATCCTTGTGTATTAATAAATGATTGTAATTGAATAGGATAATTTATAGTGCAATGAGTTTATGGTAGAATTGGTTTTTGCATGGTGGTAAAGTAGAGCTTAATTTTTGTGAGTAGCTCTTCAACGTAAGGTCCTTGAGCAAATGTGAGACAAGAATGCTTTACAAAAGTCTGACTTTATTTGTAATTGACTTCTAGGTCTAGTAGTATAAAACTAAATGTCTAAATGACGTCCCACTGAACTGAACTTCAATAGCTCCATACTTAAAATAGTTTGGTTTTTTCTTTGTATTGTTCATAAACTTGAATGGTTGTGTTCTTAAGGTCCAAAGGTGACTTATGTGCCACCTCCTCCACCTGATAATGAAGAAGCCATCTTTGCACGTTATCAGACAGGAATTAATTTTGACAAGTATGATGAAAATGTTGTCGAAGTGTCAGGACTTGATCCTCCAGCACCATTACTGGTTAGTGAACTCACTAATCTCAGCATTTATGTTGAGTGTGATTCTGTAAGCATGTATGCCATACCTTTGCAGTCTAATATTTACTGCTAATGGAAGTATTAATAAAGATTTTGAATCTTGCAGACAGTACTATGTTCAAAGGAGAAGCTTCCATTTGAAAGATAAAAATTCTAATTCAAAATGACATTGACAAACTACAGAAATGGCCCAGAGAAAGTAATATTGGATGAACAGGAAGTACAGTCATTAAATCAGAGAAAAATACCAGTTTAGATCTTGAAAGAAAGGGGTCTTTGGCAGCAGTCTCTGGGAAGGCTGGTGGAGTCATTTTGTTGTAGTCTGTTACTGGGGGATCTTTAACAGTGTAAATGAACACCTGTCAGAATAGTTTTCATTTGGGCAGAGAGCACTTTGTTTTTGAAGTAATTTCTAGCCCTGTTTTCTGTGGCTGCTGTTTATTGTTTAACTTTGCTTCTACTCCATACCAGCTCTTTTTAGGGAAGAGAATGAGGAAGAAGGGCAGAGAGGGTAGTAGCACCTGTGTGGAAAGAGGAGATGCAGAGCTTTTTTTTCCCCCATCTGTATTCCTGAAAGGTTTTCTCAATGAAGTTAAACTGATTTTGTCATGTATGATGCTTTTTGGTCCTGGATAGGGATGTTGCTTTAACTACCTGTATTAGTTTTAGCACAGAGACTCAAGTATGTATCTCCTACGTGGAATGAAGAATTTTGGTTTGTTTTCATAGCATGCCATGATGTGAGTTTACCTCCTTGAAACCAGATGTATGGCTTCTAAGCAGTGTTCTCTCAAAGCTAAGACCAGCTGAAGGCCTTCAGTGTCCTACAGACAGCTTTAGTTGAATGGCATGAGAGATTAGAAACCTTTGGGGCTTTTACCTGCAGGAACCTTGGCAATCTAGATGACTGGTGACACCTCCTCAAAAGTTAATACTTTTTAGTGTTTGGGTGTCTGTATCCTATGGTAAGCATTTTACTTTTTAAACTTTAACTTCTGTGGTTATGTACTGTTAATAATTTTTTTTCTCTTACAGTCTTTTGAAGAAGCTAACCTCTGTCAGACTTTAAACATGAACATTGCTAAAGCTGGATACTCTAAACTGACTCCAGTGCAGAAGTACAGCATTCCTACTGTACTGGCAGGACGGGATTTAATGGCATGTGCCCAGACAGGATCGGGAAAAACTGTAAGCATTTTGTGTAGTATTCATACTATTGGAAGTGTGTGACTGAACTTCTAGGTGGATGCCTCGGTCTTACATGTGCCAGGTGCTTCACAGCTTGTTGTCTAATGATTTGACTTGCACTGCAATTGCAGGTTTAGTATTAAGCACAGATATGAGTGATGGATGGGTTGTCGTATTTGTGGGCTGAATTTCTTTTTAATTTTAGTGAATTAGTGTACGGATACAGCAAGCCAGTCTTCAGGGCTACAGGTACAGATTCAGAAGTATAGGCAGTCGTAGAAACTGCTGATGAGGGGGAAAAACAAACACCTCAGCAGTTGAAAGTTGTGGTTTCTTTGTGTTTTGTGTGTTGTTGGTATGTGTATTTTGGTTTGTGTTTTTTGGTTTTTGGTTTTTTTTTTTTAAACTTACGCCATATTGTAACAGTGTAGTGAGCTGGTTTGTCATCCTTAGTTCGATCAAGTGTGATCTGCACCAGACCTGGTTTTAGGTGATTCAGTATTAATCCTGGAACCGTGCTGAGAGTTGATACTAAGTTGGCAGTTGTTTCAACTTGTTGAACTGTGTGATGTACATAAATCTGACCACTGACAGCTCTGTATGAGAATATTTGGTTATTAAATATAGATTTTTGCTATTCAGTATAGTGTGGAATTGTAGCTTTTTTATGTAGCTTATTAATTACTTATTTTGAAAAACCTCTTCTGTTTGCAGAGGGGGAAATATCCAAAGGTTATGCTGTAATATTCTGAATGCTTTGGGACTGCCAGTTATCTTGGGGGTAACTAGTCTTACATGGAAGTAAGGGTGCTGGTGCAGCTGTGTTGCAAACTGATCTGCTGTTGCATTAGTGTGGAAAATTATGATACGTGGTTACCTTACAAATGTACTGATAATTTAAAGCTTGTAAGTAAGTGTTAAGGAGGGGTTTTGATCTTGGGGTACATTAATTATCAATGTATGTCAGCATGATGTGTAGAACTGCCTGAAGAACCCAGAAGTTAGCTGGTGCATGACTACATTCCTGTATTACTAGACTCTTAGGGTCCAGAGAAATACTTTCATGCTCCTTAAACAAGGAGAAATAAGCTTAAATGTTCTGTAGCGCATTCAGATCAATCCTTTTGCAGTCTGATTTCCTTGAAGTTGATAATGCTCTGTATCATTGTAGCTTTAAGATTGATATGCAGCTTTTAGTATGACTGATGAAAGCTTTAAGACTAAACAGCATAAATACTGATGCTTTTTTTCAGGCAGCTTTTCTTCTACCAATTGTGGCCCACATGATGAGAGATGGTGTAACTGCCAGTAGATTTAAAGAGCAGCAAGAACCAGAATGTATTATTGTTGCCCCAACTAGAGAACTGATAAATCAGATCTTCCTAGAAGCAAGGAAATTTGTCTATGGGTAAGCTTTTGCACTGTTGCCTGTTCATTTTTACTTTGTCTGAATCAGCAGTGTTTTATTTTTTTTCATTAATATTTTCAAAACATTTTCTGTGCCAATCAAATCACTACAAACAGTTGAATTTAGACAGTAGTGCTGGCTAGCGGGTTTCTTACTGTATGGCTAGGGATTTAAACTAATCTTTCTGATGGTGGGGGGAGGCTTAAAGAAGAGATAAGTAGTAAACTTGTGTCACATCTTTACTGATGAGAAAAATGAAGTTTTTTAAAAGAAGCAACTTAAATTTAGCTTGCCTTATGTAATTTATACTTGCTTTTATTTCAAGTTGACAAAAAGAGGTTTTAGGGGCTTTTAGTTAACTTTCAGTGATGGTTTCTCATAACTGTACTTCCCAGTGTTTCTGGTCTCAGACAGAAACTGCACAGTTCAAGCAAGCTCTTTTAGCTCTGCTTCTTCAAAACAGAACAAAAGGTCTAAACTTGTCATTGAGCTCTTCGATGTTGTTGCATGAGTACATTTGTAGTAGTTTGCCAGTGATCTTTCTAATGCTAAGTGATAGGTTTCATCAGTGCACAAGAAGAGAATTAAATCTATTGTCTGTAATGTCTTGTTACTGTTGGGAGGTGGCATGGAACATCGTCAGTGCAAAATCTGGTGAGCTAAATTAGACTTGCTTTTACTCATTCAAGCAAACATGCTTGGAGGCTGCCTGCCTTTGGGAAGTACCAGTGTGTTTGCGTATCTACTTACTAAGCATGTTATTAATATTAGCTTCTTAATCTCTAAGCCTGTTCTAAGTGTAGCTAGTTCTTCTAATTACGCTGTTTTAAACTAGGTGCAGATTACTTCTCAGTAAAACAGATTTTGAATTTAGAAAGTTTCTGGTACTGCTGCCCTGCAGTAAAAGCAAAATAACCTGCATTTGGGGGGCAGTTAAACAATATCAGGGTGTGAATCTGTTGTCTCTAAAGAACTGCATGCATTATTGCTCAGTTCAGTTTCATTACATTCTTAAGCTTTTTCGTTTAGTTCACAAATAGGAATATCAAACATCTATATTAATTGATGGTGGATAAATGTTGAAATGTTGTAAGTCCAGCCTGTTTCGGTTCTCGACTAAAGCTTTCTTAAAAGTTCCAACTGAACCTGGTAAAAATTTACTAGGCTTACCTGATTTACTGTCGTAAGCCACCTATGCAGCCTCTATTATGTAGTATGAATGGGTACTTTGAGCTTTCAGTGAGTGAGTTTCTGGTCTTATAAGCTGTGCTGTATGAAGGAGTTGAACCACTCTAAGATGGTTTATGGTAGATCTGATGACTTTTTACGTATTGTCATGAAACAATACTGTTTGCATACTTAGGTAATTAATCCATTTTTTTTTCTATGTAATAGAACTTGTATAAGGCCTGTTGTGATCTATGGAGGTACACAAACAGGCCATTCAATCCGCCAGGTAATGCAAGGCTGTAATATACTATGTGCCACCCCAGGAAGGCTTCTAGACATCATTGGAAAAGAGAAGGTAGGATCTTAAAACTTAATCTGAATTCCCTAAACACTCTTTAGTATTTTGCATACTGGTTTTCATTGTTCAGATTCAATAGAAGCAAAGATAGAGCCATGAAAACCAGTCAGTATGCTGCCTTTGTACAGGCACTTACTTAAAATAGAAACAAGCTTTTCTTGAAGTGTCTAAATAGCATGAGGTTTTTGAAAGAGTAGTGGAAGTCGCGATCTCTTCAATCCCTTTCAGGGCCCACTGGAAAATACCAGTCTAAATCAAACTGGCTGCAATGTTCTTGGCAGTTAAATTTTATAGTTTAAATACATGGAACACCACCTCTTAGTTCTTACGGAAAATTCCATAGCGGATTTTTCACTTGATGTCCTGTTTGTTTTGCTACAGTATCTTTTATTTGTCTGGAACTATACTAATATTAATTCTTTTAATGTTTTAATACTATTTTATTCAAAATACAAAAAACTCCAGGTGTAGTATTGTGTTTGAATTTTTATTTTTCCAGCCATTATAAGTTCAAATTGAAAGTGCTATGTATTATAATGGTGGGTCAGTGATGTTGCACTGGACAAATGAAGTCTGGAAAAACACTTCTTTCTACTAAACTGGAGATTGGCTTTCTGTGGTTGTCAGGCTTCTAGTCAAAATGACAGTCTTGGCCAGCAACAGTGAAGTTGTAATTTCCTTGTAATGTCCTTTCAGAACAAGGAATTTTTTGAGAATGTGTGAGGGTTATATGTCTTGAGTTTTACAAAGGTTCTCTCATAATTTCAAAATAGATGTGCTGAATAATAGTAAATCTGTAGGCTCTATCTTGGTTTACATTGCTGAACCAAGTTCTGAAGCACTTCAGCATATGCATAGTATTAGAATTGGTGCAGATTATAAAGTTAGAGAGGTTGAGATGCAAATAAAACTTAATGCACGTAGGCTTTTATTTGTGAATAATTAACTTGTACTAGAAATAAATAAGTAGAAGGTGAATTTTGGAAATTAGGACATTCTGTAAGTGTATACTGTCAGTGAACCAGTAACAGTTTTTCTTTCACTTGAAATAATTGCAGATTGGTTTGCACAATGTGAAGTATTTGGTGCTGGATGAAGCTGACCGCATGCTTGATATGGGTTTTGGATTAGACATGAAGAAGCTGATTTCTTATCCAAGCATGCCACCAAAAGACAAACGTCAAACACTAATGTTCAGTGCCACTTTCCCTGAAGAAGTTCAGAGGTGAGTGAAGTAAAAATGGAAATCTATCTGAAGATGTACTGGTATAGAGGTAAATGTCTGAAGAGTTGTTAAGAGCACTCCTTATGTTTAAAAGCTTACTATCTTGCTAGAAGATACTGAAAAGCTATGATGTTAACGTTTCATGCTGAAGACTTCCCTTTTTTTAGGTAGCAGAACTAGTAACTTGCATATATTAACTGCTTAATTTAGGTGGAGACTCTAAAGCAACTTATGAAGTTTGTCTGAAGGCTTTTAAATTCCACTTCTGCAAAAGTCCTCATTGTGCTCCTGCTTGTTTCTTGTCCCTCCCCTACCACATCTGTGTAAGCTCAAAAACAGTGGCCTTGCTGTTTAACAAGCAGCACTGGTAGTGCTGCCTTTGGCATCAGGACGTAATATAACCAGACATCCCAATTATTGCTCAACTCGCCAGCCTTTCTGATACACACTTCCTATTTACATGTGTAAGTGTAATTTGTTTTCAGTAATTTTAAAGCTTCCACAGATGGGTTTAGGATATGTCTTACAGCTCTACTACTTACTACTCCTAAAGTTCCACTTCCCAGACTCTGGGAGAAGAGTCTTCAACAGATGGTAATGGGGTTGCTGAGCTTGGGAGTAACAGAACAAAACACCCCATTCCCTGTAGGTGGATGAAATTACTCAATATTTCCACTTTTGAAGAGACAGGCATCTGAATACTCGTTCTAAAATCGGACGAGTCTAAACTTCAGTTTGAGCAGTTGAATAATTTGTGTGGCTTACTGTGGTAGGGATATTGTTGTGACAGTATCACTAAAAATATGAGTAAGGATATTACAGTTTGAGAGCATGTAAACTGATCAGAACATTGCAGTGAAGTATGTTGGTACTTCAGTGAGTCAGATCCTCACCACTTTCTTCTGGCCTTCAAAAAGCCTGAAAGATCATCTTGGAGGCAGGGAGAAAACACCCTCAGTAGGTGATTGTCCTGAATGAAAGAGGGAATGGGCTGCTTTCTCCCATTCAATCAGTTAATACTAACAGCTGTTGAGGAGGACTCACCTTTCTTTAAGTAGGGTTGAATTCACTTTAAACTCAGTCTTAAGTCACCTCTTGTGGCTTTGATTCCTCACTCAAAGCTTTCTTCATAGAGTTTTTTTCTATTGAAAGAAGATTTGTAGTGCTAATAACAGCCTTGTTGCCACAGCTGGGAATCAACTGTTCAAATGATACTGTATTTGAGTGTGGTGCATGTTCATTCCATGTCTTTACTGTTTGTGTGGGAATGTGGTCTCACTTTGCACTGCATCCTGGGAACAGATCAATGGTATGTCCCTTTAAGATGCACAGTGTGTTCTGATTGGCTCAGGTTTTGGGGTTGAGAGAGGAATCTTGATCCCTTGGTCTCTAGATCTGTTGTCTTTGTCACTGTGTCTTCACTAATGCTCTTGCTATGTGTTTTTGCTTCATGCTGAGGGATGAGTAAAGAATACTGTAACTACCAGCATCTGAAAGGAGGAGATCCCTTCAGCTGTGTAGAACGTTTACTGGCTGCTTCTGTTTAATGAAAAAAACCCAGTTCTACCTTTCTGCTGTGAGGCTTGCAGGATTTCTAAGTGCTGGTAGAAGACTTAAACTTGAGTGTTTGGATCATGGTTTGGAAGTGTATAATAATATTCTGTAACCCTTTGAAGGTGGAATGCCTGAAGAGTGAAAACCCTTCTTGTCAGTTTCTTCCTGGATTTACTGCCTTTCTGATTTTGGAGTCAGGAAGGCTAATGTTTTCCCATACTCTGCTATCGAAACAACGATAGGCAGTTTAACTACTTTGGTAGCATAGGACAATGTGCTTTCTTTGACCCTGGTGGGTTCTAGCTCTCCCGCACTTATGTTCAGTGAGTGTAATCAGATTTAGTTTTAACATGCTGTTCAGTTTTGTACCTGAATTTGGGTCTCTGCTGTTACATAAACCTTTGCTCAAGGCTTCAAGGTGTTCAACCTTTAAGATCATCAAGGCTCTTCCTGTGCACTTGAGATGCGAGAACCATGCATTTCCTAGCTGACTGGTGAACTTCAGCTTAGCACTCGAGGCTTTACATCTCCCATTAAAAGGTCTTTTCTTTCTTCTCTCCCTTCATCTTTTTTGTTTTGTTTTCAGAGAGTTTAAAATTGCCCTTTACTTTCAATTTAGAACCTTGTCTCTGAGAGATCTTAAATCAGTCAAATTTTAAGACTGGACACCTTTAAATATCTAGTAGCTTGTTGATTTGCTGTGAAAAACACCTTTTCAGTGGCAATTACACCTGTAATTTAGGTGGGAGGTTCTAGTCTTTAGGGCAATCCTTTAGCGTTTTTAAGACTTTCCTCCTTTTTAGGAATTTGTCCGAAAACTTGAGAGTGCTCACTACTTGAGTGTGCTCACCAGTCATATGGAGGACAGTGAGGTGCTCAGGCTCAGCCAGCATGGGTTCATGAAAGGCAGGTCCTGCCTGACCAACCTGATTTCCTTTTATGACCAGGTGACCCACCTGGTAGATGAGGGAGAGGCTGTGGATGTTGTCTACCTGGACTTCAGTAAAGCCTTTCACACAGTTTCCCACAGCATTCTCCTAGAGAAGCTGGTGGTTCATGGCTTAGACAGGCGTACTCTTGACTGGGTAAAAAACTGGCTGGATGGCCGAGCCCAGAAAGTTGTGGTCAATGGAGTTAAATCCAGTTGGTGGCCAATCACAAGCGGTGTCCCCCAGGGCCCAGTTCTAGGGCTGGTCTTATTTTATGTCTTTATCAATGACCTGGACAAGGGGATTGAGTGTACCCTCAGTAAGTTTGCAGATTACACCAAACTGGGTGGGAGTGTCGATCTGCTTGAGGAGAGGAGCACTCTGTAAAGGGACCTGGGCAGGCTGGATGGGTAGGCCGAGGCCAACTGTATGGGATTCAACGAGGCCAAGTGCCGGGTCCTGCACTTGGGTCACAACAACCCCATGCAACGCTACAGGCTTGGGGAAGAGTGACTGGAAAGCTGTGTGGCAGAAAAAGACGAGGGGGGGTACTGGTTGACAGCTGGCTGAATATGAGCCAGCAGTGCGCCCAGGTGGCCAAGAAGGCCAATGGCATCCTGGCTTGTGTCAGGAATAGTGTGGCCAGCAGGAGTAGGGAAGTGATCCTGCCCTTGTACTCAGCATTGGTGAGGCTGCACCTCGAATACTGTGTTCAGTTTTGGGCCCCTCACTACAAGAAAGATGTTGCGTTGCTGGAGCAGAGGAGAGCAACCAAGCTGGTGAGGGGTCTGGAGCACAAGTCTTCTGAGGAGTGGCTGAGGGAACTGGGTTTGTTTAGTCTGGAGAAGAGGAGGCTGAGGGGAGACCTTATCACCCTCTACAACTACCTGACAGGAGGCTGTAGTGAGGTGGGTGTTGGTCTCTTCTCCTTGGTAACAGGCAATAGGATGAGGGGAAATGGCCTCAAGTTCGGACAGGGCAGGTTTAGTTTGGACATTAGGAAAAATTTTTTCACAGAAAGGATGGTCAAGCACAGGAATGGGCTGCCCAGGGAAGTAGTCGAGTCCCCACCGCTGGAGGTATTTAAAAAATGGGTAGATGAGGTGCTTAGGGACCTGGTTTAGTGGTGGGATGGCAGTGTTAGGTTAACGGTTGGACTTGATCTTAAAGGTCCTTTCCAACCTAAATGATTCTATGATTCTATGATTGCCTGTTTTCAGTTAAAGCTTGACTTGTTTACCATCTGAATTTTACTTCAGTGGAAGCTGCTGTGTGTACACAGGACGTGAAACATGCTTGTATATGGATAAGTTAACAGAGTCTAGTAAAACTCTGAGTATTATGGGGCATTCTAAGGATATTACCTATTTTGGTGAGTTTGATGTCTTGGATAAGATCGCCTATATAAGGGATAACTGAAGAGGAATGCTGTCAGCAAAACTTGACTTTTGCCTATGGTAACTGGTAAATAAAGGCCATGTAATAAGATCTGTGTTTTTAAGCACTGCTTTTGTTGAGCAGTCAAAAAGGATTATGGTGTCTCTTGGAGGCCTGTTTGGAATCCTGGCCTGTGTAGGATTCTCCCCTATCCCTCCAGCTAGTGATGAAATGGTGCCTCGAGAACAATTCTGTGAGTGTATCTGTCAGTAACCCATTTCTTTAGAAGTATATGTGGAACTCTTTCTGAGATGTCTAGAAAATGCTGTGTTTGCATTATTAAAAGCTGCAGTGATGTAATTAGTCTCTGTGCTTCTTATTGATCAGGTTTTTTTGTACAGCTGTCTAGAAAACAATACAGACTCTTAGCTTTTTAAAAATACGTATGTGACTACTTATATTCTCTGCCTTGTGAGGAATGATACAAGTATTTGTTGTGAGGGTTGCTTGAACATAAGTTATTTGATCTTAACACAAAAATAAGCTACATAATAGACTTCATGTTGCTCAATTTTGTTTCTTTTCAAGGCTGGCTGGTGAATTTTTGAAAACTGATTATTTATTTGTTGTTGTTGGACACGTGGGTGGAGCTTGCAGTGATGTTCAGCAGAATATTCTTCAGGTTCCTCAGTACTCCAAGAGGGATAAACTGATAGAAATTCTACAAAGCATAGGTAACTTTCCTTATAGCTAATTGTTTTCCAGGGAAGAACAAAATTGCTTGGTTTTAAACGTGTGCTGTTGTTGTTGATCAGGTCATGGTTGCATTTTATTACATGCGTTACACACTTTATAAGACTACTGATTGAAGCTTGAAGCAGACCTCAGAGAGCTATTGGTTTTTAGGCATATTTGTGTTATGGGTATTTGTCAAGGTCTCATTTCTAACCACCTGGGAAGCTTGTCTGCTCATTTCTTTATATGGTCAATTACAACAAACACTTCAGCATCTGGGGGTATCATCTCCAGATCATAGGTATATTAAAGTTCTTATGTAAATGTTTGGGCCTGTATTTTGTTAATGGCTGGCATTTCTCCATTTTTGCTCTGAATGTATTTTTAAGCTTTAACGCTGAAAACTGGAAGGGAGTTTAGAATTAAAAAATGGTCTGTGTACCTTCCTCTTCAGTGCTCAGAATGGTGTGCTTCATTTAGCCACATGCTGTAGAAAGGGAGTGCATTCTTATCGCAGAGAACATTAGTTTCCTCCTTTGAGGAGAAAAACAGTGTACTAGTCTTCACCTCTGTTTCTGTGTTGATCTAGAAATTGATGGATTGAAGGGTTAATTTAGTTAGTTCAACACAGACAAGAAATTACAATCATACCTTAAAGACTTTATTCAAAACCTCTTCTAATACTAGGTGTTTTATATAAGTAACTGCAACTGTGAATAGTGAAAATGCATCAGGTTTCAAACTGCAGTTGAACTGAACCCTTATTTAACATAGGTCATGAACGAACCATGGTGTTTGTGGACAAAAAGAAAAAAGCAGACTATATTGCAGCCTTTCTTTGTCAAGAAAAAATACCAGCCACTAGCATCCATGGGTAAGTATTTTTTAAAGAGAAAGCTGGGTAATAGTATTAAGTGAAAAATCACTTAATACTGTATCGTGTGAGAAGCTTTTAATTGAGATTCCATATTTGGCCATATCTGTGTGACTTAACTTGCATTGTTTCAGATAGCCTTGTAATCCTCAGCAGCTCTGCCCAATTGAGAATGCAGTGTTTCTGAAGGCCAGTTCTCACAGCATTTACTGAATATACAACTTTCTGGTTGACCACATTTCCAATGCTGTATATGAACTGAAGAATCTTTTGCCTACTGCTAGAAAGAAAACCTTAGTATATAGTAAATTCAGTAGAATCAGTTGTTGTTTGTATGTAGTTTTTGTTGTCATTTGTGTGACCAAAACCAGACCTTTTGTTGTTACTGGTGACATGGTGTTTGTAAATTCAAGTGGCAGTTGTAGGCTTTCCACTCTGCCTTACAAGCATCCTCAAAGTGACAAGGTAAGTCAAGTCATACACCACAGAGATTTCTAATGCTGTCATTTCTGCCTCCTTGATGTGTTCATGGATGTAGCATTTGTACAGAGATTGCTCTAAAGAGAAGATGCTTCTTACTTGTGTTTGTAGTCTACTCATTAGTGTTGCATACCAACAAATGCTGAGAAACAAGGTGAAATAGTTGCTAAGTCCAGGTCTGAACCCACCTAAAAAATGGTCTGCCTTTCATGTAATTGAGCTGGAATGTAGTTTTGTGGTGTTTGTTTATATGTGAAAATATAGAACAAACTGAATCTTAAGACTCACAGTGAAATGTAGCACATCAAAAATGTAATTTTGCAATACTTTTCATCTTGTAGTAGGAGGAAGGGACTTGAATTCCTGCCAATAAAATTATGTTTTGCGCAGTGTTCTGACAGACATCAGAATATCAAGGTTATAGACGGGTTGGAATTATCTCAGTACACAGATACAACATGTTTGTGTGTATCCTTTGCCCTATCAGTTTTACAGGTGTGTTAAGGGTCATTTTGAGAAGATCTGGCCTTCTGTTCTTGACTAACCTGAATTGCTGTCCCACGACCTCTCCTGTGTGGGAGGGGGTTTTTAACACATTTCTGGAGTATTGTTACACTTACAAGGTATATTTACAAAGAGAGCAGCTGGTTCCATGGAAGCTGCTAAACTCTCATGAATGTTACTGATTTCTGATTCACTTGAGTTTTTCGAGTTAAGTTAGTTAGGATAGTTGCTCTTCTCTGGAACAGTGGTCATACCAGACTTCACTAAATGTCCCGTGTTAGATTCAAAAGAGCACTGTTTCTTAGCTTTCTAATTTGCTCTCTGATTTGGACAACAAAGAACATGAGTTAAATTCTGATCTACTGTATTTAAGTACTGGATAATATGTAAATATTCTTTAAAAATGGAAACCCTGGAGCAAATGTAGTTTTCTCATTATGATAAACAAAAGGCAAGTTCTGCACTATAGGGTGGCCACACTTGCTAGTGCATCTAAAAAATGGCCTATGCAGGAGTTTAGGTAGACTTAATCTTTGCTGTTCTGGCTCCCTGCTACAAAGCAGTAGTAAGAGCACTTTTAATTATGGCATGAAGAAACAATCAGTTAAACAAGTGGATATTCTTAGGGAGGCAGTGAGTTGGATACATGACTAGCTCTGGTTCTTCTAAAAAAAGAGTTTCTCTAGAGGCGTAGGTTAAAATAGTTGCCATGTCTTACTGCTAATCAGTTAAAATTCAGAAAACCTTAACTCGTAGCCTGTGGGTTGTTGTTCTCTTTGGTTTTGGTTTTTTAGTGTGTGTATGGTTTGGAGTTTTGTTGGTCCCTCCTCCCTGCCCCTGAGAACTACTTCTGTTCATGAATCATGACCTTGTAGCTTAAATAATACTGCAGATTTTTTGAGACATCCATTCTAACCATTCTTTCTTCGCAGAGATAGAGAACAGAGAGAGAGAGAAGTAGCTCTTCAGGATTTTCGTTCTGGAAGATGTCCAGTTCTTGTGGCAACTTCAGTGGCAGCAAGAGGTCTGGATATTGAAAACGTTCAACACGTTATTAATTTTGATCTTCCTTTCACCATTGAAGAGTATGTACACCGAATTGGACGAACTGGTCGTTGTGGAAATACGGGCAAAGCAGTTTGCTTCTTTGATAACAATACAGATGGCCATCTTGCACAATCTCTAGTTAAAGTGCTTTCAGATGTAAGTTACAAATCTTAGTGCTTGACTTCTGTTCATTAATGTACTGAGCAACTTTGTTTGGTACAGTTATGGAAGTCAATATGAATTGGTAAAGCAGTCAGTCTCTAATTGGAAGAAATTGCTTTTGGTTTTCAAGGAGAAAGAGTCCCTACGTCATTTCATACCCACAAGGTAAGTCTGGAAACGTAATTTTAAATCTCGGCATTTCAGAACTTTGTCTGAGTATAAAATTGTGTTTAGCAGTATATATCTAGACTAATGCCACTGAAACTCTTTTGACTGTAACTGTGTCCCTTATCTTAGTTGTGCCTCTTCAAAGTGTTCAGTATTTCTGAAATGATTTTGGACAACTCACTTGAGTTGGACTCTTACAGTGTAGCCTTACTAGCTGCATTAGTCTTGATCTGTAGTGTGAAGAATTACTCTGTGGAAGAAAAGGTTTGTGCAAACATATGCAAAGGCTGTAGTTCCAGAAATTTCTCTACTGCACGTGTAGGGTAGGAGCAAACAGTTGCTAGTTACACAGTCAGTGTTTGTTATGAATCACTCAGTCAAGTAACTCGTTTGACTAAAAACTTAAGCTAATTATAGTTAGATAAATGCCCCAATCTGATCCATATCCAAGTTGTTCTTAATGTCTCTGATGAGGAGGAGCCTTCTGGTCTCTTAGTGTTGCTGGTACCAGATGTTAAAATACAGCTTGTGTAAACGAGACAGCCTAGGTGGCACAACTCTCAAATAACTCTGCCATCACGATTTTAGGATTAAATTCTATGCCTACTCCTACTTTCAATGATTTTTTTTTAACTGATGTTTGATACTTCTTGCTTTTATCTATTGAAATGTAATGCTTTCATCAAAAGCCTTTCCTTGATCTCTTGCTTCTGTAAGAACTTGATCATGTCTCAGTGGCATTCCAAATAATAATACTCTCTTAGAGACCACAATAGAAATATTTACTCTTGCTGCTTACACAATGTCTGAAGCTTGATTTCAGGCTCAGACCTTTCTTTTGTTAATTATCTTTTCCCATACCATAATTACTGAATTTGGGTGTATTTACCTGCCTGACTAGTTCTCTAATTGGATCTGAATCTTTTTTCCTTTGGGTCTTCGTGGGACCTCAGTTACACACTTAAACTTTTGCTTCCTATTCACACTTGCAGCCTCTTTTTTCTATATTCATGTTCAAGGACAGTTTTAAAATTTGTATAGATTGCTTTCAAAGGTGGATATTTGAGTCTAGATTGCTTCCAAATACACATCTCCAACCTTTGTGGAGTGTTATCTGATTATTTTGGGACAATCTTATAGATGAGTGGGCTTAATCCTTTTTTCCAAAAGAAAAGGGTTTTTCTGGGAAAGTAACACAGACAGTCATTCTTAAACACGAAATGGAGAAGGAAGTTTTTCCCCAGAGTTGTGTGAACTGATTTGTGTTGGGTAAGAGAAGAAGTTGGGATTTGAACTTTGGGAAGGATTGTTCCCACACCTGATAAAATCTGAGGGTGATTAAAGTGTACTAATTTCACACTGGGGTCTAAAAACCTCATTTATAAAAGTTTAATGATGAAAGAGCTGCTGTATTTATTTAAAAAATACGATGTCCAAATTACATTGAGATGTGGATGCAGAAAGCTAAAATAATTTTGTAGTGACTTTTTACTGTTAAGTGATTGAAAGTATTAATGATTCTAAACTAGTACCTGTTCTGTTTCGTAGAGTTATGGAGGCAGAGGCAACATGAACCCAGGAGGAATGAAGATGTCATACTCTGCAAATGCATTTGAGTCATGGGATTAAAACTACTTTAGCACCAAACTAGATTGTATTCTGTTGTGCTTTAAGTGAAGTGTTAATGTTCTTTACTGTTGACCTTATGCAACACTTAAGGTTTAAAAGAGTAGCTCATATACATTGCTGAAAGCTTTAGCATATGATATGTACTCTGTTATGATGAACCCCGTGGTGATTATCACTTAATGTAGGAAGTCAAAAGCAACGTTTTTAGGAAACACTTCAGGTATTAAGTGTTAAAACTTTTCAGTAAGTATTTGATGCTTGGTAGCTAGTATACCACTGTAAAAAGGTGGGGGATTTGCAAGTGGAAAGTAGTAGATTCCATGAACTTACTTTACCAAAATTTTGCATGGGAAGATTGCCTAGTAAAGACTTAGTTTGGGAAAGAGCTTTATGTAAAGGGCTCATCTAAACTTACTGTTTGTTCCTTTTTGTAACAAGTCAGTTACAAAAATTTGAATCTAGTGATGAGATGACTAAATCTTAAGGATCTGTTAAACATCTTGTAAACAGTTACTCAATAAAAGCTTGAGGAGTGCATATTGATGGCTGCTTCTACATCAGATACACAAAAAGGCGTATGTCACTGCAGTTTCATTAACTGGTATTATTTTGACATGCATGGAATGTGTGCATCTCCATGGAACTGAAGGTTAGTGGCTACATCCACAACTTCATTGATAGACATGTTTTTACAGAGCTGTATACAGAGAAGGATGGAACTGTATGTTGCTTCTAGTATAATGTTTTTGCATTTGACAGACGTAAGTAGTCTTCTGTTACCTCTTGTGGAAGAGTTTGCTTCAGAACAAGCTTGGTGGCACTTGTCCAAAAGAGCGTTCTGGTCTTGTAGAAGCTATAGAGGGTAAGCAGCCATTAACAATTCAAGGATATTTCCTTAAAGGTGCTTTTTCTTTCTTTTATTTTTTATTTGCCAGTGCAGTATGCTACAAAGATGCATATCATTTGTGTCCCAAAGGAAAATGCCACAGTAATTGTAATCATAACTTGCAGCGTCTTGCACAGCTGAACAAGCTTACAGGCTTCTCTCATGTTTTCTGGTATTTAGCGCACAATGCTGAGCACTATTTCTTGTACTGCCTTCCCACTTAATACAGGGTAATAATACTTTTAAGCTCTGTTTACAAGACTGAAGGTTTAATGCCCAAGTTTGTGAGAATCAAGAACTGACTCAGGCAGTACTATGAAATCTATTATCATGGAAAAGTGGGCTGTTGTTCTTTTTATGACTACCTTTTCAAAAGTATTTATCAACTTAAATATTTATTTACAGAAATACTATTATTTTTGTAAACTGTAGTTTGACTGCTCGTGCAAAAAAGTAAAGTAAGTCTTAATGGTGTACTTGGAAGTGAGCTGAAGAAATGGTATACTTAAATTGCAACTTGCAGTGGGTATGCTTAAGCTTGAAGTCTGTAATTCAGAGTACAGTACCCTGGGCAGTCGGACTCCTTTTTCTGACAAGTCTGCTTGATGACTTTTGCATCAGTTACGAATTTCAGGTAAGAAACTGCGGGTGCTTATGGTTGCTGACTGCAACAGATTCAAGTGAACTGTAGTGTTTGGAGGAAGCTGTACAGCTGATGAAGCCTTCCATTTCTGTGAGAAGAAACCAAAGGAAATAGTCATGGGCCACTTGTAACCTAGAATAAACCTATAAAGGGAGGGTAGCTTAACCTTGTTTGAAGGACCACTTAGATCACGGTGTTTTTTGCTTTGCCTCCTATCTTATGCTTTTTGAGTTGGGGGGGCGCAGCAGAGGGAGTTCTGTAACTGTCTAAAGAGCTGTTCTGGCACTGAAAGCTAGATAGAAAAAAATGGTGCTGTTCTAGCTTAGAGCTACTGTAGTGCGATGACACATTTTGCTGCTGGGAACTGTAAGTGCTCAAATTGCTCAACATCTTTTAGATGCACTGGATGAAAAACTAAATGTGATGGGATTTAATGTTTAGAGGAGTTGAAGGTACAGCTTCTCATACCCGACTAAAGGTCGTAAGATGTGGTGGGTGGAAGTTAAAGCTGCAGCAGTGTCAGGCTTGCATTTTATTTGTAGCTTGGAAAGTAATGATTAGAATAGCTTTTTAGAACCTATTACAGTTTATCAAATGTGACATCTCAAATTACTCCAAGAATTAAAAGTGTTTTTATATGGGATGTTTGTCACAACACATGGGCTTTCCTTAAATATTTTGAGAAAAGCGTTGGTCATCTTTGTTTAATTTGGGATGAGTGGGACGAGGATTGATAATCAGTCTGGCTTTCTGAATGAACCTTTATCTACTTAAAGGTAAAACCAAAAAGTGAGTATGTGTGCACACTTGCAGTATCTTTTCAATGCACAGGTTTGACTACTGATTCACTATTTCATTACTCTGTTCTTTTTAGATAATTTTTGCATCTTGTCTTTCTATGCAGGGACTTTCTTCATTTATTTTCTCATGTTTCTAGGTAAAAAGAGGTAAACAAAACTGCTACTTGAACTCATCTGCATGCAGTCCCAAAGTATAGAATCATAGAACGCTTTGGGTTGGAAGGGACTTTTAGAGGTCATCTAGTCCAACCCCGCTGCAATAAGCAGGGACATCTTCAACCAGATGAGGTTGCTCAGAGCCCTGTCCAACCTGACCTGGAATGTTTCTAGGGATGGGGCATCTACCACCTCTCAGGGAAATCTGTGCCAGTGTTTCACCACCCTCATAATAAAAATTTTCTTCCTTCTATCTAGTCGAAATCAACCCTGTTTTAGCTTAAAACCGTTAGTCCTTGTCTTATCGCAACAGGCCTTGCTAAAGTAGGTTGTCCGCATCTTTCCTATAGGCCCCCTTTAAGTACTGAAAAGCCACAGTCGGGTCTCCCCGCAGCCTTCTCTTCTCCAGGCTGAACAACTTCAACTCTCTCAGCCTGTCCTTATAGGAGAGGTGCTCCAGCCCTTGGATCATTTTTGTGATCCAAGGATCACAAAATCCAGATTTCCTCTGGACCTGCTCCAACAGGTCCATGTCTTTCCTGTGCTGTGGACCCCAAAGCTGGACACAGTACTGCAGGTGGGGTCTCGCTAGAGCAGAGTAGAGGGGCAGAATCCCCTCCCTCAACCTGCTGGCCATGCTGCTTTTGATGAAGTCTACGAGATGGTTGGCCTTTTGGGCTGCCAGCGCACATTGCCGGCTTATGTCCAGCTTCTCATAGACCAACACCCCCAGGTCCTTTGCAGGGCTGCTCTCAGTCCCTTCACCCCCCACCCTGGATGGATACTGGGGGTTGCCCTGACCTGGTTGCAGGACCTGGCACTTGGCCTTGTTGAACCTGATGAAGTTCACATGGGTCCACCTCTCCAGCTTGTCTGGGTCCCTCTGCATGGCATCTCATCCCTCAGGTGTGTCAACCACACTACTCAGCTTGGTGTCATCTGCAGCCTTGCTGAGGGTGTGCTCAATCCCACTGTCTATGTAAGTGATGAAGATATTCAACAGTAGTGGCCCCAGTATGGACCCCTAAGGGGCACCACTTGCCACTGATCTCCATCTGGACATTGAGCCGTTGACCTGGATGTAACCATCCAACCGATTCCTCATCCACCAAACAGTTCACCCATGAAAACCATATCTTAGCAATTCAGAGAGAAGGATATTGTGGGGGACAGTGTCAAAGGCCTTACAGAAGTCCAGGTAGACATCCATAGCTCTTCCCTTGTCCACTGAGGCAGTCACTCTATCACAGAAGGCCACTAGGTTGTTCAGGCAGGACTTGCCCTTGGTGAATCCGTGCTGGCTGTCTCGAATCATGTCCTTGTCCTGCATGTGCCTTGGCATAGCTTCTAGGAGGATCTGTTCCATGATCTTCTCAGGCACAGAGGTGAGGCTGATAGGCTGGTAGTTCCCAGGGTCTTCCTTTTGACCCTTTTTGAAAATGGGTGCAGTGTTTCCCTTTTTCCAGTCACTGGGGACTTTACCTGACTGCCATGACTTTTCAAATATCATGGGAGAGAAGCTTGGCAACTACATCAGCCGATTCCTTCAGGACTCTGGGATGCATCTCATCAGGTCCCATGGACTTAACGTGTGTTCAGGTTCCTCAGGTGGTCACAAACCTGATCTTCCCTTCCAGTGGGAGGGATTTTACCCCCTGGTCCCCTTCATGTGGTCCATGGACTCAGGAGGGGTGAGGGGAGAGGTTGCCAGTGAAGTCTGAGGCAAAGAAGTTGAGTACCTCAGCCTTCTCATCTGTTGGTACTAGGTCGCCATTCTTGTTCATTGTGGGGGTTACTCTTTCTTTAACCTTCCTTACAGTATCTCTGTTTTGAAAGGTAGTGGCATTATGTGCTGAACTACAGTCTTTCCTCTTTTTCTGCTTCAGCTAGGTGTAAATGTGCCGTAGGTATTGAATTTATCAAAAATATTAACCAAAATAATTTAAGACCCAAATAGCAATAACCAGCTGATTTTACCAATGTAATGATTGGTAGTGCACGCATAACCCTGGAACTCTATGGAATGTTTGGTGGCACAATGTTTGTGAAGATTTGTGCTTGAAGTTCCCTTTTACAACAGTCCATAAATAAAACAGTACTGTTCAACACACACTGTATTACTCTGGGCAAGGCAGACTTTTTTGCATTTCCTTTACGTGGAACTGTTTATTTCTTACCTCTGCACTCTACAACTTCAGTCGTCTTCTGCATGTTCAGAACTGCCCCTTTCCTAATGGAATAAAAGTGGCCATTTCTTTTATTTTAATAGTTTCTGAAGGTGGTAGGAGTTGCCACAAACAGATGTTTTCATATGTGAATATTTTTCCTGATACATCATTAAAAAAACCCCAACCTACCAAGAAAACCTGTCCCTAGAATGATAATGAAATAATTTTAAGAGGAAAATGAAGTCAGATTTACTATTTTTTATGAGGAGGTGAGAAATTGAAGAACAAAGTCTGATGTTGGATGATTTTGTCTGATCGGAAGCATAGAATGCCCATTGAAAAGGAGTGAGGGAGAACTAAGATCAAGCATAGTATTTGTGGAAAACTACAGTTCTTTCTTGAATATTAAGTTTTGCTTTAAGCCTCTTGTGACTCTTTAAATATATGTTTAATCTGCAGGAAAATATTTCCATCTTATTCTCAGATGGAGGAAAAATTACAAACAAATTGGGGTGAGAAATGAATTGCAGTATCAGCTGCCTCTCTGTTACTTTTACTCCTGCACTCAAGTGATTTTATATTTATTTGGAGAACGTGTTGAAAATCTTACTAGGAAATACTGTGCCCTCTTCACTCAAGTGTCCCGCTGTCCTCCAGGTGGCAGTCAGGATGAGCATTCTGAAAAGGTTTCACTGAACTGATTGAAACCTGAGCACAATGTACCTGTAATTCCTTTTAAGATGCTTCTGCTACCTACAGTTGTGCTAACCTCAGGTCCTTGAATGCTTTTTCCTATCATTACCTCTGTGTTTATATAAAAAATGCTGTTTGTATTGGAGCGTAGTTCAAGATTAAGCTGGGGGTTCTTGGCAAGCTAGCATTACAAAGCACCATCAATTCTTCTTTCCTTCAACAATACTTTGCTGTTTTTTCTTATTTCTGTCACATTGCAATAGTAACATGCTTAATGCAGCACCTGAACTTTTTTCTTTGAGAGTTGAGTTTCTCATCAGAGTCTGAGAGGAGTGCGAGGTCATGAGGGTGAAAAGGAAGGCAAGTCTGCAGAGGCGGCTTGTGACAGCTATGTTTTGACTGTGGATTCTGATCGGAACAGCAGTTCTAGGAGTGGCAGAGAGGAAGTGAAGTCAAGGGTTTCTTTGTATAGCTGAAAAATGAAGGAGAAATAGCAGAGAGAACCTTGCACAAGTTTCCATAAATAGATTTTTTTTTTTTCTGAAACAAGCTCTGCCTCCATAAATACCAGTCTGTGTAGACATGCTTCTTTTCTTTTTTTTCGGAGGTGTTAGTCAGTAGGTGGGCAGGTTGCATGTCCTGTGAGCCAGTCTGTGTGCTGCTAGAATGGAAATGTGCTGGGACAGATGTTTGTTCTGATCCTGTAAACCCAGTAAGGATGGTATGTATGGCTGTTTTTTTTGTTACTGGTCAGTCTATGATCACTGGTGTGATTATGCAGTTTTCTGAACATGTGGCAGAATTCACCTAGCACTTGTTTTTTCATTGCTTGTTTCTGGGATGCTTGAAATTATTCTTGAAATTGATTGATACATTTGAATATATATAAAAAAGAACTAACAACAGTATGAAACAGTGGCCCTGTATACCATGATCGTCTTAGTGCATCCTTTTGCATTGCTACAGTAAGAACACGAGTTGGTTTTAATACCCTTTATTTTCTGGGACTCTCACCAAATGACAAAAATGTGTGGGTTTGGGTTCCATCTCTTGGATTTCCACCCCAACTATGTTTGAATCATGTACTTATAAAAAGTCTTGACTTTTCTCTTCACAGTTAACCTAGGCTGTACTGTGATACAACAGTGGGGTATGAACCTCAGTGGTGTACTGCTGTGTTTGCAGACAGTATTCTCCTTGTGCTACATGAATGTTCTGTCACTACCCTGGAATTAAACTGCATTCCCCCAAGTACTTGGTAGGCTGGATACTTTGTTTGTAAACCTCTAAGTCAGGCATGGTATCTTAGGAGTAAATGGGCCCAATCTTTTTGGAAATAATGATCATGACTCAAAATATTCTGAGGCAATTAAGTTCTTACCGATGAAAGTTACTGGTATATTAGTACAGAGGAAGGCTAAGAAATTGTACAAAGGACTGAAACTGCACAAACGACTGAGTGCTATTCGTGTGTAAAACTGAAAGGGAAATTAAAACTAGTTTAATATATTTCAGGCTTACAGCAGTTGGACAAGACGATCTCTAAAGTTTCCTTCTGACCTCAACCATTCTGTGATTCTGATTCTGTGAGAACAAATCAAACCACCAGACAAAAACTCAAAAAATTGAGAAGCTGGGAGTTGTGGCACATCGCAGGATGACTGTGAACTGCTAGTTTTAAGCAGCTGCAAAAAAGATACCCTAGGATGCATCAGGCAGGCAGGTAATATCATGGGGGGGCAGCGGGACAGGAACAGTGGATGTATTCAAGAACATCTCATCAAGAGATGCTATTCAGAGTGACCTGGGCAGGCTGGAGAAACAGGTCTTGTGCAGTGCAGCTTGGACAAATGCTGAGCTCTAACAGCATTTAAAAGGATACCTTAGAGCCTGAGTGCCTCTCTTACTGAGGTTGTAATGGACCAGCACCTCCTGGTGCAGAACACCATCCTTGGTAGTTTTCTGGACCAGACAGGGTAAAAGCCCTGATCCCTGTTGCTTCAGTCTCCTTGCTGATGTGTTGAGCAAGAGGTTGGACTGGGGACCTTCTATGATCCCTACTATTTCAGGTAGTAATAGGAGTGAAGAAAGCTGGGGAGAGTCTTTTCTGAATTCAGGGTGTGATTGTAGTCATCAGTCTTAAGGATGAATTGAAACAGTGCATCCAGAAAACCATTTCTAGGGTAGTCGGAGAAACAGAGCAGACAACAGCAGTCCAGAAAAGTGTAGTTGGGAATTTTTTTCCAAGTTAAAGTGAGATTTGATTTTTTTTTATGGGGCGTACATAAAACACTGACAGCAAGTGTTCTGCTTTTTATGCTATTGGGATGGCAGTTCAATTCTTGTCACTAAAGGGAAATGTAAATTAGTGGTTTACAGCCTTACATCTGCAGCTACTTGTGGGCTTTAGACTAGTTCTAAGGGATCTGCAGGTAGAAGCTGAGAAAGCAGGCATTCTGACAGCATGTTTAAATTTTCTGATCAAGGGCTGCATCTCCACTCAAAAATTAAGGGTGTAGGAATTGAGGGATTGTAAAGAAGACTTCAGACCAACAGAAACATGTAATAGTATGTCCTCACAACTATTTAATACCAGATTGATGTTCAGTCCTTCACAATCTTTTGGCAGATAGGAAAGCAAACTATAGTGAAGACATTATAAACTTGCCTGTTATGAAAATGTCTTTTTAGATGTTAGTAATATTTGTTGGAATTTGCATTCTCCTGGAAATTAGCATAAAAAATACTAGAGAATAGACATTTCTCTCCGTATTGATCTCAGTTAGGGCAGGGAGTAGAATGTGAGCTAGCTGTACACTGTCCTTGTGTCAGCTGGCTTTAGACAAAATCAACATTCCTCTTTGATTTAAGACAAACTGTAAACTTTTAATCCTATGCCATAATAAGTGGGTTTTTTTTTTTCTTCTGTATTAGCCAGTTCAGTAATTAGAGCATGCTGTTCAGCAGATCCAGCGAATTCCCTGGTTACACAATGGGGGCTGTGTGTGTGAGATATGTCACAACTTTGTCCTCAGTAGCGCCATATATGGATGGGTCTTGGTCAGATGTGGATGTCAGTACAGGGTCCTGTACATTCGGAATCATTGAAGGTGAACGTACTGTTTACTTCTGTCACTAGAGATTTTACTTTTTGTAACCATTGTGTGTGGTTAGTGTCAGTCTTTGGCAATGGTATTTCTTATAAACTCTGTTGTTTGAGACTTTTATGGTATGATTGTTTCCATCTCAGCTACAGTAGCCAGTAAGCAACAGTAGAAGAGATCATATGCCTATGGAATGTGGACCAAGGATATGGGAGTCTTACATTTAAGTGAATTCTCTTGAAATTTATCTGATCTTTGTAGTTTTTTCTAAACTTACAGAAAATGTTGGAATCGAGTGGGACAGTAATTCTAGGCTATAGTTAGTAGTGCTTGCAATACAAATATTAAATGTTGTTCATTTTATGCTGTTTATTTTCTTCCGAGTAGCTGTACAGTACAGTCTTTGGCACCTCTGAGTGTAACGAGTTTGGCTTTCATTTTTATTAAGCAGAAGTGAAAATAGTACGGTGAGAAAGGATACTTACAGGAACTGCTTTGTGTTCAAGACTAGGGAGTCAGCTGTTTGTTCAGAGTTGACTGGACAAATTGTTTGGGAGCCAGACACTAGTAAAAATACCTGTCTTCCTCTTTATGTTTCTAAATAGTTGTAGAAATCTGACTCATCTATTAGAGCCTGATTTCCATATATAAATGAAGAATAATATTTTCTCTGGAACTCATGGTAAGTGTGTCTGTTGCCTGCTGGTATTGTCTGAGAAAACTATGGACAGTGGCTGTTTATCAAATATATATAAAATTATACATGTTCCTTTTCCAGGTTAAGTAGAGGTGGCTCATCCACCTTGGCCAAGACTTGTTGTTAATGTTTTTAGCAGGTAATTTAGTGTGACATCTCATGATACCAAGCCCTTGAGTTGCAACGTACTACCACACCCTGCCTGTTCTGCCTTTCGCCCAAGTATTTCTGTTGCCACTGGCACCATGTGGGGGGTCCCGCCACCTTAATTAACAGAATCAGTTTAGTAACAGTCACTCAGTAATATAGAGTTCATGCTGGATTCAGATGCCCAAGGCGATATACAGTACCCAATGGACTAGAGTCCTTGGGCTTTCATTCCCAGCAGGCTCTTCCCCTGCGCTCTGCTCAGACAGTTAATCAGTCCTGATATGGTGGAATCTTGCCCAGGGCCTTCGGATGGCAGCCTGGTATTGGAGCCCTAGATAAATGTTGATGGCAGTGGTATACGGGGGAGGTCGGAGCCCCGACAAGTGAGAGTTCCCTCGCCCCTTGTCTCTCAGCCCCTACCCTGGCACGGGCTGATGGTTATTGCCTCTGAGACTCATGGAGGTGGGAACCTCCAGCACCTCAGGAAATGGCCATGTGAGGGTGAGTCAAAGCCCAACAACCTCACCCTCAAAGACTGTCAGACACTGCCCAACTATAACCTGTGAGCACAGGCAACGGGTCAGACTACACTGATGCCATAAATTTGTAACACCGTTGTTCATCATTAGCTGATTTTAGTGTACTAGCTTGTCATCGCTACTGCAGAGTAATACTATCAAGCAGGATTTCCTTGTGCTGTTGTCTCTCCTCTCCTTTTTTAACTGAGTCAGCTAAAATAGATCTTCATATCTAATCCTTACTAAATAGCTCTGAACTTTAAAGAATGCTATGTTTTGCTCTTCTTCCACTCTTTGAATTGAAATATGGACAGTCACAGAAGATGGGATGGTTGCTTACAAAGATTTTTTTTTTTTTTTTTTTTCTGCAAAGATGAATGAGGTTTGAACTGAAAGACATTGACCCAATTCTGGCCTTTTGGTGCACTTGCCTTACACTACCAGTAGCAGGGAGGTGAAAACAAGCAGGTGACTTACCAATAAACAACTCCTCCTCCATTCCCCCTGCTTCATAATGCTGTTTTCCTCCCTTTAAAACAATTATCATATGTCATTTGAAACTGTGAAACTACCCCCTGCAGCTCTATTCCATGGACTTCTGTCTAAACATGCCAGTCATATAATGAAGAATTACATTGAAGGAAAGATGTGTTTTTCCTTAGGAGATTCTGTATTTTGGGGTCATGTGCAGCATCCTCAAATATACTCGGTAAACGATACCATTCTTCACCAAAGTGAACCGATCGCTGGGCATGCACTACAAGCTTTTCTTGCAGCAGTTGGTCTGCTCAAACTTTAGAGGTCACTTCTAGAACTGAACACACTTGCTTTATTCACACCTACTGTCTAGACTGGCAAATATGTAATCCACCCTGACTGAACTGCTTTTCTCTGGGAATTTTTCTTGTGCATAGACTGCAAGTACAGCATGTACAACTTAAGAATAGAATGCAATGATTTATTTGAAGGTGGAGACAACTGGTAGTATGTTAGTCCTAGCTAAAATGTTAAAATGCCCTTCGTAAGACATTTGATAAGTCATGAGGGAGAACCTGACCTCAGACCACAGCAACAAAAATGTCCGGTCTCACCAAGTAAAGACTTGTTGTCCTGACTCCTTGGGAGGTACAATTATGGGTATCCAGATAGGGATGCAGCAGCTGAAGCAATTTTATGAATCCTTCCTGAGCATTTCAGAGGCTTGGAAATAAGTAATTTGTATCAAAGATTTCCTAAACTGTCATATTCCAGAAATGTGGTGACTTAGCAAGTACCTGTAGAGTCTCAAATTTGGGTTGGTCGTGCTTTCATAACTCCATCTCTCTAAGCTAGGGATGTTTGTTTACTTTTATAAAGAGCAGTTGCACTTCCATGTCATATTCTTCAGTCACAAAGTGTTACCTAGGGTTTGCATGGTTAGAGGTTTATTAGTGAAGTGGTTTACCTCTTAACATTTTCCACTCTGAAAAAGTTTCACAAAGCACTTGGTAACAGTGCCTGCATACTTCAGCCTGTTCATAGCTGCTGCAGTGGCTGATCCCAAGCCTCCCAGCTGGAGGTTGACAGTCGTAATCCTTCTGGGCTGTTACAGGTAGAACCTTCAGTGAACTAAAATGTGATCACCCGCGAGTGGAGTTCATAGCAGTCACAGTCAGCTATTAATGACGACAGACACTAAATTCAGCACGTGTCTGGGGCTGCAAGCGAAATGGCAGTACCTTGTTGCTGCTTGGGCTGAGACGCCAGAGTTCTTGCTGAAGTTCTTGGTGGGCTGCTGCTTGATTGTAACAGGTTACCCATACATTGCTCTCTGGGTGCTGGTCCTTCACTACAAGGGGGTCATAGCTGACACTCCCATGAGTTTTTCTGTAGAGACAAAGCTCTAATTATTGATAACACAGTTTGCTTTGAAGAGGCTATTTTGGCTCCTGGAAGTTTTGTATATATCACCTGTGTGGTGGTGTGCTTCCTACCCTTTAATTTGGAAAAGTGCAGTGCTGTTGGGTGTATCTCCTTTGAAAGATGCTGGCCTCAGAAATAACATGAGTCTTTCCAAAACTGAACATGGTGTGTGGGAAGAGAGCCATTCACAGCTATGCAGCTTTTTTTTTTTTTTGTCTTTGTTAAAATGTACATTTGTGAGAAACAACTGGTTTTCAATGCAGGTGGCTGTTATGATAAACTACTGTGACTCTCCCTGCGTTGCAGCTCTCTGTTAGGAGTAAGTCATGCTGGTTGTGGTCGTCAGCAGGAGTCTCAGCTCGCTGTGGCCTTGGGAGGGAAAATTAGAGGAAATGACATCTTGTAGTCCTGCTGTTAAAGCCACATGGGGTTTTCAGTAATTCCCTTGGTCTGTTTGTACAAATGGGCTTAATTATGTTTCTCTGTTTCTCTGTAATTGTAGTAAAAGGTTTGGGAAGCTTGAATTACCATAGGATGAAAACATTTAAAAAATTCCTGTAGTAAACCTCTGAAGGCGGTACTCTGGGGATAAAGTGTCCTTTCTTTGCCAGCGTTTTAACAGATTGCAATTACAGTTTATGTTATTGTGTTGCAATACTGTGAAGGAAGATGTGACGGGAAGGAAGTATTGCACAGTTCTCTGTTCTGAAATGGGTAACGGCTTTGTGGCCTTCTTAGGAAAACACCTGATTCTTTTCGTGAGGAATAAATCCTCTCTAGAAAAGAGATTAAGAAGATTCACAAATAATTAACGTAGCTGTTAAAACCTTTCTGCATATATTAAATATGGGCAGTTGCTGCACAGCATAGTGATAGCAATTGGCGCATTTCTTACCCTTTCTGTTAGGTTTGGGCAGTTTGTATGTCTGCCTCTAAAACTGTGTCAAATTAGAGCGATATAGTTGTTGCTACGTTCTTGTTGCTTATTCAGTGATAAGGTAGTCATAAGCTTGGCCCACGTATTGCACTGAAACTCAGGCTATAGTCATAGATATGTAATTTAAGAGCATGGTTTTGAGGGTGCTGCTGTAGTGGCATTTTTATGTTACCCTAAAAGGAAATCTAAGAAGGACATAGTTAATTTTTCACCCTGTAAATGCAGGCTTGCATGGAGGTTGATGCTAGTAGATGTCTGATGACAAGTTATTTACTAAAAGAGAGTTGTGTATACTAAGAAATGGTCAGAATCTGACTAATTTAGCTGGATTTTCCCCATACACAAGACAAATCAGTAGGGAATAGAAGGAAACTCCTGGGTTTTGTTTGTGTGTGGTTGTGCGATGGCTAAGTCAACAAAAATCAATATACAGCCCCTCTTTATGATTAGGGGAATTAGGTGGTTCAGGTTATTGGCCCAGGAAAAAAATCAGCCTAAGAAGTGATGTAGGACCGAGTTAGCTTACTCAGGGTCTTGTGAACACAAGTACTGGCCTAAGAGACAAGTCAGGAATGTTGAGGTAAAGGAGGGACTGGGGCAGTGCCAACTTTTATGGTAATCCTTTTTTTTTTTTTTAGCTACAAAACCTGTCCACAGAAGATGGGGCATAGCTACCTTTAAACTTCTGTAAAATAAATTCAAGACTCAATTAATCAGGTGGTCTTTTGCAGGCTGTATTAACATTAGCATTAAAGTTGACTTCAGAATGGTTTCTAAAACAAAGACTCTTAATACTGAGTCTTCCTTGTTTGCAAAGAGGTTCTTTTTCTGCTTCCTTTCACAATAACATTGCTATTACAAGTTCATAGGAAAACAAAATTATGGCTCTGGTATTTGAATTAGTCAATACTTTGTGTCAAGTGTGGGGAAAGTGCCTGGTTTTCAAGGGAATGGCTCATGAAGATCTGACTGAAGCCTTTGTAGCAGGATAGGAAAAGAAAGAACTACTGCTGTGAGGAATGGGGGACCTGTGTGGCTTGGAGAGCTGCAGGCAGAGTGGGAATAGATGGAAAGAACAGAGTTAAGAGGAGAGTTACATTTGATCTTGCTTTGGCTAGATGTTTTTGGGGTAAGGTAGCAACTTCATCAGAGTAGCTCAGGAAACATACGTCACTGCTACTTGCATCTTGACCTCTTCCTTGCCTGTAGCGATAAGCAATGGGTTTCCAGGATGCTGGTGAAATGGTTAACGTGGTCAGGACCGGTTTGCTTCTCCTGGTCACTACTCTTTTGCCTCTTCATATGGATCTCCCTGGTTCACTCATTTCTGCCTTCAGTTCACTGATGATTGGGCTGGCAAGGATGTTTAGCCTGCTTTCAGTACATAACTTGAAAATTACTTAAAATTATTGGAAACAGCTGAACAAGTGAGATGTAATTAGGAGTCTTACCTTTTTTTTTTCCTTCCTTGAATGAGAATCTGACCAAGCTGTCCCTGAAATTTTTAAATGCTTTGGTTCTTTTCTTGTGCAACTCTGGCACTTTAGTATTTTTTGATTTTTTTTTACAAGTTTTGTATCCCAAATGGATGGATCAAAAGAAGATGCACATGCAGCTCAAAATGTGACAGTTTTTAAGTGCTTCTTAAAATTACAGTTCTGAATGCTTGAGGGTTTCCTCTGTGTGTGGACGATCTTTAGAAAATGTTACCTTTTCATGTTTTAGTAGTTGTTTCTCTGTGTGTGTCTACTTTTCTTAAGATGTCACTGTGTCTTCAAATATTTAACGGCTAAAACCAACTGTGTCACTTCTTGAAGTAAAACCCTGTACATGTTTTCCATCAACCCTGTTTTCATCGAGACTGCATGAGTAAGTGATGCAAGGTTAGTTTGCAGACTGGCCAGTGAAAATGCAGCTCATTTTTCCACTTAAATTAGACAATTCTCCGTTCTGTGCCAGAGTGTTAATTTGTACAGTGATTAGTAACTTCATAGGGTGTGGTTGTACATAATACAGAAGATAAATGCTTTTCAAAACCAAGCTACTGTAAGGTAACAAATAAATGGGTGACGAGGGTCAGATTTTTAGCAGTAGTTCTGCAGTGTCCTGTCCTGTCCTGCCAAGAGGGACAGGAAAAATGCCTCCCGTCAAGAAAAGGGGTAGGACTGGGGACCAGCCGTCCCTGAATCATCAGCCAAAAGAATGCTGTTAGAGAGGAGTGGGCGATGAACAGTCTTCCTTCTGAAGGCACTTTCCTCCCCTATGTTTAAGGAACAGCAGCCTCACTTTCCTGCCACGCTCAGGACAGAAGAGTTTGTCCTTTTAGCGCATTCATGTGCAAACTGCGTAAAAGCATCTGTAAGTGTGGATGTGAAAATGCATTTTTGGCATGACTTCTATTATCCTCTGAAGGTTTCCTGTGTCCTATGGCAAATCACTTTTGGTAAATCACATCAGCTTTTTTTGTAAGATGTTTTTCCCTTTACTATTAAATCATTACAAGTGGTAGCTGGAACAGTTATTGTCGCTTTCATTAAGTGCCTTCTGCATCCTGGAATCCCCTAAGTGCTACAGCCCAATCCACACCAAAACATTTAAGACTATGGGAGCTTTAAGCATGTAAGTAGTCCTGAGGCAGTCAGAAGGATGAGTCAAGATTGCTTTAAAGTTAAGCACTTGCCTAACTATTTTATTAGGTCTGGTGCAACTTTTCATCACTTTGAAAGATTGAGAAGCCATATTCCAGTAAGTCAATAAAGACAATATATTAATAATTTGTCAGCACAGGCAACTATTATACCAAGTCCTGAATACAGGTCCAAATGATTTAACAAAAAAAGTCTAGTCCTGCCCTTTCTTTCATGCTTGGTAAAGAAAGAAAAAAATCTGTTACGTCAAGGAGAGTTTAGGTTAGAGCTGAATCACATTTCTGTTTTATGTTTTACCTAGCAGAAAAATAAATGGAAGTTTTCAAAATACTGGTGTATATGCTAACAAATTACAGTACCTCTGAATAGCAGAGGGAATTCAGAAACATTGACATGTTTTGTAGTGCAGCCTTATCTGAGGTCAGGGATGATGGGGAGATGGCAACATCATTCAAAAAATAGAAAGGGAACCAACAGGCTGCCTGGCTGTCTTGCAGGGATGAAGATCTCGGGAGTGGGGAAGAGATCCTGGAGAGAGGAGAGATACATGGAGTCAAAAGCTGGGGGAGCTGGGGGACTGTGGCTGGTGGTGCTTGGGGCTGGTGAGGGTGAGTGGCTGGGGGGCAGGGAGCCAGC